>NC_140992.1:220707333-221129747 GCF_052327205.1 Somniosus microcephalus
TGTCTATCATAATTAAAGTTCAGTACTTGTTAAATTTTATGAAAATTTCACCAATCTTCTAGAGTATAACCAAAACAGAACTCTACCAAGCTCATACTCTCTGGCTCAAGGAAAAATCAACTAATTACATTTCCATCAGCATTACACGTTTTAATTGATCAGTGCAGTCATGGTTTGACATCTTTGTACATGCCAGCATTTTTCCCAGTTAATAAATGACTGTACATTAAAGTAAAGTGGATACATAGGAAATGAGGCAAAGGTTTCTCGAGCATAATTAAAAGTAAATGCAGTTCATTACCCATAATTGCATGGGCTCAAATAATCCAAATCGAAGACTGTCAACAATACAACTTGGGCTTGTTAAGAAGTTCATCTATTCAGATTAAACTTCCCCTCAGGGTTTGGTAAACCATTTAAGTCTGATCATTTGGCTGGCAGAATACAGCGAAATAAATCAATTGTGATTAGTCCTACGAAGTGGTGTAAAGATGTCCAAGCTTCTTTTTTTACGTACATATAACAAAACCGTTTTGCTTATTCATTATGAGAGTGTCGCTTTTAACATAATTGATGCAGTAAAGCTAATTAGATGCATACAACACGACAACAGCATCTATGGGATTTCTATAATGTAAGAAAATTAATCATTTATGAAATGAGATAATAAAAACAGCTTTACCTAATTACTGTAGTGATTTCAAAACTATGCTCATTATCAAGTTTAATCAAAAGTCTCTTTTCAAGATTCACCTCACTTCCTCCTCCCACTGGGGGAAACCTTAGATGCAGTTTTCTAACGTAATAATTTTCCTTCCAGTGATCTTTAAGAATATGAAAAGGTTTACTTAAGAAATGATGAAGACTTTTCCCTCATGATTTCCATAGACAAACATCTGATTTACACTCATTCCATTGATGAAGCTGCAGCGAAGACTGGTTGTACTTTTTATTTCCATTTCCTGATATTCCAAGGACCACTCTGACCTTTGCTCCTCCATCTATACCATAAGGGTAATTTTCTACTTCGGTGGGTGAAATCAAAGGAAAGGCAAATGGGGCAGGACACATAATGGGGGGTCACTCTGCAACTGACCCCCATTGCTTCAGCTATTACTGGGCAATATTTCTAACTTTTAGATGGGGCAAATCCCATTGAGATGAATAAAAAGCATTTTGCTATGAAGGCAAGTTGATTGCATTATTGTACTTGTCAGGTATTGGTCTTGCTTCTTTATAAAGAAATCCAGACACTCAATATCTCATGAAGAAAACAACCAAATTAGCCTTAATATTTTCATTTTCTATTTTTGTGATTGATTTCATAGGTGTGCAAAGTGAAATGTGAAAAATAATTAAGCAAACGAATAAAGTGTATAGTAAAATACATCTTCCTCATCTTTTACACTGTTAAATGTGCCCAACATTTCTTCTGATCCAGTGGCTGCGTTCCATCCATTTTACAGATGTATCCACCCACACCTACAGTCCACAATGCATTTTTAAAATATGTTTTTCTATTAATATAAGGATATTTTGCCTCATTGTTTTCAGAATCAAACCATTTCTATCCACTTCTGTTGATTTTCAAAATAAAAGGGACAAAAAAAACGTTTTGGTTTAATAGTCAGCGGTGGTCAGAAGAACTGGCTGGGAGGAGTTTCTCACCTGACACCCGATAGAGCTGAATTAACATCAGTAAATATAGATTTTTGTGATCTTTTCATTTCAAATGTGTATAAATTCAGCTTTTGCCCATTGTTAGTTATGTCATGTTTTGAGTTCATTGATAGAAAGGATTTTGGATTAATTTATATTAAGATTATGCTATTAACTTGAATTCAGCTCACAGGGGATTAAATTCAAACTGCGCACTCTATTTCTCGGAACATGGATTAAATCCAGATGAAGCAACTGTCCAGCTTGGTATTTGAGAACATAAGAAATAGGAGCAGGAGTAGGCCATTCAGCCTCTCGAGCCTGCTCCACCATTCAATAAGATCATGGCTGATCTGATCTTAGCCTCAACTCCACTTTCCCGCCTGCTCCCCATTGCTCTTGACTCCCCTGTTTTTCAAAAATCTGTCTATCTTTGCCTTGAATATATTCAATGACCCAGCCTCCACAGCTCTCTGGGGTAGAGAATTCCAAAGATTCACGACCCTCTGAGAGAAGAAATTCCTCCTCATCTCCGTTTTAAATGGGCGACCCCTTATTTTGAAACTATGCCTCCTAGTTCTAGATTTCCCCACAAACACAATGTCAGTACAGAACATTGGGGTTTGTTAAGACGTTCTAGTGACATTCGCACCTAATATGTTGGAATAGCTTCATTCATTTGAGCCCAGTGGGGATAGCTGCCAGAAGCCCACACCTCAGAGGGTAGCAGCAGGTTTGATTGGCAACTCGACTGGCCAATCCAAATCCCTAAACACAGAGAGCTGGGGTGTGGGGGGGGAGGGGGGAATCGGAGATCAAGTCTAGTTTACTGCTTAGCTGGGACACAAAGGATGGGAGTGGGGTGGGAGACAGACACGGGGGAAAGATTTCTCTTCTTAAGGTTAGAGCCAACTACTTTCAGAGATTTACTGGTCTGTAAACTGAATTTAGCCCAGTCCCAGTAACAGAAATTATGCATCCTTTGTTACTTCTTGTTATGATGAGGTTTGCAAAATAGATTAAAATTCACTGTAAACTCTATTCTGTTCATTCGTATATTACATGTTAAATATACCAACCTCATCTCATTAGAGTGCTATTCAGTCCACCTTCTGGAAGAAAGGCAAAATGCATTTCAACGCATGTGCAAATTCACATTATCCAGCACACACAACAGTGGGTTTGACTGTTACGATCCCCGTACCACTGTATCGTATGACTAAGTATTGGGCAGTAAAAGTAAACTGGGAGTAGATTTTCAACTTACCGCCTGGGCCTAAAACTACCGTTGAGGATTGACTTCAACGGAAATGAAAATCGAGTTAGTTCTATGATGGGTGGCTGATCTGCAACCTCAGTTTTATGCCCGGGCAGCAGGTTGACAATCTACTCCCTGGTTGTAGTGGGACACAGGGTCCGCTTATGGGAGCAATTGCTGACAGTGAACGCAAGAGAACATCTTGTGCAGATCTGAAATTTGTAACCAATATATTTCTCCAATGGATGTGGCAATTCTGGTTTAACAAATGTATTGAAAAATTGATGATTCCAAAGTGATACAGATGTCAGGATATGATAACGTGGTAAAACAAAACTTACTGATTATACTTCTCTTCATCTGTCCAAGCATCATTATTTCAGAATAAAAACAGAAAATGCTGGAGATACTCAGCAGGTCAGGCAGCATCTGTGAAGAGAGAAACAGAGTTAATGTTTCAGGTCGATGACCTTTCGTCAAAATTACAGTTCTGACGAAAGATCATCAACCTGAAACGTTAACTCTGTTTCTCTCTTCACAGATGCTGCCTGACCTGCTGAGTATCTCCAGCATTTTCTGTTGTTATTTCAGATTTCCAGCATCTGCAGTATTTTCTTTTTGTATTATTTCAGAATATATGTTCCACTATAACCCAGGTGGAAGCATGGACTGTAGTTCCTTTCCTTGAATGATGGTGTGGTGTCATGAGCTACAGTTGCAATAGCTGTCCCTTCAGATAGCACTGTCATTGTTGACTGCTGCAGAATGAAGGAATTATGGCAGCTGCCAGGACAATGAGCATTGATGTGCAATATTCTGTTTTGGTGGTCACAAACTACATGCAAGTTCATGGAATGGTAGCCCTTTCTGTTCATGAGTGGTGTTTCACTGAGGATGGGGGTCCATATGGCCACATGAGTAACAGTCAATTGTGCCCTGCACAATGGGAACCCTGCCACATAACAGAAACAAAAGACTCTTTCTTGCTGCTGGCTGTTTTCCTAAGGTTGAGAGGAAAGAATGAGCTTGCATTTATACAGCGCCTTTCACGACCTCAGGATGTCCCAAAATGCTTCACAGCCAATGAAGTACTTTTGAGGTGTAGTCACTGTTGCAATGTAGGGAAACAGTTTGTGACCCTGGATACCACTGACCATGGATACCACACCCATACACTTTGGGTTGGCCAATGCTGGCTTGGGTTACTTTAGCGATCATGTAAAGAGTGGAAAACTTTCTCACTTGTTCTCAGGACCCTCAGATGTTGGAAATGCCATTTACCCTCTCCGCTGCCTCTTCCCATGCAACGTGGATTGCTGTGAGTGAGGAGTGTGGCCCCCAAAGAGAGGAAACCTCATTTGGTAGACTTGTTCCAGGAACATTTTCAGTGCATCTTCAAACAGAGAAGTGTGATCTGCATGCCTTCTCGTTTCAGTGAAGTAAAAACAGAAAATGCTGGAAATACTCAGCAGGTCAGACAGCATTTGTGGAGAGAGAAACAGAGTTAACATTTCAGGTCGATGACCTTTCGTCAGAACTGTTTTCAATGATTTGCTTCCGCAAGTGGTAGCTTCTTTCAACGCGGCTTCTTGCTTTAAATACGAGCAGCAGCCCTTTAAGACCTGTTGCCTCTTTGGATATACCACTCATGCATGCAGGGATCTCTCTTGCACCTGGGACAATCTGTACAGGGAGTGTCAAACTATGGAAGTGAGATGACCTTGCAGAGTCAGGCTTTAAAAAAATGTGCACTCCCAACGCATGATTCAGGCTGGTCCCACCAACTTTAAGACAGGGTTGGAAATATCTTCCCTTACATACATGTATATATGTGGTGTTATATCATCAAAACACCAATAGCTATCATTGTTTTGCTATTCTTCCACAGAAGCTTAAATAAAGATTTTTGTTTCAACTTGAAGTTAGAGAATTCTGCTGGAAATTTCTGTCCTCGCCTTTTTTTAGCTTGGATTTCCACAAGCAGAAACTTCTACATTGGTGCAAATCAACATTGGTGTAATGATCAATAACATGTCATTCTATAGTGGACACTAGGTGGAGCCGTAGAGCTGCATATAGCTGTATGTATAAGACTACACTACCCAGCTGTACATATATTAAGACTACATTACCCACAAGGCAGCAGTCAAGATGGAAGCCTCTACAGATACAGTACCTAGTCCACATGTGCTCAATAAAGTAACTAGCAAGAGCTAGCTGTGTTCATAATAAGAATGTCTATTTATTAATGAACATAAGATGGTACCAGGGTGGTGAAGATCTGCTGAAAATTGTGAAAAGCGACATGGAGAATTTGAAGCCACCAGAGCGTTTGAAACTCACAGAAAAAATCGACTACAATTGGCAGACTTTTAAACAACAATTCGAACTCTACATTGCAGCCATCGGATTCGGTACGAAGCCAGATGCAAGGAAGATAGCATTGCTGCTTACGGTTGCAGGCCCACAAGCGATAGAGGTATTTAATACATTTGTATTTAATCCAGCGGAGAACAGAGGAAAATTAGAAGATGTGCTAAAAAAATTTGATGCGCATTGCTCTCCCAAAAAGAATGAGACGTATGAAAGATACATCTTCCGTTCTCGGACACAGCAACAAAATGAGATTTTTGATAGCTTTATAACTGATCTGAAACTGAAAGCACAGACATGTAATTTCTCTGAGCTCAAAGCATCCATGATTCATGACCAGATTGTGTTTGGTATTCATGATAAAAAAGTCAGGGAACGTCTGTTGAGAGAAACCGAACTAAATTTGGAAAATGCAGTGAAAATATGCAAAACCAGCGAGCTAGCTCGAAAGCACGCGAAGACTTTCAGTGAAATCAATAATGATGCGATTGTAATGAGTGATAATGCTACTGTCGGTGCTGTGTCCTACAAGGGGAAGAAACGTGGGCAGAACAGAAATGAAAAGCAATCGGAGGATGAAATTTTTAATTGTAAACGCTGTGGTTACAAACACCAGTTCAGACAATGCCCAGTGTTTGGAAAAATGTGCACAAAGTGTAATGGAAAGAATCACTTTGCCAAACAATGCTTTTCAAAAGTAAAAACAATGAAAGGGCAACAAGTTAATGTGATTGAGGACACTGATTTAAGTGAGACATTTTTTGTAGGAATGGTGTCATGTGACGATATCAAAAAAGATACAGAAAATGTGCAGCCCTCAGAAATGGACAATGCTGAACATAAAGTCAATGCAGTAAAAGTGGACAAATGGATGATCCCACTGCAGATAAATGGAGCATTGGTTACATTGAAACTGGACACTGGGGCAAAAGCAAACTTAATCAGTATGAGTGACATAAAAAATATGAAAGAAAAGCCCAAAATACAGAAAAAGTCAGTACTACTGAAGAGCTATAATGGACAGAAAATAGATAGCTTAGGTGTATGCAGACTTAAAGTGACAGTCAAAGACAATGCATCATCTCACGTTTTCTGTTGTGGCTGAAAGACTTGATTCGATACTAGGTGACAAAACTTGTGAAGACTTAGAACTGGTCAAGAGAGTCTACCATATAAATTGTGCCATAAGCAGACCAGATGACTCAGGTGATGAAGCAGAGAGCCCATCAAGGATGAAAAGGCCAAAGGGTATCCATGTCTTCAAAAAGCCTAGTTTCTCCAAGAAGAAAGAAAAAGACTTTAAGCACAAAGAGAAAAAACACAAGGAGAAAAAGTCCAAAGATATAACCGCAGCAGATGTTGTTAAGCAGTGGAAAGAGAAAAAGAAAAAGAAGAAGCCTGCACCAGAGCAGAAAGCAGTTCCGGTGGATACTCCTTCTTCCCTCAGGCCAATCTTTGGTGTTCCATTAGCCGAGGCTGCTGAGAGGACTATGCTGTATGATGGGATCCAGCTGCCAGCAGTTTTTCGAGAGTGCATTGACTACATTGAGAGTTATGGCATGAAGAGTGAAGGAAACACTGAAACCCTCTCCAAGCAAAGATCGCAAGGAGACCTCGATCTATACAAGAGCAGATTGATGACAATGCCGCAACTGCATCTTGTCATTCACCGCCAGAACAATCTCATGAAGACACATCAGACTTACCTGTGTTGAGAAGATCCACACGTGAAGTAAAAGAGCCTGATAGACTTAATCTTTGAGTACAATGTAAAGCTTTGAAAATGTGTTGACTGTTTTGAAAATGTTTATGTTTATAGAGCACTAACAAAAGTGTTACTGATATTATCTTTATTGCTTTCTTGAAAGTTGATTGATATTGATTTTGTTAAACCTCAAAGAAAGGGGGATGTAACAATCAATAACATGTCATTCTATAGTGGACACTAGGTGGAGCCGTAGAGCTGCATATAGCTGTATGTATAAGACTACACTACCCAGCTGTACATATATTAAGACTACATTACCCACAAGGCAGCAGTCAAGATGGAAGCCTCTACAGATACAGTACCTAGTCCACATGTGCTCAATAAAGTAACTAGCAAGAGCTAGCTGTGTTCATAATAAGAATGTTTATTTATTAATGAACATAACAATTGGTTTCTACAATTTTTATGGGAACTTTGCATCAAAATATATGAGAATTCATCCAAATTTTGCCTTCTTACAATTTTTCCTGGTTGCATTGACTCAAGATATCCTAAAAGGGCAGCATTAGTGAAGTGGTCTGTGAGGCACTATCAGAAATCAGAGATGCCAACATTTGAACAACCGTTAGAATATTGACATTTACATCCCTGTACAAATTGGAACTTCAAGTGATATGTCAGAAGGGTCTGTGAAAGGCATTGCCGCAGAACTGTATAGGACTCAAAAAAAGGCTGGTTCAATGGCAAAGAGGGCTTTCAGCAGAAACAGAATGGTTTAGCAAAAAAGCTTACTATATGAACAGAAAATATATTTTCAAGAGCCGCAAATAAGATTGGGGAATGATGGTATGAAAAAGACTAAGGAAACCAGCCAAAAGAAATTCCATGAAGATCAAGCAGTGATGAGGAAACAAGGCAAAGAGCTGAGCAATATCACAGACAGATGGACAGAAGTTATATTCCAACATCTATTTAAAATTAATAAAAATGAAATGGAGAAATGAATAAATGCAAATTATTTGTTGGAAATTCTCTCTCAAATGGAGTAAATATACACAAACTCGGGTAGAAACGTCTATATTTTTTAATTTATTCATGGGATGTGGGCATCGTTGGCAAGGCCAGCATTTATTGCTCCTCCCTAATTGCCCTTGAGAAGGTGGTGTTGAGCCGCCTTCTTGAACCGCTGCAGTCCGTGTGGTGAAAGTACTCCCACAGTGCTGTTAGGGAGGGAGTTCCAGGATATTGACCGAGCGACGATGAAGGAACGGTGATATACTTCTAAGTCAGGATGGTGAGTGACTTGGAGGGGAACTTGGTGTTCCCATGCGCCTGCTGCCCTTGTCCTTCTAGGTGGTAGAGGTCGCGTGTTTGGGAGGTGCTGCCGAAGAAGCCTTGACGAGTTGCTGCAGTGCATCTTGTAGATGGTACATACTGCAGCCATGTTGTTTCAGTGGTGGAGGGAGTGAATGTTTAAGGTAGTGGATGGGGTGCCAATCAAGTGGACTGCTTTGTCCTGGATGGTGTTGAGCTTTTTGAGTGTTGTTGGAGCTGCACTCATCCAGGCAAGTGTAAATAAGGTCTGTATTGCTCTCCAGCATTCAGTAAGTATATTAACCTACATCAAGGCAGCTTAGAGAGGAATTTGGTGTGAGTGCTTTAAGGATTCATACAAGAACAGCCATTGCTCACCTTGTGTTATATAGCCTGCCAGTTCTGTTGTCTGAAGCAGAAATTTGATAAATAGTCTTACCTTAGTGCTCCTCAGTCTATTCATGCAGCAAGGCAGATCAATGGAGAGCAAATGAACATTTAGGAGCAAACAATAGATGCACTTTTGTGTGCTAAGTATAAAGGCACCCTGGAATCATACCAAGACAGCAAATCCATTCAACAACAACAGCTTATATTTCCATTGCAGTCCTCATGCAAAGAGGGATATTTCAGGGCACTTTACACAGCAGAGGAAAACTTTGCTTCTTTAACATGTCTTCTTATCGATTTAATTTATTCAGTTTTACTTTATTTTCTTGTTCTCATGCTGGTAGCATTGTCTATTTTATGGATAGTCCTTTCTATCTTTTCAAACACTTTCTTCTTTTACAGTTCAGCTTTTGAAGCCCATGCATATACTCTTTAGATCGGGACAAATTTTATGAGAGCAACATACATCAATTTCTCTTAATTTTCTAAGTGTCTGTGGTCCTGTTCTCTTTCCTAAGGTTCTAATTTTAACCTGCACTTTTGTGCAGGTGCGAAAGACACCCACCGGAAACCAACGGAGTCCTTCTTTAAATATGCAGATCGGGCTCCGATGATGTCATCAGGGCCTGACTGCTACTTTAACCAGAGTCCTGCATGAGGAAGCCATTGTGGCCTTCAGGCCTGTCCAACCTAACGGGAAGAGGAGTTAGGGCCAGAAGAGCCCTGAACTCGCATCTTTCTCCAGTTTCTCTCCAATCTCCCCTCATGCCCTCTCCGCGCTCATCTTGTCCATGAGACCTACTTCCTGATCCCTCGAACATATTCCCACTAAATTGCTGACCACCCAACTTCCTTTTCTGGCTCTCATGTTAGCTGATATTGTTAACGGTTCTCTCTCCTCAGGTACTGTCCCCCTCACTTTCAAATCTGCCGTCATCACCCCACTCCTCAAAAAAAAACTCTTGACCCCTCCGTCCTTGCATACTACCGCCCCATTGCCAACCTCTCTTTCTTCTCCAAAGTCCTTGGTTTCCGCCCATGCCACAGTACCGAAATTACATCAAAGTCATAAATGACATCCTATGTGACTGTGACAAAAGTAAACTATCTCTTCTCGTCCTTCTCGACCTGTCTGCAGCCTTTGACACAGTTGACCACTCCATTGTCCTTCAACGCCTCTCCACCGTTGTCGAGCTGGGTAGGACTGCAATTGCCTGGTTCCATTCTTATCTATCTAAATGTAGTCATTGTAACTTGCAATGGCTTCTCTTCCCACTCCTGCATCGTTACCTCTGGTGTCCCCCAAAGATCTATCCTTGGCCCCCATCCTATTTCTCATCTACATTCTGTCCCTTGGCGACATCATTTGAAAACACGTCAGATTCCACATATATGCTGACGACACCCAGCTCTACCTCACCACCACTTCTCTCAAGGGCAGCACGGTGGCATAGTGGTTAGCACTGTTGCCTCACAGCGCCAGGGACCCGGGTTCGAATCCGGCCTCGGGCGACTGTCTGTGTGGAGTTTGCACATTCTCCCCGTGTTTGCGTGGGTTTCCTCCGGGTGCTCCGGTTTCCTCCCACAGTCCAAAGATGTGCGGGTTAGGTTGATTGGCTATGATAAAATTGACCCTTAGTGTTAGGGGGATTAAATACGTGGGGTTACAGGGATAGGGGTGGGATATGTGTTGGTGTGTTGGTGTAGGGGTTACGGGGATCAGGTGGGATATGTGTCGGTGCAGGCTCGATGGGCTGAAATGGCCTCTATCTGCACTGTGGGGTTTCTGTGATTCTGTGTGTGAATCCCTCTACTGTCTCAAAATTGTCAGACTGCTTGTCCAACATCCAGATGAGCAGAAATTTCATCCAACTAAATATTGGGAAGACCGAAGCCATTGTCTTTGGTCCCCACCACAAATTCCGTTCCCTAGCCCCCAACTCCATACCTCTCTCTAGCATCTATCTGAGGCTGAACCAGACTGTTCACAACCTTGGTGTCATATTTGACTCAGAAATGAGCTTCTGACCACATATCCCCACCATAACTAAGACCCCCCTATTTCCACCTCCGTAACATCGCCATCTCTGTCCCTGCCTCAGCTCATCTGCTGCTGAAACCCTCATCCATGCCTTTTGTTTCCTATAGACTTGACTATTCCAATACCCTACGTAAATTTGAGGTCATCCAAAACTCGGCTGCCCGTGTCCTAACTTGCACCAAGTCCCGTTCATTCATTAACCCTGTGCTTGCTGACCTACATTGGCTCTTGGTTAAGCAACGCCTTGATTTCAAAATTCTCATCCTTGTTTTCAAATCCCTCCATGGCCTCACCTCTCCCTATCTCTGTAATCCCCTCCAGCCCCACAATCCCCCAAGATCTCTGCACTCCTCTAATTCTGGCCTCTTGAGCATCCCTGATTATAATCGCTCAACCATTGGTGGCCGTGCCTTCAGCTGCCTAGGCCCTAAGCGCTGGAATTTCTTCCCTAAACCTCTCTGCCTCACTACCACTCGTTCCTCCTTGAAGACGCTCCTTAAAACCTACCTCTTTGACCAAGCTTTTGGTCATCTGCCCTAATTTCTCCTTATGCGGCTTGGTGTCAAATTTTGTCTTATAATACTCCTGTGAAGCGTCTTGGGATGATTTACTGCGTTAAAGGCGCTATATAAATACAAGTTGTTGTTGTTATAAGTGGTTTTACTTTTTTTGACTTTCCTTGTGGGCCCACCTTGGCTTCCATCCACACGACAGCTGCCCCGAATTAAATTTGGGCTGGAGTCCCTCGTCACAGGTAAAATCAACTAGATTGAAGACCTCCCACACTCCTTGAGTTCAGCCCATGACTCATCATGGCTCATTCTGCACACATGCATAGTTCCTGCACTTTTATTTTTGGAATGTGGGTGATACTGTCAAAGGAGCATTTATTGCCCGTTTCTAATTGCCCCAGTGGCAATAAGTCACATATTGTGGAACTGGAGTCACATGTTGGCCAGACCAGGCAGATTTCCTTCCCTGAGAGACGCAGGTTTTTATGACAATCCAGCAGCTTTCAGGGTGACTTTTTTGGTGCCAACTAACAGACCACCCAATTTATTGAAATCAGTTACACAACTTGCCACAGTGGGATTAGAACTCATGATCATGATTGCTGGTTGAATACTTGCACGTTGGCACAGATGTTGTTCATGCAGGTTTAGACAGTACTGCAGTTCAAGCTGCCTGGTTAGGCAGTAGAGGTTGCTCTATATCACACTTTGCTGCTCCCTGTGAAAGCTACAAGGCCTCAGGAAAGAGTGATGTGCATAAAAAAATCATATTCTATGTTTTCACCAAAATATGGATAAGAGGGACTATTAAAAAATGTGGAAATGGCTCCAATGCCTCTATTATTAGTGTGGACTTGGCAACGTTATCAAAACTTGGAAGTTGTCAGGCAGATCACTGGCACATGCCTGATGGACCAAATGTTCTTCCTCTGCGCTATAATGTTCTATGTCATAAGACTGCCTCAAAGAATCTTAAACACTTCCTAAGGTTACAAGTTTCAATTGGGCCAATCCTGCCCTTTTTTGGAGATTGATTATTATAATTGAGCTACCTAACATTATAAAATGAATGAAAAATTAATGTTGCTTTTTGTAGACCTGCCAAGTTCTCACTTAATTTTGGTTGAAAAATATAACCTAGCCAACTTATCATATGTTGGCCTGGATTTTGCGTTGATAATAACAGTGAGGCTGTCAGTGCTCACTGTTATTATGGAGTAAATTTGACAGCAACTTCTGGAGTACACACATGTGCAATTAAACACAGAAATCCGGAAGTTGCTGTCCCACTGGTGATGGCAGAGTGAGGGATATGAGTTTACAGGTTGTGGTGGAATTCAATTCTGCTGCTGCTGATGGCCCACAGCGCCTCATGGATGCCCAGTTTTGAGCTGCTAGATCTGTTCTGAATCTATCCCATTTAGCACGGTGGTAGTGCCACACAACACGATGGAAGGTGTCCTCAGTGTGAAGACGGGGCTTCCTCTCCACAAGGACTGTGCGGTGGTCACTGCTACCAATACTGTCATGGACAGATGCATTTGCGACAGGTAGATTGGTGAGGGCGAGGTCAAGTAGGTTTTTCCCTTGTGTTGCTGGAGGACATGATTTGTAGTCATTGGTGGAGCACTTTAAAAGTGCTCCTGTAACATGGCTGACATTCAAATGCAACAACTTTGTTGTTGGAGGTTTGGAATAAGATTTTGAAAATTTACTGACCTTGTGACTGTTCAAGCTGACAGCCATCTGCAGTGTGACCTGATTGGAATAATTCCAGGCCACTTTGACTGTGCGCTTGCAAGCTTCTTGCCTCAAATGAAATCTGTAGCAACAGGATGGGAACCTGTTCATCCTCTCATCCTGGTCATCAGATTCGGAGGAAGACCAGCCGCGGCTGCACCACAACCAGCCACAACAGCAGCACCAGCACCAGGAGCGCCAACCTCCTCCTCACCCACCTGATGATGCACAGGGCGGAGGGCCTCAGCGCAGGGCTGCACCTCGCCACAGGAGATACCCCCAACACAGGTTTACAGGCAGAGGATCAGCTTCCTCAGCATGACTGAGCAGTAGTGCCAAAGGAGGCTGAGACTTTTGAGAGAGGTAGTCGCTGACATCTGCGCAATGCTGCACCAACACCTGGAGCCCAGAGAAGCATGTGGACACTCCTTACCAGTTGCTGTCAAAGTCAGCACCCCACTCAACTTCTTTGCTTCCGGCTCCTTCCAGGGATCAGCTGCAGACATCAGCAGCATCTTCCAGTTGGTCGCACACACCTGCATCATGCAGGTCACCGATGCCCTCTTTGCAAAGGTGCACAATTACATACACTTCTCCATGGATGGCCCAAGCGTGACCATGCGTGCGGTTGGCTTTGCCAATATGGCAGGCTTGCCAATGGTGCAGGGCGTCATAGACAGCACACATGTAGCCATTAGGGCCCCCTATCACAACCCAACTGTATTTGTCAACCGCAAGGGATTCCACTCCCTGAACGTCCAGCTGGTGTGTAACCACAGGAAGATCATCATGCATGTTTGCGCAAAGTACCCTGGCAGTTGCCATGACTCCTTCATCCTGCGCCAGTCTTCTGTGCCTCAGCTCTTCCATCCACCAAACCAACTTTCCAGATGGCTTCTTGGCGACAAGGGCTATCCACTGAAAAAGTGGCTAATGACACCGATGAGGAAGCCATCAAATGATGCTGAGGAGCGCTACAATTTGAGTCACATATCCACCAGATGCATCATCGAGCAAACCATCGGCTTGCTCAAAATGCGCTTCCAATGCCTGGACAGATCTGGAGGAGCCTTGCAGTATGCCCCAGCCAGGGTGTCCAGAATCATCGTGGTCTGCTGTGCCCTGCACAACATCACACAACAGCTTGACTTAGTGCTGCCGGATAAACAAATGGCTCAGCACACAGTGTCCTCGGAGGACGAGGAAGAGGACAAGGAGGAGAATGAGGAGGAGGACAGGGAGCGACGCCTTGCAGGGCCAGATATGGCCAATCCAGCAGCAGGCGACCATGTTGCTGGCCATCAGGCAAGGGATGCACTCATCCATGCCAGATTCGCATAAGCTTATGCTTCAACCACAGGTGGCTGGCACATGGAGATGAATATAAGTCCGACATTCTCAAAATCCCAGGCATCATCTGTCCAATAAACAGTGGTTTGTGCTCAGTGTTACCACAACATTCTACATGGAATTCGCCCTGAGTCCTCACTCTTGAACTTCCATTTCCCAGAACATAGAGGCCACACTTTAGGTGATCTCAGCAGATCATTAAACCTTTTTCAACACTGAACCCATGTGCGTCTGCACACAGACCTCGAACTCACCTCCTCAGCTATTTGCAGCCAAGCTGCCTTGGTTTGCTGAGGAGGCCTCCTCTTCCATTTCCAGGGAAGAGGACCTTCTGACATCCTCTAACTCCCTCCACAAGAGCATGGAGGGAGCCCTCATTGAACCTGGGTGTAGCCTTAGCTTTTGGGGCTGCCATTCCTGCAGCAGCCAGCATCTTTAAGAGAAAAAACCTAATGCTTTTGCAATGGGGACATGGCCCCTTTAAATTTTTACTCAAACAATGCATCATCAGAGGCGAGAATCGGACCTGCTCCAAGCAATTGCCTGGAGGGACCTGCACGTCAGCCGTAACGAGGCCAATCAAGGTAAAATCGTAACTGCTGGGCGGCGGCATCCGGGAGCAGGTCTGAAAGCTGCCGAGCAGCGGGCCCACCCTCAACCCGCCTCTATTAATAAAATCCCGGCCTACGTGTCTCAATGAGGATTCTTCAATCTGATTGGTTGAGGAGCCTCACTGTTTCTTGCTCACAGATGCCACAGATGCTAAGGGAATTGGGGGAGGAGATAGCGGAAGGGCTTGCCATAATTTTCCAATCTTCCCTAGATGTGGGGGAGGTGCCTGAGGAATGGAAAGTGGCAAATGTGACACCATTGTTCAAGAAAGGGTGTAAGAACAATCCTAGTAACTATAGGCCGGTCAGTTTAACATCAGTGGTGGGTAAAATTTTAGAAACAATAATGAAGGAAAAAATTAACGGGCACTTGGACAGGTTTAAGCTAATTAATGAGAACCAACATGGATTTGTAAAAGGTAGATCGTGTTTGACTAATCTAATTGAATTTTTTGATGAAGTAACAGGGAGGATTGATGAAGGGAATGCAATGGATGTTGTCTACATGGATTTTAGGAAGGCGTTTGACAAAGTATCACATAGAAGGCTGCTTAATAAAATTGAGGCTCATGGAATAGGTGGGTCAGTGGCAGCTTGGCTAAGGAATTGGCTTAAGGACAGAAAATAGCGAGTTGTGGTAAATGGCTGTTTTTCAGACTGGAGGATGGTAGACAGTGGTGTTCTCCAAGGGTCAGTGCCGGGGCCACTGCTTTGTTTGATATATATAAATAACCTGGATATTGAATACAGAGTAGAATTTCTAAATTTGTCGATGACACCAAACTTGGGGGTGTGGCAAACAGAGAGGATGATACCAATCGACTGCAACAGGACATAAAAAGGCTAGCAGAATGGGCAGACAAGTGTAGGGGGTGGTGTTTGGGGTCAGCTTCACCTGTGACTTATGAACGGTTCGAATCGCTCCCACTCCCTTGGTTCTAGACCTTGGACTTATTTGGGGGTTGTGATAAAAGTGCAGCAGACAACTGATTTTTGGTGCAAGAAATTTGATTTTTATTTGAGAAAGAAAATACAACACAATAATAACACTCTAATAAAATGGGGAAACACTTCGACATACATGAGGGAAAATTACGGTAGACAGATCTCTCATCCCTCCCAATCCCACCTTACTAGCTAAGTTAGGCTCTGAAGGACCAGGGATAATGCTCACCAAAACGACTCCTTGACAGTTGAGCTGGTTCGCGATTTTGGGGTTCACTAGATGTGTTGGTTGGGGCCTGCCGTACCACGGACGCGATAGAGGACTTCACCTGCGTAGCTGGTCAGTCTTCGCGAGTCCGCTGATGCGGTAGGGTGCGTATTGGATCTATTCCTGTGGGGCCTGAGATTCTTTGTAGGTTGGCTAAACGATTTGGTTTATGCATGATTTAGGATGGGTTCTGTGGGGCTGTTTTTCCGTGGGTCTATTGTTAGCACGTAAATTTCGTGATAGGGGCTGAGTGATGTTTACAGTTCCCCCAGACAGTTTGATTACCTCGAATACTCAAACTGGCTACTGCATAGGTAGATCCCAAATTCTTTTTGCAGCCTTTTTCCCAAACATGCCTGAACACGTCCTTTTAAAATGCCAAGTCTGATTTCTGATCTTGAATCTCCTTTTTAGGCCCAACATGCCCTTTTATCACTCCTGAAGTTTTTAGCAAGGGTCCAAAATCACTTTAATAGGGTTTTCTTTTGAAATGGGGGATCTGTAAATTTTGAGAATCCTACACAAGTGGCAGAAGGAATACAGTGAAGTGTGAGGTGATGCATTTTGGCAGAAGGAACAGGGAGAGGCAATATACACTTAATGGCACAGCTTTAAAGAGTGTGCAGGGACAGAGGGACCTGGGAGTTAATGTGCATAGGTCCCTGAAGGTGGCGAGAGATATTGAGAGTGTGGTTAGCAAAACATAGGGGATCTTGGGCTTCATAAATAGAGGTATGGAGTGCAAAAGTAGAGAAGTTATGCTGAACCTTGATAAAGCACTGGTTAGGCTACAACTAGAGTGTTGCATCCAGTTCTGGTCATCACATTTTAGAAAGGATGTGAAGGCCCTTGAGAGGTTGCAGAGGCGATTTACCAGAATGATTCTGGGGATGGGGGATCTTAGCTACAAGGACAGGTTGGAGAAGTTGGATTTGTTTTCATTAGAGCAAAGGAGGTTGAGGGGTGATTTAATAGAGGTTTACAAGATTATGACGGGTTTGGATAGGCTAGACGGGGAAAGGCTGTTCCCACTAGTTGATGGTACAAGGACAAGGGGGCACAGATCTAAGGTTTTGGGCAAGAGATACAGGGGGGATGTGAGGAAAAACTTTTTATGCAGCGAGTGGTGAGGACCTGGAACTCACTGCCGACGGAAGTGGTGGAACCGGAGACACTCAGGCCTAGAAATTCAGTTGGGCGCACCAGCCGTTAGTGCCTTAGGGGGAGTAGATCTGGAGCGCTAGGCGCTTATCGCCTGGGCGCAGCGCGATCTGCGCCTCTCCCCAACTTCAGGACACATTTAGCGCCGGCGCAAAGTCTTAGCGCGCGCCCTGCTGCGCGCGCAGATCATGATGTCATATAATAGTGCAACGCCCTTTGTGCGCCCCAAACCGGAACTTCACTCGTGCCGGCCCATTGTGCGCCGGGCGTCCCGAGCGACTGTGAAGTGGAACGGTACACAGGCCAGCCGGGCCGGGGGGAGCGCTAATTAAAGGGCACTTACCCAGCAGTATAAAGGCCAGCCATTTTGCAGCATTCACTCTTGTGCAACGGTTTTTTGGACAGAGACCAAGGAGGAGAGTTTACTGGTTTGGACCAACACTTGGACAGGTATTTTTGGCTCAGGCCAGAGCTTACCAATTATCTTAGCCTTCATTCAGAGCTCAGTGTTTGCCAGCATATAATGGGGGCTGCATTGGGTGGCAACGCTGAATTTCAGCCTTATGCCAGAAGGGCTTACAGACGCCGTGAGAGAGTGGCAGCCCTGGCTAGACGCAGAGGGGGCAACAGGCGTCGCCAACTGAGGCCTTACCCACGCAGGGTATACCGCCAGCAGACCTCCTATCTGACCATGTCTGCCGCGATGTGTGTTAGGAGGCTGCGATTCCGAAGGGAGGTGGTTGCAGACATCTGCCGGCTGCTTCAGAGAGATCTGCAGCCACAACTGATGCGCAGGACGTCTCTGTCAGTGGCAGTGAAGGTGACGGTGGCTCTCAACTTCTATGCCTCCGGCTCCTTCCAATCCGCTACTGGGGACATCGCTAACATCTCCCAGTTCGCCGTGCATTGCTGCATCCGCCAGGTGACCGAAGCCCTTTTCAGAAGGAGACATCAATTCGTCTCCTTCCCCATGACCCTGGACAAGCAGCAGCAGCGTGCAGTGGGGTTTGCAAGAATAGCGGGCTTCCCCATGGTGCAGGGCGCCATTGACTGCACGCATGTGGCTTTGCGGGCACCTCTTGAGCATGCCGAGGATTACCGCAACCGGAAGGGCTACCATTCCCTCAATGTACAGCTGGTGTGTGACCACAGGCAGCGCATCCTAGCTGTCAATGCCTGCTTTCCAGGCAGCAGCCACGATGCCTTTGTCCTGCGACAGACAACTGTGGCTGACATGTTCCAGGCACAGCCTCCCCCAAGAGGATGGCTTATCGGGGACAAAGGCTATCCTTTGTGTACCTGGCTCATGACCCCGCTCCGCGCGCCCACGACCCCTGCTGAAGAGGCATACAACGAGAGCCATCAAGCGACAAGGAACCTCATAGAACAAACAATCGGCGTGCTCAAGCAACGGTTCCGCTGTCTCGATCGCTCCGGGGGAGCCCTCCAGTATTCGTAGGATCGAGTCTCCCAATTCGTCGTCGTTTGCTGCATGCTGCACAACCTGGCTATCCGCAGGACTCAGGCACTGCCACCTCACGTTGGACCACCACCTCAGGAGGAGGAGCAGGAGGAGCATGAGGATGACGAGGACGAGGAGTACCAGCCCAGGAGGGACGCACAAGGTCCAAGGGCCGCCCGTCGTCAGCTTATTGAACGTCACTTCTAGGCCCCCTGTCAGGGAATGGCTTGTGCCAATGATAGAACATGATTGCAGCCGCTCCGCAAGCCCTCAGCCGGTTAAGGCAACAAACACTTCAAAGATCAAACATGGACAATGTGAATAAATAAAATGCTTTATTGTACAAACTCTGGGCCCTTCCCACATGAAAACCAAAAACTGAGGCAACCCCCAAAAAACACTCCAACACATTACTCGCTCCCACAACCTGGGGAGGATTAACAAAATAGGGCAACTAAAATGGCCGTCATTGTCGGCCTTCGTCCAAAACAAACATCACATCATCGGCCTTCAAAAAACTAACATCCAATTCTCGGCCTCAAGAAACAAACACAAATGGCCACACATTTGAATATTTGGCCCGCTAGTGCGATGCCTTGGCCATCTTTGGCTGGCCCCTGCCCGCCCTGCTGCTCCGCCTCAATGTAAGGCCATTGGCTGCTGCAAGGCTGGGGGCAGGCTCCTGAGGGGCACATGTCGTGACGGCAGATGCCCTTGGGGGTCGGCCTAGTCGAGGTCTGGGCGTCGAGCGGCCGGCTGTTGATTGCTGCAGCTGTGGCTGGCCAGCATCAGTCGCTGCAGCAGCTCCTGGCAGCTCCACTGGGGGAGTGGCAGTGGCGGCTGGAGGAATGGCGGCAAGCTGGCGGATGGCAGGTGCTCGCTGGTCGCCTGAGACACTGGCACTCGCCCGGGCCAGCACTGCAGCATGCGCACCAATCTGCCGAGGGACAGACCGATGTGCTGCTGCAGCGTGCCGGGTGCCCTGGCGATGCCTGGCTGACACAGCGAGTGTGGCAGCAGTGAATGCCCGTGTTGACCTGTTCACTGCCCGCAGCAGAGCAGCCAGTGACTGGACGGCACCACTAATCACCTGGCCAGTCGCTGCAAGATCTGCCCGGTATTCCGCCCGACTGGTGGCCTCTAAGGGCCCGAACTCGGCCACACTCTGAGAGAGGGAATCGATGGACTCAGGCAACCGTGACACTGCCGCCATGAGCTCCGTGTGCCGGCGTTCCGAGTCCGCGGACAAATCTTCGAGGCCTTCCATCTCCTCGGCGAAGAACATCTCCTGACTGGAGGCCGGACTCTCCCTCTGGGGAGAAGGCCGCCGGGCTGGCCGACCCTTCCTGCGTTGCTGGAGGCCGCTGGGCCCAGCAATTGGACTCCCCTCCGACGCATCCCCCCTCTGGGGAGAAGGCCGCCGAGCTTCCACCCCCCTCCCGCCTTTCTGCAGCATGCAGGTCCCAGGAGCTCCCCTCCCCTTCGACACTTCCGCCACGCTGCCCTCCAGGGAAGGCGTGTCCCCTACATTGGCCTGGGTGGCCGCGGCTGAGGGTTCCCCTGATGGGCCGCCTTCCTCTTGCTCCTCCTCCTGCTCCTCCTTGGAGGGTCTGTCACTGGCAAGTTGAGGGACCTCCTCTTGACCATCTGAAAGCAGGAAGGCACAAGAGTAGCTATAGAGTGAGGAGAGGGCGTCAGTGCGGGATGCATGAGTGGTGGCATTCAGCGCATTGGTCGGACAGTGGCAAAGGATGTAGATCTGATGCGCAAGTGGGACGAGAGAGGTGCAAAAGGTGATGTCCTTACCATTGCTTCCCAGAACAGGGTCGGCATCTCCACATGCAACGGGCCCAATCACCCGGCGACCCATGAGGCGCTCCACGCGATGTTGCAGGTCGGTGAGTGGCTGGATATGGGGTCGTCCTCCCCCGGTCGCAGTCCGGCTCTTGCGATTATTCGCCAGCTTGGCCTGCAAGAGAAAGGACGGCCTCTAAGTACAGTGTGTCACCGTGATCTTGTGTGCACTGCCTCCCATGGTGGAATAGCCTGGCCAGTGTGTCGCCATGATCTGGTGTGCACTGCCTCCCATGGTGGAATAGCCTGGCCAGTGTGTCGCCATGATCTGGTGTGCACTGCCTCCCATGGTGGAATAGCTTGGCCAGTGTGTCGCCATGATCTGGTGTGCACTGCCTCCCATGATGGAATAGTTTGGCCAGTGTGTCGCCATGATCTGGTGTGCACTGCCTCCCATGGTGGAATAGCTTGGCCAGTGTGTCGCCATGATCTGGTGTGCACTGCCTCCCATGGTGGAATAGCTTGGCCAGTGTGTTCAGTGCAGAATGTGCAATTGATGCTCATGCCTGTGCCATAGCTGTTGGATGAAGGCTGGCCATTAGAGCTTTCAGGTCCCTTTGCCCATAATGTGAGGTGCACATGCAAGGATGAGGAGGTCATTGGAAAGGGTACTCACCCTGACAATGCGTGTGAGGTCATTTATCTTTTTGCGGCATTGGGCACCGGTCCTGGGGACGTCGCTGTTGGCTGACAGCTTGCTGGCGACATGCCTCCAGGCTCTCCTGTAGACGCGGACCGTTGCCTTCTTGCCATTGTCCGGGTACAAAACATGGCGCCTCTTCTCCACAGCAGCAAGCAGCACACTCAGATCACGCTCTGAGAAGCGCTGCGCACGTTCACGGGCCTTCTGCATGTCTTCAGGCGCTATTTGGGTCCAGCAGCAGTGTTCAGGCCTAGCTGGAGGGCTCCACTATCCAGAGCGTGGCAGCAGACACAGTCGACCCTTCCCCCTTAAGAGCTGGCCGGCGCCAGGGTGTCTGCTGTCAGTCACGAGATGGCCGCACCTGCGCTGCGCCCAGCCTCAGCGCTATCGATCACCACCTCCGGCTTAGTGCCCAAAGAGAGGCGTCCAACAGCAGTTTTAGCGCTCGCCCAAACTAGTAGGGCGAAGCTAATGAATATCGGAGAAGTGGCCTAGATTTGGGGGCGGACGCAAACTTTAGCGGACGCCCCACTTTAGCGCCCCAAAAGTGGTGTCAATGAATTTCTAGGCCTCAATGTTTTCAAGGGGAAACTGGATAGGCACTTGAGGGAAATAAACTTGCAGGGCTACGGGGATAGAGCGGGGGAATGGGACTGACTGGATTGCTCTACAGAGAGCTGGCACGGACTCAATGGACCGAATGGCCTCCTTCTGTGACGTTATGACTCTATGGGGTAAAAATTGGGTAGTGCCCTTCCCCTAATTTTAGCACCCCAAAAAAGTTATGGCCCTCGCGGCCGAATTTTCCCAGGTAGCGCCCCGAGAGGGAGGAGCAGCGCTACTGGAAGCGCACCACATCCCTCTTGGGGCGCCGCGGTTCTGCAAGTCTTCCTCCCCTTATTAAAGGGCCTGGAGCAGCGTGACCCGGCGCCCAGCTGGGCCACCAGGGATTGCGAGTGTCGGCAAACGAGCCCGGCACTCAAGATATGTGCCGGGCTCATGGAGAGCAGCCAGCACCCCGCGGGGAGGGGGGTGGCTTCACGGGAGCTGTGGACAGCAATGGGGGCAGGTGCTGGCAGGCGGCCAGCAACAAAAATGGCCGCCCGCCACCTCCCCTTTAACTAGCGCCGGCCGCAGGTAGGCCCCCCTGACCCCGGCGGACATAGCGTCCGGCGGTAAGTCAGGTGGCGCCACCCAATATTACAGCTGGGGCGTGAGTGAGGCGCTGTACATGGTGATGACATCATCGCCGGCGGCGCAGCACCGCTTTAGCACCGCCGCTAACCTCCCACTGAATTTCGCGCCCAGGCGTTAGTTGATTTGCACCGTTAGCGTGCTAATGGGAGGCGCAAATCAACCGAATATAGCCCCCTATGACTCTATGCCCTATAGAGGGCACCGCACTGGATCACATGCCAGATTAGAGCAATTCTCTGCTCCAAAGCTCGCAAAAACTTTGTGGACAGCAATCAGTGAGGTGAATGACAAGCGCCGTTCCTTCGCTGCTGACCGCAAACTCTGGGCCATCATATTCTGAAAAGTCCTATCATATATGAATACATTTTTGCAATACTCTTTATCGATTATAAAAATGGCACTCCTAGCTCTGCTTTTAGGAGTGAATTAAGGGCTCAGTTACTTACATGTCAACATCTGTGTCCGGTCAGCCACACCTGCAGATGCAAATCAGTGCCAGCATTTGAACTCATTCTAACTTCCTGCAGAGCGCTCCATGGAGCCGACCCATCAGTCACTGCACTCCTGTTTAAGCTGTAATGCGTACATGCCGCTATCTCCTGTTGCTCTCCTGCTCAGAGGTCACAAGACAGTATTTCTGATGTAACAGCCAGGGAAATTGAGAGGTAGGTTTTGGTCAGTCTGTTTGCACTAACAACATAAACAAGCCGATCACGTCATTGTGCTTGCGTGCCTGTTTTGAGGATTTCAGTGAAGCTTTTGAGTCTAGATTAAAGTACATCAAAAGGTACATATATTAAGGGAGATGGAAGTTTTCTCCATATGAAGTATTGATCGTTATATCTTCATTTCTTTGAACTTGTTATGTTGCTGCAAGATGTTCAATTTGCTGTGTTGTAGCATCTATTTCTATTTTAATTCTTTTGTGGAATACAATGTTCCAAATAGATTTAATCTTAGAAATGGATTGCCCCATTGAGGAGTATGTCAGTAGGGTAAGCCTGTACAGCTACTTTGGCCCAGATTTTGCAGTAAGATTAACAGTGGGGCTGTTATTAAGGAGTAAATCAGACGGCAACTTTTAACGTCCGCACATGCACAGTTAAATGCGGAAATCAGAAAGTTGCTGTCTGAGTTGCCCTGCTCCTCCACAAGTTTTGCTACACTGTTACCTCACCGATAGATTTAGCATTGAAATCCATGTAAGGGCATGAAGTTGCTGTACTTACCCACTAGATACCCACCAAACATTCCAGAAAAAGTTAGGGCTTGTCCATTCAAGTGGAAGTGAATTTTTAACGCGTGAATAGTCTTAATTTTTGCCAAATAAACTCTCTGGCACTGAAAATGTACTTTTACAAGTGTGGAGTGTTATTCTTTCAGATTTTAATTATTGTTGGAGATCTTAAGATCTCTTAATCCCATTTTTCTTTCCCCCTCTATTTTGTTTTCTGTACATGACTTTATATTCAACTACCTATTCTAACTTACACTTCCTGGTTTAGACTCTGCAGGCATGAAATTGGGCTCAGTAGTGCCCATTGTTTGGGCACTATGGATCCAGTTTGGTGACCAAAATGGGGTCCGATGCGCCCCTGCACACTTCTGCCACGAATAACGCCAGACGCTATCTTGGTGAGGGCGTTAACGTGCATGCAGTTAACGTCCGCCAGAAGTATGTCATCCTGAGAGAGGACAGCAGGTTCGTGCTCCACGGAGCCACTGCCAATTCCTCGGGGTGGCGCCTCTGCAGTCCTAGTAATCTGTTGGAGGACAGATTGCAGGACTGCTGGGACACCCTGCAAGCCCCTTTGAACATTGTAATCCACAGCCATGATGGCAGCAGTCTGAGCTTGCATGGTAGCAAGATGACCTTGCATGATAGCAGACTGAGCTTCCACTGCAGCACTCAGACGTTGGGTGGCTGCGGCTCATGCTGCAATGGAAGTTGTGACATCAGCCATCAGACGCTGCATCATGGTTGGGTCCACAAGTTTGCGATTAGAGTTGGCCACCACTGGAAAGTATGGGCTTCAAGCTTTGTGCAAAGCCCTGTGCCAAGTAGTGCTGGGAGGCAAGGTGGGATTTTTTTATCCGTAGGGATATTGTGAGAAGGCTGAGGATGATCTGTGACAAAGGGATGGGCTTGTTTGGGTCAATCCCCTTGTATATTCCTAAAAGCTCTGATAAGTAATTGAGAGACTTATTCATTTAAACATTAAAGTTTGAGTTGGCAAAACATTCTAATACCTTTATATTTGTTTTTACTGATGTAATTTGTTAAATGATATGATAGTCAGTAGTACTGCACAGCTCAATGGTCTTGGCATTGAAAGTTATTCACTGTAGGCCTGAGTCCTTGTTTTCTGAAGTGTTGGTCCTGTAGGCCAAATTGAAATGTTGTAGTATTATTTTCTGATTAGTTATCTGAGAATGCCCTTGAGAAGCCACAGAGGCTCACGGGTGACCTCAGCCTTCTCATAATATCCCTACGGATAGAAAAAAAATCTACCTTGCCTCCCTTCTTATTCCAAACCCTCTAATTGATATTTATATCTCCAGTATCAAAGTGAACGACAACGCCCAGCAATTTTGACAATTCCCTTCATGATCTTGCAATCTTCAATTAAATTAAATTTTCTTTTTGTCCTGAAGAATACAAACCCAACTTCCTTAAACTTTCCCCTTAACTTAAACCCCTGATACCCAGGATCACCTTTGTTTCTTGCCGCCATGGCTTCTCAAGGGCATTAATATCCTTCTTATGATTAGGTGACCAGAACTGCACAAAGTACTCCAGATGAGGTCTCACCAATGCCTTTTACAGCAATAATACATCCTCTTTATAATATTTCACATTATATTTGATCTGCCTCCTATTGTTCATTTACCTAAAGCTGCTTTCATATTGGTTTCAGTGACAGAAGTGACCGTTCTAGAAGGCCCAAGAATGTGAATCTTTTGACACTGTAAGGTTGCAGGCCAGAATGCGCAGAAAATGTTTTCTACTCCAGTATATTCTCCCATAATGTTTCGGAATTTATGTAAGGGAATGGCAGGATACAAATGAGCCTGTCCTAAACAGTCACATGCCATCGGCCCATTGGCCCATCTGACCCCGATCCCACCCCCTCCCCTCCCCACCCAACAGCCATGCAAATTTCCTGGGCAAGGCAAAAAATAAATTAGGCCAACTTTATAAAAAAAACTCTGGTGAATTCCTCTCTGACCCCCCAAAGGTGATCAAACAAGTTCCAAGCAAAATAATGATTAAAACAGCAACAGTTATTAAAGTTGTTTAAAATGATTTGTTATGTGGTTAATGCTGCTTGTTTTATTGAATGTAATATTTGGGTAGTAATTACTTTGATGTCGAATTTCATTTTAAGTTTAAGTCAACATGATTGCTTATACCATTTTGGGATGAACAATTGGTTTGTCCTCTTTGCTCCTGTTAGTCCAGAAGTTCATCTTCTGGGATAACCGCTGCTCATCCCAGAATAATGGCCCACAAGTGTGATTTGTACATCACAACATAATATTTAAGGTGTGCAGTGTCGTATTATAAAAATGTTTCTTTTATTTCATAGCCGCCAGTAGGAACACATTTTGCAGGGCAAGGTTGTCTGAAGAAACCTTAGGAAAAAATGTAATATCTTGCCCAGACAGTGTACTCGGCAGTCTACATGGAACTTGATTATGTTGTCAAGTCAAAAAGTCCAGTAAGTTTCTATTTGGCCTATTTCAGCTCAGTTTATGCACCTCTGTACAGCTTTCCTCCAACTGGATTGAATGATATAATCTTGCCATGAACTCCATATTTGGCCTGAACCAGGTCCAACTACAGGCACCTATAGCAAAGTGAAGGGACCATTCCTGTCACCTCCTATTGGAGTGAAGTTTTACAGGCGTGCTTGGGTAATTCTGTACCCTCACATTTTCCTCACCAGATTACACAATGGGTTAGTTGATGGCTGTGGGAATAAATGCATCAGACTTGCCATGAAATTTGACTGTTTGAATACTAGTGTATGAAAACTTAATGCCTTCACATGAAATTCCTTAAACAGGTTAGTCCCTCTGTTAAAATGGTGTACAAAGTAATTTCATAAGAAAGCATCAAGTTTTTGTATGTGAATATTTAATGGGCCCAATTTGAAGGCTGTGAGAGGGTAGTGAGTTGCACTGAACAGGAAGGTCCTCGCTCTGATCCAAGGTCTGTGCAGAGTTAATTGATCTCAACAGGGATGGACACATAATAATCTGTCTCCATGTCCCCAGACTAGTGAGAGGAAAAATCAGGCATGGTTTCTTCTCCTAATTGCTATCCACTTACCATTGCTGAAATGCATGTGCCTGTGGATATTGAATGAGAGTGGGATCAAATTCAATTGTGATGCCTCCTATGGTACAATAGAGCCTGCTGATGCACACTCCTAAAGCTCATACATGACGAATAGCCATTTGAGTGAGGTAAAGGAGGGTTCTTAGCACCTACACATCCATATCCCAGGCTGACTCTCATTGTGCTGATCAAAATTTGTATTTTCCAATAATTATTTTAAAATATTTTTTTTTAGAACCATCAATTTGATAAATGCAATATTATATATACTTTATACTTGTATATTTTGGTATCGATAATCTACATTTTATCCCTATCTCCTTTCTACTAGTGTAATACTATTTTAAGGCCAGATTATTTTTCTATTGTAATTATTAAACAGTAAGTTAAATAGAAACTTGTGCACGAGCAATCCTCTGTTCTGAAATGTCTGCTTTTATTCATGTTTTAAATTAAATATGGTTGAATATATGCCACAGTAAGTAGAGAAGGCTTTTTCCAGAATAATAATATGCTTGAACACCATGAGTAAAATCACATGAGAGGTATGCCAACAGAATGCTAATAACGTCTTTCCACAATGAGATTCATTTCACAAAGCAGCCATTGTTGTGCTTCCTTTCAGCCACTTAAAACGTTTAGTTAACATCATCCAGCTTTTATCAATTCCTACTTCACAGAAATGATGAGCATTAAAATTAATGTTTTTATAAATATTGGTCACGGCTTTAGTTTTTCTGTTTTGACATTGCCTCTGTCCCTATCAAAATTGAAATAACGACTCACTTCTCCTTGTATTTTAAGATTTCTTTAAAACTGTGCATCAGTCTTAGATAACACAAAAATGTGCCTTCACACTTCAATAAATCAACTGCAAGTGTTTCTTGCAACTGCAATTCAAAATATTCTTCGATAAATTGTTAATAAAATCCTACAATCTGGATTTCTTGTGTTGGGAGGTGGGGGGAAACAATTTGTTATAAGATGACTATTCCTCCAGATTCGCAGCATTCGATGGGTAATAAATAGAACGTTGAAGATAGTGTTCCCTTAAAATGAGGTACAAAGACCTACACAAATTATTGTTGTGATAACTCCTCACTTAATTGAAGATAATTTTATTTTGCTGTATATATGCAGTTTTTATTAAATCAGACTCAGCACTAAAGCAGGTTTATTTTTAGAGTCACTGTAAATGATTTGCAATCTACCTCTTTCCAGTCATCTTCAGAATCAGAATCTGATCCTCTGATTTATGATAATACCAGAATTGTATGCCTGTGTCACAGTCTGCCAAATACCCCCTATTATATAATTAATTTGAACACCATTAGGCAGACTCAGGACCACTACTTTCTTTTTCTTCTTACTTTAACAATTATAAAGAACATACGTACCATTTAACTTTCATTTTTCTCTGGACAGACAATGATTTCATCCTTTAAATTATTGTGTATATACTCTAGGCTGGGAAGATAACACAAACATATTTCCATTGTGCTTAAATATAAAAATATAACGCTCCAAACAAGGTCTACATACAATGACTTACTTGAAAAGCAGCAAATTAGGCCTTTTCACAGAATCACAGAAACCCCACAATGCAGATAGAGGCCATTTCGGCCCATCGAGCCTGCACCGACACATATCGCACCCGATCCCCGTAACCCCTACACCAACACATATCCCACCCTATCCCCGTAACCCCACGTATTTAATCCCCCTAACACTAAGGGTCAATTTATCATAGCCAATCAACCTAACCCGCACATCTTTGGACTGTGGGAGGAAACCGGAGCACCCGGAGGAAACCCACGCAAACACGGGGAGAATGTGCAAACTCCACACAGACAGTCACCCGAGGCCGGATTCGAACCCGGGTCCCTGGAGCTGTGAGGCAACAGTGCTAACCACTATGCCACCGTGCTGTTTATGAGAGAAAATATTTGAAACGATTCATTATTTCAAAATGTCTGTTATGTCTTTATCAGTTATTTCAAATTGGTTTTTATTTTCTTCAATCTGCTTATCTAAGTAAAAGTTACATGAGCATATAACCAACGATTGGCTTGTAGCATAAAATAATTGCTTTCCAACAGTGCCCTAATTTAAGTTCATTGTACAATATGCTGCTTTACAAGAGATGAAAAGGACCACAATTTGTGCAGAGCAATTAGAAGGGCTTGAATATGCAATTTAGAAAATAACTAGCAAATTAACCTCTAATGTTGATAAGCACACCATCATCTGTGAAAAATGTCTACTTGTCATCAGCAGAGTAGACAGACTTTAATATGCAGTTCACTGATATTACAATATTTGATGTGTGTAATTTTGTAGGAAAATTGTTATGCCCCCGTCCTTCAATTTTTCGTATACTGTTTAATGAGAAGTAAGAAGGAGCAGTCATCATAAATGCCATTCTGAGTTAATCTAAATGGATATTAATTTTGGCGCTTATTAAATAGAGTTGAGTGTAGGCTAAAATATAATCTTTTTAAAGAAAACTATTGAAATATAAATTATATTTTTAAATAAAATGTATAACGTAAGTATCATAAGCTGAATATTTCATAGACATCTGTGCGACATATTATTTGGAATATGTGAGGTGAGTACCAGAAGTCAGGAAAGAATTCTGATCAGTGATTGATGAAAAATAATCATAATGGATAAATCTCTGAAATACGCAAGCACTTTTATGTGTTCATTTAAAAACATAATTTAAAAGAATGCATAATATTTAATCAGGAGCAAATTATGAGATCATTTCATATTTTATTGATATTTATCTTTTAATTATGTTAAATTTGTACATTTTCCTGAAATGCCAAATTTTTGTTAGGTAAAGGTATTGAGGGATATGGAGCTAAGACGGGTAAATGGAGTTGAGGTACAGATCAGCCATGATCTAATTGAATGGCGGAGCAGGCTTGAGGGGCTGAATGTCCGACTCCTATTCCTATGTTCCTATTAAGAAACATTGCTAACTACATGGGGCTTATTTTAATATCTGTTACGCCAGAAATGGATGCAGACAGAGAATAACAAGCCTTAAAAATGGGTGATCAGTCCTGACTAATCGTCACCCATTTTACAAGCCATTCATGTTTCCAATGGGTTTGGGCCAGGAAGCAGAAACTCTAGTCTAAAACAGGTGGAGGTTTTGTTTAAATGTGAAAATAGGGCAAGGATGTGTGAGGTTCTCTATTCCCACTTACCGGTACCCATACACCCACATTGGCAGAAGATTAGTGCATTCCTATGCAAAGGCTGTTATTCCTAAAGAAGCTGGGACGTGCGTGCAATCTCCTGGTACTCGTGCACGCCAGACATCCAGTGTAAACAGCGCTGTAGAAACTTAGGGCTGGATTTTACCAGCCCCAAGGAGGCGGGTATGGAGGCGGGACTGCCGGGAAAGTGGCAAAATTTGGGGGTGGATGGCAAACCCAACCCCAACCCACCTCCGTGCCCTCTTGCCAGGAGGCGGGAAGCTGTCCCACTCCGTGTCCCGTCTACTTGGAAGCAGGAAGGGATTAAAGCCTATTAACTGCCTGTTAACAGGCTTCCAGACCTGGGGAAACCCCGCCGGGGTGTAGCAGTCGAGTAGGAGGCCTGCGGGGATCATAGGGGTCTGAAAGTGCAATGTAGAGGTGAGTGATGGTGCAAGTGTGGAGTGGTAAGTATGTGAGGTGAGTGTAAAGTGTTAGAAAATGTTAACTTACCTTTGTTTCTACCTACAGCCTTCAGCTGCTGTGGAGCTGGAATCCCCGACATCTCCATTGTAGAGATCACAGACAGGCTGTTGCATCCTCCGATACAACAACCAGCTGATTTCTGCAAAGTAGAAAGGTTTGATGAGTCCTGAACACAAGCACTCATCAAACTGCACAGAATGTCATTGTTTGACAGTTTCATAGAGCTGTCAAACAATTTTTATTTCTTCTTTCAAAAATTCTTGACAGATGATACGTCATACGTTGAGGTGCTCTGTCACTGACTTCCCCCTAATTGGCCTGCTGAGCCCGCCGAGCGGGCTTAACAAGGTCAATCAGGAGAAAATCACGCTGGTTGGCCAGAAGCTGAAGGAGGCGGGACTAAAGCAGCAGCCCCGCCTCCAACACATCTCCATTCATAAAATCCAGCCGTAGGCATCCAGTATAGCTAAGGACGGGGAAGTACACTTAAAGAGCACAGTAATATAAAAGCAAGGATGTTGAGGCCTTTTCTAGACCTTTGTTTTTGTTGGGACTTTAATTCTTGTGATATTTTGCACCAGTTGTTCACAAATAAATTGTCCCAATATGAACACCCCTACCTGAAGTGTTAGGAAGAAGAAAATGAGACCTATGGAGAGATACCAGTGAGATCATCTGCATGTGAGGTTCTCTATTCCCACTTACCAGTGCCCATACACCCACATCAGCAGAAGATTAGTGCATTCCTATGCAGAGGCTCTTATTCCTAAAGAAGCTGGGACAGCAGACCCAATTTTATGAATACCTGACTAACTTTGATGTTGGATGCTTCCTTTGAAGCATCCCAATCAAATTGCAATATATTCTGTGACACACGTCAAGGTGACACCAAGCATATCCATAACCTTAGCACTGCTACCTGGCCAAGACTATGGGGAACTATATTTACAGGTTCTGGATCATCACAAAACCAGATACAGAGCAGTGCATCTGCTGAAAGGACCCTTGCCGCTACAATGCAGTATAGATGTGGCACAACCAATGGCATGGGCAGCCAGCTGTGATATTGTCTGCCCTCATGTTCTTGCAGGCATGTTGCAATGCTGCTGTGTAGATGATGCCATGGATTTACAAACAGGGCACCCTCCTAATAACCAACTCATGCATCACCATTGCATGGATTTCCTTGCCCTTCATTTTTGCCTGTCACTTTTGCCCATTTCCCCATCAGCCTCAGCTAAGGATGCCAATGGATTGCACTGCCTTATGAGCTTTTCCAAAGAGTGTAAGAATTTCTGTCCCCTTATTTTATACTTCCCCTTTAGCTTAAATTTCACCTGTATTCAGTTTTCCACAGCTAACACCAGTGTGCCCCGTGCACTTCTCCGAATTTGCACCTGGTGCTGCGAATAATAATGCGAATAAGGTAATCCTGGAGAATTAAGTTTTATTAGCACATTAGTATTCTGGCAAAATTTGCACAAACTCTTAATAATTTAGAAATGATTTACACCAGTAAGCAAAAAAAATCATTTTTTTAATATACAGTGAGTCGATGTTTTGTAGATTCTAAAATAGGAATATGTTGGCTATAAATCTCAAAAGGCAATGTCTACTTCACTAAAGAAATAGGTCACAGATTCAATTACAATCGCTGAAGCATGGACTCAATCTATCATGGCAAATTAAGTACATTTTAGTAACCTACTTTCCTCCTCTTACCAAAAGTAAAGAACATCCACAGGCAGAATAAACCCAAAGTGCCTGCATTTTAATTATTACAAAGTCATTTTTAAGGGATTTTTGATATTCCTGTAAGAATTGTAGATTTTATACTCAATTGCCTGGAGAGGCACATTATCATTAAGAACTGGCCTTGATTTTGTTCAATTTGATCTGAAGAGACCTAAACCCAATGAACCTAAAGCTAGAATTGAACCACTAAAATGCTATTTCATTTGTGGAACTGGATGGAAAAGGTACAAGCCTTTCAGCTAATATAATTATATCAATGTTTTACTTAAATCTATCCAACTGTCCGCTTGCTCTGTACTGCTACACTTGAAGCTTTTGTTATAGTGCCCTCTGCCAGTTTCATCAGATTGTGATCAGTGGTTGTAAGCTTGCAAATACTGAGCTGGTGAAAAAGAGCTAATAGTGAAATGGTACCATAAGACCCAATATTACAATTTGCGAGAGTCGATGTTGGTTATTGGGAATATTATCAGGGAAATATTTTCATATATGAGTTAATTCCTAGTATTGTTTAACAATAACAAACAGGAATGATTTTATCTCCATCTAGTCTTCAATGTAGGCCAAGGCCCATCACTAGTCATAGATCAGCTAACAGCAAATGCTCAAGCAATATTGAACAGAAGGATTAGATTATGGAACTTTTTAAAAATGTGCATCAACATGTATCTTAGTAATGCAGGCTATTTAAGAGTAACTGATATGAACAAGTTTATCCCATTTGATTCATATCAATAGGTATAAAATGTTGTTTTGAGCAAGTTTCTTATATTTTCTCATTACCTTAACTACACCCTAATGACTTACGATAGTGATGTGCAAATTGTTTGATGACAGAAGCTAGATTATACTCTTACTTGTTCATCAGGGGCCAAGCTTATGGCATTTTCTACTTAACTCACATATTTGGATTTTGCACTAATTTATTATTACTTTTTGGTTTATAAAGCACTGAATTTAGGATCAATTGTACAGGACAAGGTTCATTTGAAACTTTTTATTGAGTTATAATTTTGATGTGTTAATATAAAACAATAGAGGAGCTATTACACTACTGGGTGTATACTATAGGCCACCAAATACTGGGAAGGAGATAAGAGGAACAAAGTTTCAGGCAAATTACATAAAGATGCAAGAACTACAGAGTAGCGATAATAGGGGACTTCAATTATCATAGACTGGGATAGTAACAGTGTAAAGGGCAAAGAGGGGGAGGAATTCCTGAAATGTGTACAAGAGAACTTTCTTAATCAGTGTGTTTCCAGCCCAACGAGGAAGGATGCAGTGCTGGATCAAGTTCTAGGGAATGAAATGAGGCAAGTGGAGCATGTTTCAGTTGGAGAGCATTTGGGGAACATGTGATCATAATATCAGGTTTAGAATAGCTATGGAAAAGGACAAGGTATAATCAAGCGTAAAAATATTTAACTAGAGGAGGGCTAACTTCAGTTAGTTGAAATCTGGCCCAGGTGGATTGGAATCAGAAATTTGTAGGCAAAACAATAATTGAACAAGCCTTCAACAAGGAAATTGATCATATACACATTCACAGGAGGGGGAAAGGAAGAGCATCCAAAGCTAGAACTCCCTGGATGACTAAAGTATAGAGGTTAAAATGAAACAGAAAGAGGAGGCTTATGACAATTGTAAGATTCATAATACAGTAGAGAACTAAGCTGAATATAGAAAGTACAGAGGAGACCTAAAAAAGGGAATAGGAGGGGAAAAGAGAGACAGTGTGAAAATAGATTAGTGGCTAACATAAAAGGGAACCCAAAAGTCTTTTGTAGACACATAGGGCTGGATTTTCATTCAGAAGTCGGGAAGGAGGCAGGACTACAACTTTTGGGTTTTAGTCCCGCCTCCATCGAGATGCGGCCAATCCACGCGATTTTCTCTTGATTGACCTTGTTGAGCCCACCTAGCGGGCTCAGCAGGCCAATGAAGGGCCACCCGGCAACAGGTGACGTCACAGACTGAAATTTCATCTGTCAAGACGTGTTTGAAGCTGTCAAACACTGACAGTCTTACTTCTAACCTGAGTCCTTCTACGCAGACTCAGTTAGAAATCACGCCGGCACTGAAAGCTGAAGGCTGTCACTTTTGACAGCTCGCGGCCATTCTGCTTTCTGTGCTGGCTGAATGATGGACTCCCGAAGCCTAGAGGAAGGAAGGCTGTTAAGGTAAGTACAGGTAATTTAAACTTCTTTACACACTTTAGACACACCAAACACACTTACCTTTGCACTCATGCACCCATCACTCAGCTGAACACCGACATCTCGACCCCTCCAAGTCCTTCAACCCGATGGCCTGCCTCCTCTAACCTGGCGTGATTTGGTGCCGTCGGGAATCCCACACGACACCCTTCAAAATAGGGATTAGGCTAAAAACTGCCTGTTAACTACCTGTTAACAGGCAGTTAATTGGCACAAATCCCTTCCCGCCTCGGGTCGGCGGGTCCCAGTGCGGGGTGGGTACCCGCCTCCTTTGAAACTTACGTGGAGGCGGGTTTTGGGCGGGATGGTGTCGGGACCCCCGAATTCAGGATTTTTGCCCCCCGCATGCCTAAAAGCCCGCCTCACGGCACACTGAAAATCGACCCCATAAATAGTAAAAGGGTAGTCAAAGAAAGGGTGGGGCCGATTAGGGACCAAAAAGGAGATCTTCTTGTGGAGGCAGAGGGCCTAACTGAGGTACTAAATGAATACCTTGCATCTGCTTTCATGAGAGAAGAGGATGCTGCCAATGTAGCAGTAAAGGAGGAAGCAGAAGCTATTAGTTGGGATAAAAATAGATAAAAAGGATGTAATTAAAAGGTTGTCAGTCCTCAAAGTAGAAAAGTCACCCAGTCCAGATGGGATACATCCTAGCTTACTGAGGGACATAAGGGTGGAAATTGCAGAGGCTCTGGCCATAATCTTCCAGTCCTCCTTGGATATAGGGGTGGTGCCAGAGGACTGCAAATGTTACACCCCTGTTTAAAAAAAGGAAGAGGGATAAACCCAGCAACTACAGGCCAGTCATCCTAATGTTGGTGGTGGGGAAACTTTTAAAGACAATAATCTGGGACATAAGTAATTGGCATTTGGAAAAGTATATGCTAATAAATGAAAGTCAGCAGAGATTTGTTAAAGGCAAATCATGTTAGACTAACTTGATCGAGTTTTATGATGAAGTAATGAAGAGAGGTGATGAGGGTAATGTGGTTGATGTTGTGTGTATGGACTTTCTAAAGGTGTTTGACAAAGTATCACATAATAGACTTGCTTGCAAAATTAAAGCCTGTGGGATTAAAAGGCAACATGGAATCAAAATTGGCTAAGGGACAGAAAGCAGAGAGTAGTGGTGAACTGTTGTTTTTCAGACTGGAGGGAAGTATACAGCAGTGTTCCCCTGGGGTCGGTATTAGGACCACTGCTCTTTTTGATATATATTAATGACCTGGACTTAGGTATACCAGGCATAATTTCAAAGTTTGCAGATGATACGATACTCAGAAATATAGTAAAAAATGAGGAGGATAGTAACAGGCTTCATGAGGACATAGACAGACTAATGAAATGGGCAGACACATGGCAGATGAACTTTAACATAGAGAAGTGTGAAGTGATACATTTTGGTAGGAAGAATGAGAAGAGGCAATGTGAACTAAATGATACAATTTTAAAGAGGATACAGGAATAGAGAGACCTGGGGGTGTATGGACACAAATCTTTGAAGGTGGCAGGGCAAGTTGAGAAGGCTGTTAAAAAAGCATATGGGATCCTTGGCTTTATTAATAGAGGAATAGAATACAAAAGCAAGGAAGTTATGCTAAACCTTTGTAAATCACTGGTTAGGCCTCAGCTTGCCAATTCTGGCACCATACTTCAGGAAGAATGTCAAGGCCTTGGAGAGGGTGCAGAAGAGATTTACTATAATGGTATAAGAGATGGGGGACTTCAATTATGTGAAGAGACTGGAGAAGCTGGGGTTGATTTTACAGCAGAGAAGGTTAAGAGGAGATTTGATAGGGGTGTTCAAAATCATGAATGATTTAGATAGAGTAAATAAGGATAAACTGTTTTCAGCAGAAAACTCGGTAAACAGAGGACACAGATTTTAAAGTAATTGGGAAAAGAACCATAGGCGACATGAGGAAACATTTTTTTTACACAGAGAGTTGTTGTGATCTGGAATGCACTGCCTGAAAGGGTGGTGGAAGCAGATTCAATAGTAACATTCAAAAGAGGATTGGATAAATACTTGAAGGGAAAACAATTATAGGGCTATGGGGCAAGAGCAGGGGAGTGGATAGCTCTACCAAAGAGCCAGCACAGGCACGATGGACTGAATGGCCCCCTTCTGTGCTGTCTCATTCTATGCTTCTATGATATATATTTGAAATTGAAATATAATGGTCAGTTTCCCATCCAGCAAAACCGGGGTGAGTGGGCCCATGAAATCGGGTAGCTTGTGCTTACGCCTATCACCGCTGAAAATGTGCCCGGCCTCAATTTACACTCAGTTGGTATGCCTGCATAATTCACTTATGCCCATTTTTAGTAGGAGCCAAATTAAATGTGCGCATTTACCATTATTTTTCTATACTTAATGGGAGTGCCCAAAATTGCAGACAATACTCCAACTGCAGCCCAAGGATTCCATTTGCCTTTTTATGTTGTTAGCTACTTACATAGTCATCTTTCATGACCTGTGTATCAACACATCTAGAACCCTTTGCTTCTCTACTCCATTTAAAATCTTATCATAGGTGTATTCCTTTTCCCTACTCTTAATTCCAAAATGTACCACTTTATATTTTTTGACATCAACTGCCATATCAACCATCTGCCATTCCTGAATTATTTTGCAATCCTCATCACAATTTGCCACATACCACAAATTGGTGTCATTAGCAAATTCGGATGGTGTTCCCTCCATTCCTAAGTCCAGATAATTTATGTATATAGCAAACATGAATGTACCAGGACTGACCCTGTCGACCACCACCCACCACATATTTCTAATGCAAGAGCCTTCTTTTCAGCCAATCATCACTCTATCTATATGGTCACATTCCCCATAAATCCACCTGCAATTATCTTTCCCTAAGTCTCTTACGCTCAACAATATACTAACTGTGTCTGCTGTTTGTGTGATTGTGTATAGATTGAGGAGAAGCATCCGGGAAGGCGCCGAACACCTCGAGTCTCTTCGCTGGGAGCAAGCGGAAGCCAAGCGCAAGGAGCGCACGTCAACCCAAGCACCCCACCCACCCGCCCCTTCAACCACCATCTGCCCCACCTGTGACAGAGACTATAGGTCCTGCATTGAACTCATCAGTCACCTGAGAACTCATTTTTAATGTGGAAGCACATCATCTTTGGTTCCGAGGGACTGCATAAGAAGAAGAAGAAGTGGGTGTGTATGAGAAGGGTGGCAAGCTATCAAAGATGTTGTTAGCCCATACTTTGGGGGAGTCCTCTGGCTTCACCATCTCTTATAGGCAAGGTTTCCTAAGTGGCCGGCTCCAAGGTAGTTATGGGCTGATAATTTCTGATCTATCCTCCATTTCAGGTCTGTTCCCTTGTATTAGTTGCCATCTTGTTATGCAAGCAGAGGAGTAATCTTGACATGTAAGTTGAAGGAGCAAAGGCACACTGATAGACATATGCTGAATTTGCAGCCCATGTGGGTGACATTAGATGACCATACCTCATGCAGCTAGTTTGTGTTACAGTGCTTTGTGTGAAGTCCGTTGAAAATATGAGTGTAAGTTACATCTGTAATGTGTGCGCTATGGGTATGCAATGAAAGAGATGTGAGGCTGTGTGAGGGCGTGGCATGGGCCAACAGTAAATGGCAATAGATCGCCTGGCAACACTATGTGGCATGAATATGTGGGCCATGTACCTGGTAAATGGAACAGTTTGGTAGGCTTCCTTAAGGCATGCCATCTCCTATGTCTGTTCCTAGCTCTGGCGTGTAGTACACAAAGCATTGGGCCTGGCTGCCACTGCTTGCCAGGTGTGCTGCACTGTTGTTCTCTGGACAGGATGCCCTGGCATAAAACAGGGCAAATCTCATACCCAGCTCATGCAGCAGCAGCACCACCACTTTGCCAGCTTTCAAATAAAGGTTCAAGTGTTGTGCCCCTCCCACTATTAGCCCACAGACTTTGTTTTCTGCTTCTGCATTTATTAAGCAAGCACCTAGATTCTGCCAGCCACCTTTTCTTTTAATCTAAACCGTTTAAATAGCTGAAATATGCAATTTAAAAAGTTAATTATACAAAATAGGGCAATATGTTCAAACACCTACCTTTAAGTGCCTACATCCCATTTAATTTTCATAGCAGGTCTTGCATTCCCACTTGATTTCCCCGCCAACCGCCAATTCCCCATCTCCCCAAGGTAAGCTTCCATTGCCAGGTCCAATATGGGCTGGGATCTTGCCCAGATAGATTTACCTAGTTTAAAATGACTGAGCACACAAAATCCCATGTTGTCAGTAGGATGCTTAAGTGCCGGGTCTGGAAAATCTTCACTACAATACTTAAACAGTTAACATTGTAATATCTTCTAGTGACTACTGATGTGTTAGCTTCTCTTAAAAAATAAATCACAGGCCAGGTGAAATGATCAAACAAGCCAGATTTGGCCTGTGGGCCTCGTTATGTTGTGCGCCCTGATCTATGATGATCTCTAGCTCTTGTATTCTATGTGTCAAATGTGCAATTGTTAGTTGCCTATTAAAATTTGCTTTGATTATTACAATTTTCTGCACTGTACTTGTTTTACATGTTAGCCTTTCGAAAAGCAAATGGCTTCGATGCAATTTATCTCCACATGTACAAAGTTTTTGATCAGTTCAATACAGTGAAAGGTAAATTTCTGATTAGAGCAATTAATTGCTGTATTTGTTCTATTATCCCTAGAGAAATTGACTGTATTCATTGTGAAGACATGTGTAATTCCTTCTTGGTAATGAGTGATGTCATGGGCCAATTAGTACCAGTCAGTGATCAATTAATAAGAAATGATTCAAACTATAGATCCTAATGTGTTGTAGAGATGAAAGCGAACAGCTGTTTGTTATTCCATTTCACAGGCTAACTAGCAAGAATAGTTGAATAATGGGAAAGAAAAGAAAGAGGATTAATAATTGGTGTCAATTATCAGGACTATTACTAACACAGCTGACATATTATCAACAGAAAATCATGGAATAGATTAAACACTGAAACTGGGAGGAAAAATGTAACTGAGTGCAAAAAAGCAAAATGCAGTCTTGTTTTTTTTAAGTACTTCAATATCTTTTGCAATTTGTAATGCAATTTAAAAAGTTAATTATACAAAATGGGGCAATATGTTTAAATTCTATTTTATAAAGGAAATTGATGCTCCAGTTGAATTATTAAATTGAGCCACTAGTGAATTGGTGTTCAAGGATTAGTTTTGTAGAGCTACAGCATTCTAGTCTCCCATCTGCTGCCAAGCTAGCAAGTTAGCCATTGTGTGCTTACATTCTAGCAAAGGGAAGCCTCTAAGATACTAATCGGTTGTGAGTGGGCTTTGAGCTTTCTGCCTGACTCCCTCAGGTCACATCAGACCCTCCTCTTGTTATCAGTTGGAATAAACAGTTTATTATGATAGCGTTACCATGCAGTACAATGACTTTCCACTTAGAGCAGCAGAGTGGGGATTAGATCAATTAAAGCAACTGAAACAACTAGTTTCACACAATGTACTTGTCACATTTCAGGATTTTTGACTATTTTTCATGGGAAGGATCTTATGATTTATATTCAAAGTGTTATCTTTTAAATCAAATCCAGCTTTCAAGGGATTAAAATGATTGCAGAGCTGCCGTTGAGGCACTATCTGTCTTTTTGAATAAAAAAAATGGATTTGCTGCTTCTGTACTTGTTGCAGAATGCTTGTTAGTATTTCATGCGCAGTGACGGATGCAATGTTTAGTAATGTGCCACCTGCTCTTTTCCGATATGGATTATTTGCAGGCAAACAAGAGGAAACAACCACAATCCCTCTTGACAGCTGCTGAAATCATTGGTCTAGCCATCTCCTGAGCCACAAATATCTGTTTCCCCATCAGATTAGGAACCCCCACCCTTCACACCTGAAGGGTGGGGATCAAGGGATATGGGGAGAAAGCAGGGACAGGGTACTGAATTTGGATGATCAGCCATGATCACATTGAATGGTGGAGCAGGCTCGAGAGGCCGAATGGCCTACTCCTATCTTCTATGTTTCTATGTTTCTATGTACAACTACTCCACGTCTCCTTGAATAAAAAGAGCAGCTTCATGCTCAGTCCATTACCCTCCTCTTATTCCCACAGCATCATTCTTTACACTTTCACTTGATATCTTTGTTTCTCCACCTACTGCTTGGTACAACATTGCCACTCTCTTACCAGCTCCTTCCAAGGAAAACTGAAAGGACATGTCCTGACTGCTGCTTGGGGTGCTGCTACCCTCGAGCCATGGCACAACAGAATAGAGAGGACAGAATTTTTAAATGAAAGAAAAGACCACCAACATGTGAATCACAGCTTGTGGCACACATACATTTATTTAAACTTACCATTCATTGTCAGATGGTGTCCAGCTAGTTATCCTGCCCCATTACCTGCAAAACAAAAACTCTTTCTGACTCTCCAATGGGGCTTTAACTGTGCCTGCTCCTTTAATGGTGCTGGTGCCTTTAAATTATGCCCAACAGGAAGTCTGGGCTCTGTGACCCTGCTCCATGCACAGGGCATTTCTGGTGCACGCACTCATAGTGCGCCTGGTCAGCGTTGGGAGAGGAAGGCCAAAAGGCAGTACTATTGTTACAGCCCCGGGCTACATTATCATATGATTAGATATTGGGAAGCATGGGAACACTTCTGAACATAAGATGCTGAGACCACTTACAGGAGCTACCAGCCAAGCATCAACCTGCTTCCGCCACCTATCCCTGGAAACACTGGTGCACCCATCCCATACTGCCAGCACCTACTACCAGAAATAAATATTTTAAAATTCATTCTCGGGATGTGGGCATCGCGAGCAAGCCAGTATTTATTGCCCATCCACATAGTTGCACTGAGCAGGGCAGTGGTGGACCTTCTTGAACTGCTGGTAGCAGTTTGATACAATTGAATGGTTTGCTAGACCACTTCACTTAAGAGTCAACTATGTGGGTGTGGGACTGGAGCTAAATATAAACAGAGGGTGTAAAGGCAGCAGGCTTCCTTCCTGAAGGGACATTTGTAAACCAGTTGGGTCTTTACAACAATCTGACAGCTTCATGGTCACTGTTACTGATACTTCTTCAAACTGAATTCAAATTCTGAAATTTGCATTTTCTGGATTATTATTCCAGGATCCTGGATTACTAGTCCAGTAACAGAACCACTACACTAACGTGGTAAAGGTCTGAAGTTATTAAAGACAATTATAAAGGCCAGAGTGCTGTAAAGTGCCTAGTTGTGCTGCCCCTCAAGGCCAGGAGCAAGTTGGCCCAGTGTCCTGTGCCAAACTATGAAGCACATTGTGGAAGCAAATACAAAAAAACTCTGAGGGAATAAATTTATTGATTATGAAAGAGAGTAATCACACAAAAAGGGGAGAAAGCTGAAAGAAAATATATTGGAAAAAAGGTAGAGAAAGGAAAGTAGAAATAATAAAAAGGGATGAAATAAAAGAAGACAAGGCGTAATGGACAAAGGGGCAAATAAGGAGGGTTCTGCAAATTGTACTAGTGTGAAACAATTTTCTAGCTGTGTTACATACAGGCTGCAGTTGCAAATATTATTTGCATATTTCTGATCTATTTATTGTGGGTGTATTATTCTTACTTACAGACTGGAAGCTCAAATAATATTGGGGGTAAAGCAGGTAACAAAATGCATTTATTATGGATGAATGGAAGCTGAACCATCTTGGAAAATTCCACTTGTCAACTCACCAGGGACAACTGCCTTGCTTTTCAGCTTGTCAAAGCTGCAAAACAACTTATCTGCTTTGAATACACCAACACGTCTTTTGCTACATCTCAGCCTATTTTGATTCTTTTTTGTCTCAAGTTCTTTATGGTCTGTTGCAATTCATCTCCATTGATCAAAGGCGTATGTTGTTGCTTTCCCATTCACTCCAATTAAATTTGAAACTGTATTGGTGAGGAAAATGTTAATTCGGACAGTTGAAGGGAAAACTATTTAGCTTCATGTAAATGAGTCCAACTGATTAAATATCAGTTTCACTCTGTAATGAAGGCACAGCGACTATAAGAAATGGATTCTTCTCTTAAAGAAGTGATGTAAATAGTTTGGAATCATCCAGGTATTGAATTTTGAGCAACTGGGGAAATTAAATTACCTGACCTTTGTCTTAGACAGAAGCCTTTGGCAGATGTATTTGGTTGATGGGAAAACAAGTCCTAGTTATTAAGTATGTGGAATCTTGTGTTGTGAGATAACATGAGCAAATAATCGAGTTTGTATGTAATTGCAAGCATATGTTACTGCCCCAATAGCTGCTTTCCACCACTGCACAGATTATTTGTGGGAAGAAAAGGACAATGGTCTGAATATGCTTGTCATGTTCTGTTATCCAGTAATATATGATTAAATTCTCTTTGTTATGTGCAAATGATTCTTGACAAATAAACTGAGTTATAGCAGTTTTGCTAGTATTTAGTCTTTCAAGAATTGCATCAAGAATTGTCTTTCTCTTTGTCAGGTCAAATTCTCTCATAGTTGAACCTGTTGTACGTAACTAATTTAATTCTCTTTTGTGATTATGAAACTTGATATTAGAAAAATCTGTACATTTAGAAAGCTGCTAATTAATATACTTCCTATATCTGATTGATTTAATCTAAGTTTAACACTCTGTTAGTGAGACCAAAATTCGTAATTGGCTGAAAATGGGGGCAAAATGGTTGGGCCTGTTCATGTGGGCTTGGAGGCTGCACTAAATTGGTTCCCATGCCTGCTTAGCATGAAATAAGCAAGCTGCCAGCGCAGCTCATGCTCTTCCTTGGCAGCTTGCTTAACAGGGGGGGTGAAATTAGACCGCAAGGGCATCAGTTAAAGGCAGTCAGCCCCTCTTACACGGGAGATGCACTGTGGCTGCAATCAACTTCATTCTGAACACCACTGAAAAGGTAAGCAGAAGAGATACTGGAAGGGCTCCCCGCTTTTCAGATGCAGCTTTGGAGGAGCTGGTTAAGGAGATCGGACCTCATCTTTCCACCCAGCACAAGGAGGTATCCTGGCTATCCTCGCGTCAACATTGGACAGATGTGGCAGAGCAGGTCAACGCCAGAAGAGTTGCTCCAAGGAGCTGGCTGCAATGCAGAAAAAAGTTCAATGATCTGCCAAGGGCAACTAAGGTAAGATGCTTAATTCACATCTCTGATTGCTTCTGCTTAGCCCTGCATCACCTGTAGCATCAGCACTCACAACCCTTCCCTCCCCCACTTCCCACCACTCTCCTCCAATCACTGTAGCACACTTCACCTCCTTCTGCTGCTAATTCAGCACTCTGCACCTGCTACTGTCCTCATTATTGTAATGTATGTAATGTATATATACCTTAAGGGAGAGAACTACTTTTTACAGCTCCTGTATACTGTAGTACCGGCAGTGACCACACCTGTATATAAACCCTGAGTAGTGATCTGTACAATTAGTTCTAGAGTAACCCTCATTCAGTAAACACCTGTTGAATCGTTCCCTGCAGTCTGTTGTCTGATTATTGAAGGACACAACATTAAGATACACGGACATATCATTGGCGACGAGGCAGATTCGAACCTACCTGCAACTCTGCATCACCTCCCAGGGATTCGCTCCTGGAGAACAGTGGAAGAAGGTCGAGTCCAGAAGCACGGGCGTCGACCACAGGCAACCGCCCAGTCATCCAGCGGAGATTTGAGCATCGCAGGGGAGGCTGTCGAGAGCCAGGCTTGGCTTTCCAGTCATGGTGGTCCAGCGAAACGGGCTGGCAACAGGTACTGCGCAGACCCTTCCCGGACAGCGGCGGCCAGAGCCGACCGAGCGGCACAGAAAAAGGCCGAGCAGCATCGATGGGGGAGAGAGAGAGGGCAGAGCGCACAGGGCGCAGCCGGTGTTCAGGAACGAGTGGCGTCAATGGGGGAGAGAGACAAGAGAGAGCAGAGTGCAGCCGGTGTTCAAGGGCCGAGCAGCGTCAACGGGGGAGAGAGACGAGAGAGAGCAGAGCGCAGCCGGTGTTCAAGGGCCGAGCAGCATCACCGGGGGAGAGAGGCGCACAGGAAAACGCGCAGAGCGCAGCCGGTGTTCAAGGGCCGAGCAGCATCAACGGGGAAGAGAGGCACGCAGGAAAATGCGCAGAGCACAGCCTGTGTTCAAGGGCCGAGCAGCGTCAACGGGGGAGAGAGGCGCGCAGGAAAACACAAGGCGCTGCCATTGCCACGAGGACCGCAGAGAGCGACATTGGCAGCAGCGCAGGAGCAGTGCGCGAAACCCACAGGGCGTCGCCATTTGCCACGAGGGCCGCCGAGAGCGGTGTTGGCAGCAGCACAGGAGACGCCATTTTAAGCCGCAGCGGGGAAGAAAGGAAAGCGCGGGAGATGCCATTTTAAGCCAGTCTAACCACACCCAAAAATGCCGAAGAGTGGCAGTATCACAGCGTTCGACAATGAAGTCGAAGATTGGATGACATATGTCGAACGCATAGAAGTATACTGCAAGGTGAATGAAGTGCCAGATGACAAGAAAGCGCTGGTATTGTTGAATTCAATGGGTGCAAAAACGTATGGCTTACTACGAAACCTAGTAACCCCAGAGAATCCAGTAGAAAAGGATTTTGAAAACATAGTGTCAATCCTACAGGACCACTTAAACCCCACACCGCTGCTGATAGCAGAAAGATTTAAGTTTCACAAAAGGCACCAGCATAAAGATGAAAGTAATGCTGAGTATTTAACGGAACTGCGCAAGCTATCGAAACACTGCCAGTTTGGAACGGGACTAGCAGATACTTTAAGGGACAAGTTTGTGTGTGGGCTTCAAAGTGAAGGAACCCAGAAATGGCTTCTATCAGAAAAGGATCTTACGCTGGACAAGGCTTTCAGCATTGCAGTATCACACGAAGCAGCAGCACGGGGCGCTGCAGAGATACAACAAGAATATGGCACAAATGAAATGTCATACGGAACAGTGAAGTGCTATCGCTGCGGCAGAACAACACACGACCATAATGATTGCTGGTGCAAGGACAAAGTGTGCAGACAGTGTGGAAAAGTAGGACACATAGCAAGAGTCTGCAGGTCGGGAAAGAAAACCAGCAGCAAGAAATCTCCACAGGAGAAATACAAGAAGGTACATAAGGTGACGGAGAGTAGTTCAGACAAACAGAAGAGTGATTCAGCCTCCGGAAGCAAGGAGCTGGGTTGTCTGAAACTACATAATGTGATCAAAACGGAGCATCACCAAACTATCTGGGTCACGCTCAAGATAGCAGGAGTCCAAGTGAAAATGGAATTGGACACAGGATCAGTCCTAACAGTCATAAACCGAAGGGACTACAAGCAGCTATTCTCACATATACCCTTGAGAGATACAAAGATTGTCTTGAAGACGTACTCGGGGCAAAAAGTCTACCCCAAAGGAAAAATAAGGGTGAACGTTATATATAACGGCAAGGAAACACCAAAAATGGACCTATATGTATTGCCAGATGGAGGACCACCACTACTAGGATGTGAATGGATCCGGAAGATACAGCTAGATTGGCATTCCATACAAGCACTGACTGTAGATGCCAAAAAGGATGACGACGTCACACCTGGACGACTGTCAAAAATGCTAACTGATGCACAATAAGTGTTCCAGCAGGGACTCGGAACACTAAAAGGCATAACAGCGATGATCAAAATAGAGGAAAATGCAAGCCCAAAGTTTTTTAAGGCCAGACCGGTACCTTATGCGATCCGCCCAGCCGTCGAAGCAGAGCTGGAAGGTTTGGAACGTTCAGGAGTACTGTACAAAGTGGACTGGAGCGAGTGGGCTACACGCATCGTTCCTGTAATGAAGAGGTCGTTGAGTAATACGCCTGGGGAACCAAAGAAGGTTCGCATCTGTGGGGACTTTAAGGTGACAGTGAACCCAGTCCTTCACACTGTACAATATCCGCTTCCGCGGATTGAAGATATTTTCGCCTCGCTATCTGGAGGGAAACGCTTCACTAAGATTGATCTGGCCCAGGCGTACCTGCAAATGGAGGTAGAAGAAGCCTCGAAACAGTACCTCACGATCAACACTCATAAAAGTCTCTACCAATACAACCGGCTGGTGTTCGGGGTAGCATCAGCTCCGGCTATTTGGCAAAGAGCAATGGAACAAGTCCTGCAAGGGATTCCAGGGACCCAGTGTTATTTGGACAACATCCTGGTCACGGGCGAAAATGACAGTGATCACCTCGCCAACCTGGAGCAGGTGCTCACTTGATTGAAGGAATATGGGCTCCGAGCTAATTACCACAAATGCGAGTTTTTCCAGAAGCAGATCTCGTATTGTGGCCACGTTATTGATAAAGAGGGGTTACATAAGTCCCCTGAAAAGATTGAGGCAGTAGTCAAGGCTCCAGCACCGGAAAATGTGTTCGTTCCTCGGGCTGGTGAACTACTACCTAAGTTCTTGCCGAATTTGTCTACCGTACTACACCCACTGAACACCCTACTGCAAATGGGGGTACCATGGAAGTGGAGTGACGAATGTAAACGAGCTTTCCAGAAGAGCAAAGCATTGATCACATCAAAAGAGGTGTTGTCTCATTTCAACCCAGCACTACCAATTCGGTTGGCGTGTGAAGCATCACCCTATCGCATTGGAGTGGTGCTGTCGCACAAATTCCCGGACGGCTCGGAGAGGCCAGTAGCCTTTGCGTCTCAGTCACTAACCTCAGCCGAGCGTAACTACGCCCAGATTGACAGGGAGGCCCTCAGCCTAGTGTGGGGAATGAAAAAGTTCAATCACTATCTGCACGGGCAGAAGTTCACCTTGCTGACTGACCACCAACCACTTGTCTCCATCTTTAATCCAAAGAAGGGCGTTCCGGTGATGACTGCGCAACGGCTTCAAAGGTGGTCCCTTTTTCTAGGGGTGCACCAATATGAAATCGAGTATAAGGGCACGAAACAGCATGGAAACGCTGATGGGCTATCACGCCTGCCACTGCCTACTGCGGAGGAAGCACCAGCAGTGGATCCTGTCGAAATATTTCATTCGACTATAATTGAATGCTTGCCAGTAACTAACGCTGGTATAGAGAAGGAGACCCGAAATGACCCGACACTGTCTCGGGTATATGTTTTGACGGTGAAGGGATGGCCAGCACATGGCGACTCACTGTTGCCAGCATTCTCATCCAGAGGAGAACAGCTGTCAGTATGCCAGGGGACCTTGATGTGTGGATCCCGAGTGGTAATTCCACCCAAGTTAAGGGAGAGAATGCTCAATGATCTTCACGAAGGTCATCTGGGAGGGTTGAAAATGAAAAGCCTTGCTTGGGCTTATGTGTGGTGGCCGGGGATCGATCAGCAAATCGAGGACCTGACAAAGAGCTGCTCAGGATGCCAGAAGGTCCAAAATGCACCACCACATGCCCCTCTACACCCATGGGAGTGGCCCTCATCTCCATGGCAACGGGTGCATATTGATTTTGCTGGTCCATTCATGGACTCAATGTTTTTAATAGCCGTGGATGCGCACTCAAAATGGCCCGAGGTGATCAAAATGTCCTCCACCACCACGGAGAAAACTATTGCAGATTTGCTCTGATAACGGACCACAGTTTGTGTCCAAAGAGTATCGAAGATTTATGAAAAGGAATGGGGTAAGGCATTACACATCCGCCCCGTCTCATCCAGCCACAAATGGATTGGCTGAGAGGTTCGTACAAACCTTTAAAAAAGCAGTAAAGGCCATGTGCGATGACGACATTCCACTGCAGCATAAGGTGGACAATTTCCTGTTAGCCTACAGAAATGCGACACATGCAGTCACCAACCAGGCCCCGGCCATGATGTACTTTAATCGAAGGTTGAGATCTTGTCTGGATTTGCTCAGACCAAATGTACGAAGAGATGTTGAGAGTAAGCAATTCCAGCACATCAATGAGAAGCCGACAAGGAGCTTCAATGTAGGGCAACCAGTCTTGGCCCGCGACTACCGAACAGAGAAATGGCAACCAGGAACGATATGCACATGGCAGGGGCCACTAATGTACACAGTGGATGTTGGGGAGAACATTGTGAGACGCCATGCTGACCAGATCCTAGAGTCACAGGAACGAGTCAACCCCATGTCTCGGCCATATGTACCTGGTGAGGAACCCAACGTACAGGTCGCATCTACCTCAGAAACAATAGCATTGGAAGCTGATGAATCAACTGACGACAGGGTGCTAGAATCGCCTCCGCACCAAGAGTGAGACACTCGGGAAAGGCGTTATCCAGAAAGAATCAGGAAGCCTCCCCAGAGACTGAATATATGAATGGACTATTTTCATATAACATTGTATGTTAAAAATGTTAATTGTTAAATGATTATTATGGTACTGTTAATCTAAAAGGGGAGGAATTGTAATGTATGTAATGTACATATACCTTAAGGGAGAGAACTACTTTTTACAGCTCCTTTATACTGTAGTACCGGCAGTGACCACACCTGTCTATAAACCCTGAGTAGTGATCTGTACAATTAGTTCTATAGTAACCCTCATTCAGTAAACACCTGTTGAATTGTTTCCTGCAGTCTGTTGTCTGATTATTGAAGGACACAACATTAAGATACATGGACATAACAATGATCACTTCCCTTGTGAAGGAATAAGCCATATTTCAGAAAAATACAGCATCCTATGAACAGAATTCTGATTTAATTAATACATAATAACCTGGGTTTAAAAATCTAAAAGCCTCAACGACACAGGCTGCAAACAGAACACAGGCTTTTGAGATAAGATCAGTTGATAACACAAAAGTTGTAAACACCACAAGCTTTTGAAATGGGAATTGGTTGTAAATACTGAGACAATGGCCCTATTGAAGCAAACCATTGGTGCTTCCAGAATGTTTACAGTTTGGAACCAACACAATAGCAATGCCCAGTTTAAAGTGTTAAAAACTAACACTCCGGGAAACAGAAACTTAGAACATTAAACAACCATATGCCTTCATAATATCACATCAAATGAAACAAGCAGACACGACATCTGTGGCATAACCGTTGAGATAGCTAGAAAACAAGTAAATACTCGGTTGAAGTGTTTTCAATTTACATGTTGTAAAATATACCTACAGAAGACTTTGAAAATATTATATCAATAGATGCACCAAGCAATCAGATGTTTTTGTATTGAACTTGGAACACCACGGAGACAGGAGTCTGTGGTTGTAACCAGTTAAGGTGGTTTTAGAATTAAATGGAAAACCTTCGATAAGAATGACATCAAAGAGATAAATCTGTTATAGCCATTTTATGATAAGTTTTTGGAACACCTAAAGGTAGAGACATAATTGTGCATGCAGCAGCTAAATTGACAGTAATAATAGAAAAAAGTCAACGGGAAGATGATTAGAGATAATTAGCATAGATCAGCAGAAAACTTCAAAGAATATACCACTAAAAAAAAAGTATAAAAATAGAGCTTTTCAGATAGACAGTCAGAAGTCGCTGGAAAGGAGCAAAGCGATTCTCTCACTCTTCAGAGGCATCTCTGTAAGTTTTTAATTCTTTGAGACTCAGGAATCAGAAAGGTACTTTTAATTTGATTTTGGTGGATATTCTGGATTAGAAATAATAAGAAATGTATAAATGTAATGAAGTTAAGATTTGAGAATAAGGATCTCTGAGAATAAGATTGTGTAAGCTAATTGTATTTTGAAGTGTTAAAGTTGCGATTGACTCACAAGCTGTTAACTGTATGACGGCTCTTAAATAAATCTATACATTTTTAGAATTGTCTCACAGAGTATTTCTGTATCAAACTCGCCAGCTCAATTTCAGTACACACTTTTATGAGGAGTTGCAGAATTCTGGGGGGTTTTCCGGACCCTCATAATATCCGTACGGTTACAGTCTAGTTAAACTTATTAAAAGTGCTACCTGGGGGATGGTAACATCTTCAGTCATTCCTTCCCTTTAGGGAGAGATAGCCTGGACCTTAAGACCCAATTAAGCATCTTATAGAATTCGGCTATCTCTAACTTTAGTTGAAGGTGAACGTCTGGGGAATACGCCTGATCTGGTGTAGCCCGAAAAGGGCTAGGACTAGTAATTATCCCTTCACCCTCACCTCCTAATATCCCTGCTATCTTTCACACACCACAACACTATTGAACCCTGACATGTACATCTTCAAAACATCTCACCAGGCTAACACTAACACACTCTTCTTTCTTGCAGGAGAAGCTGGTGCAGAATAGCAGGGAGCAGGCAGCCACAGGAGGAGGCCAAGCATACACATACTGTCCCCTCTGGAAGAGAGCATAATGGACATTGTGGGCAGGGGGTATATCAGGAGCATGTCTTTTGAAGAGGCTGGACGGTTTTTAGCCAACTCACCCTCTTTTACTGTTGGAGAGTAAGGCCTAGAAATTAGCCTCCTTAGCGCCTCTCGTTATTGCCTCCGGAAGGGCAATAACGGGTCGCTAAACACTTACCAACTGGGCGCGGCCAGAAGATCGGCTCCTGCTATATTCAGTGGGAGGTTTGCGGCGGTGGTATGGTATTACGCCCCGATCTCCTTCGGCCAGAAATCATGACGTCATCGCCATGCGCATCACTCATAACCAGAACTTCGGTTCCGCCCCTTGCAGCATCATCGGACGAAAACACCGGCAGCTGCAGGAGGCATTCATCGGGAGGCCGGGCGCTTCGGGGACGAATACTTAAAGGCGAGGTGGCCGAAGTAAGTAAAAAAAATTCTGACATGCTCTCTTTTTTTTCCATTTGTCTTCGCCAGCGATCGATCAGCCCGGCACTCTGCTGCAGTGCATTGGACTGATCAGGCCGGATCGCGGCTGCCGTCGGGGAGCCTGCAGCGATGGCCCTTCCCTTTAAGGGAGGGAAGGAGCCTCCCAATGCAGCAGCACTGCACGGCCCAATGTGCAGCGCTGCTCACCTACCACCCCGCCTGCTGCCTGCTGCGCTCCAGGAAGGAAGTGGAGCGCAAACCCGAAATTTTTAAAAGTTGAAAAACATTAGTGCCTGGCGTTAATTTTTTCAACTTTTAAAAGTTAGCACCCCAAACGGGGCGATACCGAATTTCTCCCCCTAAATGTCTAAACTTAGGATTTTACTGGATTTGATGCTTTTAAAACTCTGAAATTAAAATTGATAAGAAATCAGATCAGAAAGATACATTTTAAATTCTGTTTCAAAGATACACATTGAACAATGATACTGTGCTATGTCAAATCTTCAATTCTCAGTTAGGGATCATTTAGATGGTACAATTAAAGATGAGTATTTGAACCTATCCTAAGGGCCCGATTTTGTGGCTTGTGTGGGAAATGGTCGGATTCCCCCGAATGTGGTGTTCTGACACACAAAAAAATGTCAGCCAGCTCCACGCAATTTTCCCTCAAGTGGCCAATTAATTCCCAGCATGTGGGAAACCTTGCTAATTGTCCATTTCTAGTCAGAAAGCCCCACAGTATGATGTCATCATTCGTGGTGCTTTCAAGGTCCACAGCAAGCACTGCATCCTCTGAAGGCTTCCAAACGAACCATACAGGATGGCAGAGGAGCCTGCAGCAGCTGTGGCCAGTGCCAGACCCCGAGCTGCCTCCAAATTCGACGAGGCTTCACTGCAGGCATTATTGGATGGGGTTAGGGCCCACAGGGAGGTCCTCTTCCCTAGGTCAGGGAGGAAGAGGCCTCCCACTGAGACCAATGCTACATGGATGCAGGTGTCAGCAGATGCCAATTTGCTGGGAGTCACCAGAAGAACCTTGGCATTACATCTCTAACTCCTTCCTTTACTCCCCCACAGTACCATCCAGAGCCACCGTCCTCACTGTGGAGGAGGAAGAGGCTGTGCAGCCAGACTCTTCAGAGGAAGCTCCAACCTCTGAGGGCGCAGCGTCAGCAGAAGTAAGCGCACCCAGCACCAGCGCAGACACTCACACCTCGGGGGGACCTTCAGGACATAGAGTAGTGTTGTCACCTGGTGTTTCACAGCTCACAAGTGAGCCTCAGCAGATTCTGGAGACAGAGACAGCAGTGGAGAGTCCTCGTCGGAGGGCGCAGGACTCTGCCAGCTCAGCTCAGCTGTGCTGCATGTCGACCCTCTGCCTCTAGGTCCATCCGCAAGAGAAGAGGTGATGGATCTCCATCCACAGATGCAGGAGTCTCTGGCAGGTTTTGTCTCCAGGGTCGCTGCGAGTGTGGAGCGAATGGAGGAGTCCATAGCGACCATGAGCACAGCCTTTGTGGAGTCATTGCCGCATGAACGCATCACCATGGAAAGGTTGGCAACCTCCATGGAGGAGATAACTCGCCAGGGAACGGAAAACATGGTGAGTGCTCATAAGAGAATGACATCTCTTGAGGAGCATTGGCCATCTATTGAACAGAGAAACCAGATCTTCATGGAAGTCCTTCTGAGTAGGACTGCCAGTGCAGAAACGGGTCCCCATGGCCCCCTAAAGTGCAGCAAGGTGCTCTCAAGCCACTTCCAAGCGCTGGCCCCTTCTGGCCTGTGCAGCTTCAGGTGAGTGAGCAGCAGCCTGGTGCTCCTGGTGCTCATCATGCTGTTCCTGGTTCTGCTGCTGCCACCTCTGCTGCTGGAGATCCTCTAATGGCAAGAAGGGAAGGGAAAAAAAGGCGTCCCATGCTTCTCGTAGATGCCTCCGCTGAGGAAGCGCTGTGTGAGGGTGGCAAGAGGGGCTTCCCAGGAGATCACATTGGAGAAGTGTGTGAGGCTCCAACCTTCCACAGCTGTGCCTAAGCCTTGAAGAAGTAGCCCCAAGCCTTCAGCAACAAGGTCCTTCAACATACAAGTGCTGTCCCTTTAAATCGCAGCTTTTCCGAATGACCTGCAGCTGACAGCAAGCAAGCCGGAAAGCTTCACGCCAGGTTTCATCAGCGGGGTTCCCCGCAGGCGTGTTTGATGTGGGGAAAGCCCCAAAATCGCAACGGCCCCTGAAAATCGACTTAAACAAGGTAATAATTGCTCATTAGTGTTCCAACGGCCAGTCCCGCCAGCGGCGGGCGGGACTGGAGTGGGTCGCAGAGAAACGGCGGTCCAAAAGTCGGACAGGGCGGGGAATCAGGCGGGGGGTGTCGCGACCCGCTTTTTCGGTGATTTTCGGCCCCCGTCGCCTGGAAAGCCGCCTGACGGCTGGCAGAAAATCGGGGCCTAAGTTTCAAAGACTAAGGGGGTGATTTTGCCAATGGGGGCGGGACTGCTGTTTAGCAGGCCAATTAAGGGAAAGCCGGTTACAGAGAATGTCAGCGTATGACGTTTCATCAAAATTTTTGACAGATGAATTTTCATCGTTTGATAGCTTTGAGAAGCTGTCAAATACTGACATTCTCTGTTGTTTGGTGAGTTCTTGTACTCAAGGTTCACCAAACCTATTTCCTGAGCAGAAAGCAGATGGCTGTTGCATCAGAGAATGCAGCAGCCATTCTGTCATCTCTGCCGTGGAGATGCCGGAGCCTCCGGATCCCCAAAGATTGAAGCCTGCAAGAAGAAACAAAGGTAAGTAAACTTTTTCTAACACTTTTCACTCACCTCACATACTTACCTCTCCACACTTGCACCCATCACTCACCTCCACAGCACACTTTTTGACCCCTCTCACTCCCACTGCTCGCCTCGCTGACCCTGGCGGGGTTTCCCAATGTCAGGAAGCCCGCACATCTGTTGGAAAAATGGGGATAATCCTCTTAACAGGCAGTTAAGTGGCTGTAATCCCCTTCCCGCCTCGAGGAGACGGGACCTGGAGCGGGTCGGGTACTCGCCTCCTGGGAAGATGGCATGGAACTGGGTTGGGGTCGGGATGGATACCCGTCCCCAGATTCTGCCATTTTCCCGGCAGTCCTGCCTCCAAACCCATTTCCCCAGGGCTGGCAAAATTGCCACCTAAGAAATTTGATCACTTATAAAGCTGATTACAGACTGGCGGAACAAAGAGCATTGTGTAACCAAACCTACACCACCAGGAAACATACTGAGCATCCAGCATCCTAGATGTGTACACACACGCCAGTAAAAACAAAGGGCTAAAAACTCGTGGCCACCACAAGAGCTGCCAGTGTCACCGCGGCCTTGGGTTAACGGCCGCTGAAAATGGACGAAGTTCTACCAGAGAAAAATTTGCTCTGTGGGCTAAAGATTTTTAGCCCAGCACTAACTTACCATGTAATGCCCTCCTGGTGGCATTAGTGCAAGAGAGGTCCTCTACCTACAGGGGCCAGGAGGCCCTCCAGAAAGAATAATGTGGGACCACATCACTGAAGCCGTCACTGCCAGCAGTGTCACCCCACGACCTGACTCCAGTGGCCAAAGAAGCTTCATGACCTCAGACCAGTGGTCAAGATCAGTGAATGCATCTTCAAAAGCTGTCTCCAACCAACTGCACTACTAGCCTCACACACTTCTCAATGCATGACCCCCACCCCCAATCACTTACAATCTGTAACAATCACGAGGCACATCTCCTATTCCTAACCTTACCTCACCTCCTTGGAGGAGACGATGCAGGGCATTCTTGGCAGGAGCATGGCTGAGCCCTTGGCTCAGATGCTGGATACAAGATGCTGGTATCCCCATATGTTATCCTCCTTCTCGCATACACCTCATGCTTTACTTGCTGTGTGCAAATTGGCTGCCGCATTTCCCACATTACAACAGTGACTCCACTTCAAAATACTTCATTGGCTGTAAAGCGCTTTGAGATGTCCGGTGGTCATGGAAGGCGCTATAGAAATGCAAGTCTTTTTTTTTCTCCCTCTTCTTCTTCATCTCCTCCTTCTTCTTGTGCCCCTCACTACAACTCCACCATTGTGCCTTCCTCATTTCACACACCCAAGAAATGCAGCCTGTCCAGCCAGTGGTTGGCCAAGAGAGAGAGGAGGAGAAGCCAATGAAGTATTTTGAAGTGGAGTCACTGTTGTAATGTGGGAAATGCGGCAACCAATTTGCACACAGCAAGCTCCCACAAACATCTCATCCGAAAGACGGCACCTCCGACAGTGCAGTGCTCCCTCAGCACTCACTGGAGTGTCAGCCTAGCTTTATGTGCTTAAGTCCCTGGAGTGTGACTTGAACCCACAACCTTCTGACTCAGAGGCAAGTGTGCTACCAACTGAGCCACAGCTGATAGAAGGAGGAGAAGGAGAAGGAGAAGGAAGTGGAGAAGGAGGAGGAAAAGAAGAAGGCGGAGAAGGAGGAAAAAGGAGGAGGAGGAGGAGAAGAAGAAGAAGAAGAAGCACCATCACTTGATTTGACACTCCCAGCCATCATCTATTCAAGGTCGACCAGCAAGGCCATTTGCAGTGTCCGCCACTGAGAGTCAGCAGCCTTTCACCAGCCATGCTGCAACCACTAGGGTAGCACTGCATGACATCAATAATATAGGCAAAGGCACACACAAGACAGTCACTAAGGGAATGCATAAGGGTGATGAATTGATTTCTTGATGTCATATTGGATGGATAGATGTATAAAGTTGGATTGGAAGGTTTGCTTTGTGGTGGTTTTTATTTCAGCATTGTGGCCAAGAGGATGCTGTGATGGTCAGTAACAGAGGGAAGGTAAGGTGTGGGACTAATGCTGAAAGAGGAATTGGAGTTGTGGTAACTGGTACCGCAGACGGATGATTCCATCCCAGATATCCCAGCCAGCCAGGGGCTGTCTGAGTTACATCCTTCTTTCTGTTTCCTCCGCTTCTGTTTCCTCCGCTTTGGCTTTTTCCTCTTCTGCGCCTTCCTCTTCTGTGTCTTCCTCTTCCTCTTCCCTCTGCGAGCGGGTGGTGTAAATCTGAAATGACAGTATAAAATGCTGGAAATACTCAGCAGGTCAGGCAGCATCTGGACCTGAGATGTGAACTTTGTTTCTCTCTCCATGGATGTTGCCTGACCTGCTGAGTAATTCCACCATTTTCTGTCTTCTCAGAAGTCTTCCTTTACCATCCAAGGCCTTGCAAGAGTCCAGCAGCACTCCCTACACACTTAAGAACCTTTTAGCATCTATTGCAGCAAGCCACTACTTCAATAAAATCAGCAAAAAAAGTCCAAAAGCTTAAATGCAAATTTATCTGAAAGATGTGTGTGACCCTTTAAGAGGTGCTGACAGCGCCTCTGTCAGTCTGCTGCACGCTAAGTTTACATGGCGAGCTGAGGACCCAACGTTGACCTCAGTGCAAAGGTCCAAGTTCACCATGGTGATGTTAAGTCGACGTTGCATGTCACCTGTCTCTCATTTTAATATGCAGGGTGATGGATCTTACTGGCAGCAGTGCCGGGCCTGGGAAAATGGAGGATGCCGCGGGATCCGCCACCAACTGATGAAAGAGTGGCGGCTGCCCTCTTTACACAACTTTTTGCCGGTAACAGGTGGCGTTAAGCACCTGAATTTTTAGCCCAAAGTATCTAATCTGTACATTCTGACAAACACACCAGCTAAATCGGATGTGTATTTGCTGCCACAAATCGAAGATTCTCTGGATTTTCAGAGAGCACAGATGCACTCCCACTGCTACAGCACTAAGGGACCTGATAATCCTGATAAAATTTAAGTCTTAGACACAGAGGGGTGGGTTTGTATGTGTTTGTGCCTACTTAATTACTTGGATGCAGCCACAAGCTCCTTAACTATAATGCTCCTCTGGCTCTGTGGTTGTACAGAACAGGAATATACCTGATCCTATCCATTCTCTATGCTAAAATAGCCAATGTGAGCTGGGGTGGCAGCAAAGAACTATATAAAACTCACGAGTGTTAATGGGCTAACAAGGGGGAATACCAGGTTTGTCTCTAAATTGTGATCATTATCCAGTGACCACCACAGGTGTGCATTGATTGAGGATCAGGTTAGGCTTGGTTCCAATGAAAGGTTATCAACCTGAAACATTAACCCTGTTTCTCTCTCCATAGATGCTGCCTGACATGCTGAGTATTTCCAGCATTTTCTGTTTTTATTTCAGATTTCCAGCATCTGCAGTATTTTACTATTGTTGGCTTGGTTCTCATTGCTCTTATTGTCAAATGGTCTGCTAAAAAGAAGCTCAAACTAAGAATGGTCACTTGGCTTATGCACCTGAAATCTGCTAGCACCAATAGAGGTAAACAGGGAGAATATTAGAGAATGAGGAAAAAACATGTAAAAAACATTGCAGAATATGGAAATGCCATTGTGTGCACACACAAGGACATTTATTCCCTTGAACAATGGCAAAAATGTCTTTTATAAAAAATGAATAGTATTGTCCTTTTAAGTATTGGGAAATGTACTAGAAGCGGCCTAATTTGGACAATTGAATATTTTAAATTCAGTTCACCATTTATTCCTAGATGATCGTGCACGATGTATGTTTTTATGCATATTCCATGTAACATTGGTCCAGGAAAGTAGCAAGACATAAATCTCAAATAGCATATTACATTAAGGGTCCATTACATTTTGTGCCATAAAGCATTTTTTTTCCTTCATGCATTTGCTGTCCTACAATATTATTAGGAGTATGTACTGTGGAGAAGTTGATGCTCGGTATGAACTTTCAACATTCTGCAATTCCTATAACAGATTGGTGACATCTTGGGGCAGAAATTCCAATCAACGTAGTTCACATACGAATGCCTGACTTTTTTTTTTTTTTAAACCCCACAATGCAGATAGAGGCCATTTCGGCCCATCGAGCCTGCACCGACACATATCCCACCCTATCCCCGTAACCCCATGTATTTAATCCCCCTAACACTAAGGGTCAATTTATCATAGCCAATCAACCTAACCCGCACATCTTTGGACTGTGGGAGGAAACCGGAGCACCCGGAGGAAACCCACGCAAACACGGGGAGAATGTGCAAACTCCACACAGACAGTCACCCGAGGCCGGATTCGAACCCGGGTCCCTGGCGCTGTGAGGCAACAGTGCTAACCACTATGCCACTATGCCACATGTTCGTACTATAATCCAGAGAGCACTATTTTTAGGCAGGTGTTAACATCTTTGTAAAAATAGCTTGGGCAGGAATGTGGAACGTCATTTAGAATTTCTATCCTCTTCTTACATTTGTTTTTTCATTTGGCTGGACTGGTTTTAGGTTTCATTGCTTAATTGCTTCTAAGATAATTGAACTGTATTTGAAGAACAAGATTAAACTTCCCTGCATTTTCTCTGCTCTACTATCCTTAGTTTGCAGCAGGTGTACCATATTTGATGAAGCAGTTAGTCTGCAACTCATCTCTGCCATCAGGTGAACATGATTCCCCCCAGTAAAAGCATCGCAACAGAATTCACAGTAGACTGACTGCAACACTTGATGTGAACCTTTCCTTCAATCATCTTTAATCACAGGAACCAACAAAATAGAAAGAAGTGATGGCCTTTTAAAAAGCAGTAAATTAACTTTTTTGCTGTGTTTGTCTAAATTGAGTGCTAACTGGAGGAACTTTACAAGAAATTCAGCTTTAATCTGAGTTATTTTATAAAGCACCAGGTAAAGAAACTTCATACATCATCTTGCATATCTCTGTGCATGCAAGTCATTTATAACAACCCACACATTTTATGAAACCTATTTCAGTTCAGAAGAAATACTTGCATTTTCCTGTGAAAGTTTGTTTTCTATGCTCTAATCTTTTTTTTATAACTCCCATTTTCAGACAAGGTCAAGAAAATAATACTTTGTTGTGTTGCAGGCTGCCTTTGCATATTATTACACACATGACTGAACTTTCACTGAAGCTGAATAAGCAGGCATTTATTCACAGATTTAATCGGTTTTAAGCTTGAAATCCCTGAAGCATACAAATAGACTTCTCTGCATTGCCAAGAAAATACACTAAAATGTTTCTTTTACTAGTTGGCTAATAAGACTAGGGTTTTGTTTTAGCCAGTATATTTGTATACTAGATATCTTTAAAGTTATTGGTGTTGTTTAATAGAATGTGGTTAATAGTTGGCAGAGCAAGTTGTGTGATTCACCTGAAAAGCTGATGTACTTTAATAATGTTCTTTAGCTGTCATAGTATATACATCATCTGTTGTTGGTACAAATCACTGGTGAGGTGTTGATAGATGTATTCATATGATGACTTAGCTTGTAGATATAAACCTACAAGCACTGAATGCATTAGCCTGAAATTACTTTGTCACCTATTATAAAGGAAGTGTTAGCCCATTTGACAACATAATATCTAGGCTATCCTTTGGACTACCTTATTTTGTGGTAAGCCGGATCCCAGGCAGAAACCCACTCAAGATTCTCTAAATCATACAGACCTACCTGGATCAGGTATTGCCCGGAGTTTGACTCTGTTCCAGTCTTCTGTTGCCAGGCAGGTCATGTTGGAGCCAATTCAATCCCAAAGAGATTCCACTTAATATAACTCAAGATAGTCACTTGTTGCCCATTAGACAATTGATAAGTATGGTTTTGAGATCTTATTAGGCAGACAGTAGGGGGGTGCTTTTGCCAGCCCTGGGGAGGCGGGACTGCCGGGAAAATGGCAGAATCTGGGGGTGGGTAACCATCCCGCCCCCAACCCGCCTCTGTGCCGTCTTCCCAGGAGGTGGATACCCGACCCACGCCGGGTCCCATCTCCTCCTTAACAGGTAGTTAACAGGCAGTTTTTTGGCTAATCCCTATTTTGAGCCCTAAAGTGTGGGCTTCCCGAAGGCTCCGAACCTCGCCAGGGTCAGTGTACTGGTCTCGCTAGACGTACTCTTATCCAGTTGTCCAGTCAGCTAAACACTCATTCAAATAACTCCTCGAGAAACAGGGTGCAGTTTTAAAGCTTTACTTGAATAAAATTGTGAAACTGTAAACAAAGACAAAGTATGTTTTGTACACAGAGCTGAGTACTATACATTAGATGTTATATAAGATACATGATGTGGAGATGCCGGTGTTGGACTGGGGTGGACAAATGTGAGAAGTTGCACAACACCAGGTTATAGTCCAACAGCTTTATTTGAAATCACAAGCTTTCGGAGCGCTGCTCCTTCATCAGGTAAAGTGAAGAGATGCATATAGGCATAGCATATATAGTCAGAGAACACTGCCAGATGATTCCAGGTAATCTTTCTAACTGCCCTTTATCACACCTCGGCAGAGAGATAATCACAGCAATCAAAGGTGTGGATGGTGTCCAAACAGGTCAGTCAGGAAAACATTGTTCTTTGATGTAATGAGGTGGGGTCACAAGGGGTCAAATGTTGCAGATGCTGGGGTCTGTATGAAAAACAAAAAATGCTGGAAATCACTGCAGGCCCGGCCGCATCTGTGTAGAGAGAACAAGCCAATGACGACTCGAGTCTGGATGACTCTACGTCAGGTGGGGTTACATGTAGCGTGACATGAACCCAAGATCCCGGTTGAGGCTGTCCTCATGGGTGTGGAACTTGGCTATCAGTTTCTGCTCAACGATTTTGTGTTGTCGTGTGTCTCAAAGGCCGCCTTGCAGAATGCTTACCTGAAGATCGGAGGCTGAATGTCCTTGACTGCTGAAGTGTTCCCCGACTGGGAGGGAACACTCCTGCCTGGCGATTGTTGTTCGGTGTCCGTTCATCCGTTGTTGCAGTGTCTGCATGGTCTCGCCGATGTACCATGCTCCGGGGCATCCTTTCCTGCAACATATGAGGTAGACAACGTTGGCCGAGTCACATGAGTATGTACCATGTACCTGGTGGGTGGTGTCCTCACGTGTGATGATGGTATCTGTGTTGATGATCTGGCATGCCTTGCAGAGGATGCTGTGGCAGGGTTGTGTGGTGTCGTGGTAGCTGTTCTCCTGAAGGCTGGGTAATTTGCTGCGAATGACGGTCTGTTTGAGGTTAGGTGGCTGTTTGAAGGCGAGTAGTGGAGGCGTGGGGATGGCTTTAGCGAGGTGTTCGTCATCATCGATGACATGTTGAAGGCTGCGAAGAACATGGCATAGTTTCTCCGCTCCGGGGAAGTACTGGGCGACGAAGGATACTCTGTTGGTTGTGTCCCATGTTTGTCTTCTGAGGAGGTCTATGCAATTTTTCGCTGTGGCCCGTCGGAACTGTCGATCGACGAGTCGAGCATCATATCCCATTCTTACGAGGGCGTCTTTCAGCGTCTGTAAGTGTCCATCACATTCCTCCTCGTCTGAGCAGACCCTGTGTATTCGCAGGGCTTGTCCATAGGGATGGCTTCTTTAATGTGGTTAGGGTGGAAGCTGGAGAAGTGGAGCATCGTGAGGTTGTCCGTGGGCTTGCGGTAGAGTGAAGTGCTGAGGTGTCCGTCTTTGATGGAGATTCGTGTGTCCAAGAATGAAACCGGTTCTGAGGAGTAGTCCATGGTGAGTTTGATGGTGGGATGGAACTTGTTGATGTTATCGTGTAGTCTTTTCGGTGATTCTTCGCCGTGGGTCCATAGGAAGAAAATGTTGTCGATGTATCTGGTGTATAGCATTGGTTGTAGGTCCTGTGCAGTGAAGAAGTCTTGCTCGAACTTGTGCATGAAGATGTTGTCATATTGGGGTGCGAATTTGGTCCCCATGGCTGTTCCGTGTGTTTGGGTAAAGAACTGGTTGTCGAAGGTGAAGACATTGTGGTCAAGGATGAAGCGGATGAGTTGTAGGATGGCGTCTGGAGATTGGCTGTTGTTGGTGTTGAGTACTGAGGCTGTCGCAGCGATGCCGTCATCATGGGGGATACTGGTGTAGAGTGCCGAGACGTCCATCGTGGCGAGGAGTGTTCCTGGTTCAACTGGTCCGTGGGTGCTGAGTTTCTGTAAGAAGTCTGTAGTGTCGCGACAGAAGCTGGGGGTTCCATGTACGATGGTTTTCAGGATGCCCTCGACATATCCAGATCATCAACACAGATACCATCATCACACGTGAGGACACCACCCACAAGGTACATGGTACATACTCATGTGACTCGGCCAACGTTGTCTACCTCCTACGTTGCAGGAAAGGATGCCCCGGAGCATGGTACATCGGCGAGGCCATGTAGACACTGCGACAATGGATGAACGGACACCGCACAACAATCGCCAGGCAAGAGTGTGCCCTCCCAGTTGGGGAACACTTCAGCAGTCAAGGACATTCAGCCTCCGATCTTCGGGTAAGCATTCTCCGAGGCGGTCTTCGAGACACACGACAACGCAAAATCGTCAAGCAGAAACTGATAGCCAAGTTCCGCACCCATGAGGACAGCCTCAACCGGGATCTTGGGTTCATGTCACGCTACATGTAACCTCACCTGACGTAGAGTCATCCAGACTTGAGTCGTCGTTGGCTTGTTCTCTCTACACAGATGCGGCCGGACCTGCAGTGATTTCCAGCATTTTTTGTTTTTCATACAGACCCCAGCATCTGCAACATTTGACCCCTTGTGACCCCACCTCATTGTTCTTTGATGTAATGTTTTCCTGACTGACCTGTTTGGACACCATCCACACCTTTGATTGCTGTGATTAAGGGCAGTTAGAAAGATTACCTGTAATCATCTGGCAGTGTTCTCTGACTATATATGCTGTGCCTATATGCATCTCTTCACTTCACCTGATGAAGGAGCAGCGCTCCAAAAGCTTGTGATTTCAAATAAAGCTGTTGGACTATAACCTGGTGTTGTGCGACTTCTCACACAAGATATAAACATGTTTATGAAAACAGAATAGGCTAACTGTATAAGTAAGTAGCACTGAAGCTAAACCTCGGTAGCTAACAGCTAATAAACTTCTTATGGACAAAGTATTGTCAAAATACTATACCGACAAGGTTGTTATCATGTTACTAAACAAGGATACTCACAGACATTGTGTCTTGCCTAGCGTATAAGGAAGGATGGAGGAGGATTGCTGCCTCATGTGGGCTTTGTTCACAACTCGGCAAAACACTCCCTAAAATACTACTTCCGGAGCAGACAGGAAGAAGATCAAATAACACACTGCTATACAATAACTACCACTAGAGGGTGCTATCTGCATGTAATAAGTCCAGAACAGTCAGCGAGGCGAGCCGGGGGTCAGAGGGGCCAAAAGGTGCAGGTGAGTGATAAGTGCAAGTGTGGAGAGGTAAGTGTGTGAGGTGAGTGTAAAGTGTTTTAATAAGATTACTTACCTTTGCTTCTTCCTCCAGGCTTCTTCCTTTTAGGCTGTGGAGCTGCCTCATCTCCATGGCAGAGGTGACAGAATGGCTGCTGCATTCTCCGATGCAACAGTCATCTGATTTCTGCTCAGGAAAGAGGTTTGGTGAGTCTGGAGTACAAGGACTCACCAAAGAACAGAGATTGTCAGTGTTTGACAGCTTCTCAAAGCCACGCAGCCCAGGACCAGCTTTGCGCAGCCCCTTAAAGGGGCCACGCACCCAAAAGAAATTACAGGGAACATTGCATATCGGTGGCATTATCGGCGGAGACCGAGAAACTGGAAGAACGGAATAGAGTTCTTACAGGAAGCTCTCGCTACAGCTCTCACCCCTTCCCCTCCCTCCCAAACACTCCTTCCAGGTGAAACGACGATTTACTTGTACTTTCAATTTAGTACACTATATTTGCTGCTCACAATGTGCCCTCCTCTACATTGGGGAGACGAAACACTGATTAGGTGATCACTTTGCTGAGCACCTCCATTTAGTCCACAAGTGTGACCCTGAGTTTCCGGTCGCTTGCCATTTTAACTCTCGACATGTCCCACTCCCAGTCTGAACTCTGTCCTCAGTCTCCTTCACTGTTCTAATGAAGTGCAATGGAAGCTTGAGGAACAGCACCTCATCGTTCGATTAGGCACTTTACAGCATTCTGGACTCAACATTGAGTTCAACAATTTCAGATCATAACCACCGCCCATTTTTTCGGACAGCAGGTGCTGGTAATGGTTCTGCTGTTGCCATTTGGTTGGAGTTAAGAAACCATAAAGGCTTCCGAGATAAAGATCAGTTGTTTAACAAAGTTGTAAAAAACCAAACAAGCTTTGAAATAGGAATTAATTAAATATACTAAAACAATTACCCTATTGAAATGGCAGTTTGGCGCTTCTGAAAGGTCTAGAGTTTGGAGGGAACACAATGAAAATGCCCAGTTTAAAGTGTTATAAGCTAACACGTAAAACAGAAACACAAACATTAAAAGAGGCATATGCCTTTGAAAAGATGACATCAAGTAAAAGAAACACCTGCTGGTCAAGTAGTTTTTATGTTAAACTTGGATGACAGGAAACATAAGGTTAAATATGCAACCAATTGAGATAGCTAGAAATGCATGAACCACCCGAGTTGAAGTGTCTTTAATTTAAACATAGTAAATATGATACCAACAAGAACACTTTGAAGGTATGACTTCAATAGATACACCAAGCAATTACATTGTGTTTGTATTGAACTTGGAGCAGTAAGGAGTCACAACGTCTGCTAAAAACCAGTAAAGCAAATATTAAGAATTGAATGAATGAATGAATTTTATAATAATGGCATCAAACAGAAACCATAGCTGTCATATTGTTTTTATGATGGTTTTTGAAACACCTAAAAGTAGAGACATAATTATGCATGCAATATTGAATTGACAGTAAGATAGAAAGCATTCAAAAGAGAGAACAAATAAGACAATTAACTGACATCAGCAGAGAATTTCAAAGAATAAACCAATGCAAAAAGAATATAAAACATAGACCTTTTCAACAGAAAGGCAGAACTCGCTGAACGGGCAAAGCGTTTCTCAACTTTTCAGAGGCATCTCTGTCTTTAACTTTGAGTCTCGGGTAATCAAAGTAATTGATTTTGGCAGATGTTCTGGATTTAGAAATAAGTTAGAAATGTAAAGAAGTAAAGATTTGAGAATAAGGATCTCTGAGAAATAAGAAATGTAAGCTATCTATATTTTGAATTGTTAATGTTGTGACTGATTGACCAGCTGCTAACTGAATGTCAGTTCTTAAATAAAACTATATATTTTTAGAATTGTCTCAAAGAGTAAATCTGTATAAACTCGTGAACCCAATTTCTGTACACTCTTTTGTAAGGAGTTGCAGAATTCTGGGGGAGTATTCCGGACCCTCATAATATCCGGATGGTTACAGTCTAGTTACACTTATTAAAAGTGCTATCTGGAGGATGGTAACATCTTCAGTCGTTCCTTTCCTTTAGGGAGAGATAGCCTGAACCTTTAAACCCATATAAGCGTCTTATCAAATTTGGCTATCTCTAACTTAAGTTGAGGGTGAATGTCAGGGGAATACGCCTGATCTGGGGTAGCCCAAAAAGGCTAGGACTTGTAATTATCCCTTCATAGATTGGCAGCTAACATAAAAGGGAATCCAAAGCTCTTCTATAGGCATATTAACATTAAAAGGGTTATCGGGAGAGCAGTGGGACTGATTAGGAACCAAAATGGAGAACTATTGGTGGAGGCAGAAGGGATGGCTGAGGTACTACATGAATACTTTGCATCGGTGTTTAGCAAGGAAGAAGAATTTGCCAAAGCTACAGTAAACGGGGAGGTTGTCAGGATTCTGGATTAGATAAAAAGGAGTTACTTAAAAGGCTGGAAGTACTTAAAGTGGATAAGTGACCCAGTCCAGAAGGGATACATTCTAGGTTGCTGAGGGAAGTAAGGGTACAAATTGCGGAGGTGCTGGCCACAATCTTCCAATCCTCCTTAGATACAGGGGTGGTGCCAAAGAACGGGAGGATTGCAAATGCTATACACTTGTTCAATAAAGGGGAGAAGGATAAACCTGGCAATTATAGGTCAGTCATTTTAAAGTCGTGGTGGGGAAGCTTTTAGAAACAATAAGGCAGGACAAAATTAACAGCCACTTGGATAAGCATGGACAAATAAAGGAGAGCCAGCACGCATTTGTTATGGGCAAATCATGTTTGACTAACTTGATTCCGTTTTTTGATGAGGTAACAGAGAGGGTGGATGAGGGCAGTGCAGTTGATGTTGTGGATGTGGACTTTCAAAAAGCATTTGATAAAAAGTACCACATATTAGGTTTGTTAGCAAAATTGAAGCCCATGGAATAAAAAGGGCAGTAGCAGCATGGATACAAAATTGGCTAAGGGATAGAAAACAGAGAGTTGTGGTGAATGGCTATTTTTTGGACTGGAGGGAGGTATACAGTAACGTTCCCAGGGTTCAGTACTAGGACCACTGCTGTTTTTGATATACATTAATGACTTGGACTTGGGGGTGCAGGGCACAATTTCAAAATATGCAGATGACACAAAACTTGGGAAGTGTAGTACAAAACTTGGAAGTGTAGTAAACAGTGAGGAAGATAGTAATAGACTTATTGGAGGGCATAGACAGGCTGGTGGAATGGGCAGACACATGGCACGTGAAATTCAACGCAGGGAAGTATGAGGTGATACATTTTGGTAGGAAGAATGAGGAGAGACAATACAAGCTAAATGGTACAATTTTAAAGAGGGTGAAAGAACAGAGAGATCTGGGGGTGGTTGTGCACAAACCTTTGAAGGTAGCAGGACAGATTACCAAAACAGTTAATAAAGCAAAAGGAAAATACAGCAGATGCTGGAAATCTGAAATAAAAACAGAAAATGCTGGAGATACTCAGCAGGTCAGGCAGCATCTGTGAACAGAGAAACAGAGTTAACGTTTCAGGTCGATGACTTTTCGTCAGAACTGGAAAGAAGCAGGAAATGGAACAGATTTTTAAGCAAGTGTAGGAGCTGGGAAAGGGGGGAGGGGATGAAAGAACAAAAGGGAAAGTCTGTGATAGGATAGAAGGCAGAGGAGGTTAAGAGACATTGAGATATTCAAGGCAAAAGGAGATGGTAATGAAACAGGTTAAGAAACAAAAGATGGCTCTCGATGAAAATTGCACTGGCAGAATGAAAGACAGTTGCCGTGTGGGAGAGAAGAAAAGAAAACACAAACAAAAAAAAAAGTGTGGAACAAAATATATATGATAGGGGCAGAGGTTATGATCTGATATTGTTGAACTCTGTTTCTCTGCTCCCCTCACTCACTCCAACCTACCTCCCTCTGAACTTGCAACACTCCATTCTCTCAGATCCAACCCCAACATTGTCATGAAACCTGCTGACAAGAGTGGTGCTGTTGTTGTTTGGCGAACCGACCTCTACCTAGCGGAAGCTGAACGCCAACTCTCCGACACCTCTTATCTCCGCCTGGACCATGACCCCACTACCGAACATCAAGCCACCGTTTCCAAGACTGTCACTGACCTCATCTCCTCCGGAGATCATCTTTCCCACGGCCGCCAACCTCATAGTTCCCCAACCCCGCACAGCCCGCTTCTACCTCCTTCCCAAGATCCACAAACAGGACTGCCCTGGTAGACCCATCATTTCCGCCTGTTCTTGCCCCACAGAACTTATCTCTTCCTATCTCGACTCTTTTTTCTCCCCTTGTCCAGTCTCTTCCCACCTACATGTTCAGAGGGACCTGGGTTTCCTTGTACACTAATCATAGAAAGTTAACCTGCAGGTACAGCAAGCAATTAGGAAAGCTAAAGGATTGGAGTATAAGATTAAACAAGTCTTACTACAATTATATAGAGCTTTGGTGAGACCACACCTGGAGTACTGTGTACAGTTTTGATCTCCTTACCTAAGGAAAGATATACTTGCCATAGAGGGAGTGCAATGAAGGTTCACTTGACTGGTTCCTAGGAAGGGGGGACTGTCCTATGAGGAGAGATTGAGTAGACAAGGCCTATATTCTCTAGAGTTTAGAAGAATGAGAGGTAATCTCATTGAAACATAAAAATTCTTAAGGGGTTTGACAGGGTAGATGCTGGGAGTGTCTAGATCTAGAGGGTCACGGTCTCAGAATAAGGAGTTGGCCATTTAGAACTGAGATGAGGAGAAATGTCTTCACTGAAAAGGTTGTGAATCTTTGGAATTCTCTACCCTGAGGGCTGTGGATGCTCGGTCGTTGATTATATTCAAGACAGAGATAGATAGAATTTTGGATACTAAGGGAATCAAGGGAAATGGGGATAGTGCAGGAAGGTGGAGTTGAGGCAGAAGGTCAGCCATGATCTTATTGAATGGTGGAGCAGGCTCGAAGGGCCAAATGGCCGACTCCTGCTCCTATTTCTTATGTCATGTTCCTTCACCAAAGATCTGCATATGAGGGACTGCATGAAGCAGTTGATGATGATTAAGCCTGACGTATGGTACTGGTCTTGGGCATCAAGCACTTTAAGGTGGCATGTCATGATACAAGGTCCTTCCACTAAGCTGAAGGCTGGTGCCTATCACAGCTGATAACATAACTCTGAGATTTAGGATGACTGCTGCTGGAAGGTAATGCCTGAAGGCCATTTCATAAAAACATGTTCATATATGCAGGCACTGTCCATACTGTGATTAGTTTGCGGAGTGCTAAGCAGCTGCTACTGAAACTTTGTACCTCCAACTGGTGGAATTAATGTATTATGCGATATGGTGTCTTCCCATGCTTTGGTCCAGAGCTTGGTGGCAGTGCACTTGTGGATATTGGGCACCATCTGGTATCTGTTCTGCAAGCCTGGGGTGGGGGTGGTGAGAGCATAGGACTAACTTTGTTGACAACATAGTTATTGACCGTGTTTTTTTAGTGAATGACAAACAAACCTTTTACTGACTTTGATATTCAACGCCTGCCAGTTTCTTTCTGCCAACTCACTGGACTCGGCTGTGATACCCTCACCCCCTCCCTACCGCCCCTCTCAGGGCTTATAGAACAGATATCAGATGGTGCCCATTGTCATGGTGCCCCAGCAAAGAGTCAATGCCTTTGGGAGAGGAAAGAAAATTTATGGGAAAAGGAGGGGATTAAAAAACAAAATGAGGCTAATCCAGTACTGTGATGCATCTCAAGGAAACTGATTAAAAATTGAAATAGATAATCTTAAATTTGTATAACTCATCAGTAGATTGTATGCAGTTTTGGACATTCAACCTTCAAAAAGGTACTGGAACATTGGAAAGCATTCAGAGGATTGACTGGGTTGATTTTGGGACTTAAAGCTCTGTTATAAGCGAATTGAATTTCCTTTCATTGCAGCAAAGTCAGAGAGGACTATCTCTTTGGAATGTTCAAAAATGATCTTCCTTTGAAAATCAAGCTACGAGTTGACTGAGTGATAAAGCTGGTTGGGGAATTGCCGGTTTAATGTCATCAAGCAGGGGTTTTCCTAACTAAGTTGTTGAATTTCATTTGACTGCCACCTGAGCTTCTGACTCAAAATTTAACTTTCAGCATTGTGATTCACCACTGTGATGTTAAATCCCACAAAGCACCTAACCACCCAACTTCTGTTGCTGGCCCCCATACCAGCTGATATTGTAAATGATTCCCTTTCCTCAGGCACCATCTTTCTCAAAACTGCCTGGCTTTGACTGAAACTTGGCTCACCCTACCCAAACCTCCCTGCCTGGCTATACTTTCCACCACCTACCCTGCCTAAACTGCTGCAGTTGTGACTCTTAGCTCCAAATCACATCTTGGTCTCTCCCCCTACTCCTCGGCACTTTCTCCTCCTTTAAGCACCTCAGCCTGTTCCACTCCTCTTGCCTCCTTTACAATTCCTTTTGTCTACCACACCCCTAAGCCCCACCCCAAGTTTCTCCGTGCGATATCTCACCTGCCCTCTCCACCCTCCCCTCCAGCAACAAGTATGAGGATCTCATGGATGCATTTGTCACCAACAGAGAAACCATCCCTTCAGCCATCTCTGCTACTTCTCCATTTTTCCCCTTGCCCACCAAGCCGAACATCCCACAGGCTCCCCTCCACCCTAGCCAGGAACCTCCATTTCTTTCTAGTTTCTCTCCCATTTCCCCACATGTCCTCTCTGAAGTAATCTTGTCCATGAGAGGCACCTTCTGCTCTCTGGACCCCATTACCACTAAACTGCTGACCACCCAACTTCCCTTCCAGGCTCTCAAACTAGCTAACATTTTAAATGGTTCCCTCTACTCCAGTTCTGTCACTCTTCCTTTTAAAACCTCCTTCATCATCATCCCCCTCCTCAACCCCTTTGCCCTTACAAAATACCTCCTCATCCCCAATCTGCCTCTCATCTGTAAAGCTCTTGAATGTGTTGTCACCTCCCAAATCCATTTCCATCTGTTCTGCAACTCCCTGTTTGAATCTCTCTCATGTGCAGGTGAGGTGAAGCTATGAATGTGAGGTCTGAGTCATGTTTGAAAGAGATTGTTGGTAGCTGAGTGATGGGTTGTGGTGCATTGAGCAGTGTGTGAGGCTAATGGTGCAGATGGTGGGATATGACATTTGAAGATGAATTCACTGTCCTTGACCATGCATGTGAGGTCATTAAACTTCTTCATGCACTGAGTCCAGGTCCTCACTGCTATTCTGCTCCCACTGCATTCTTGTCTGTTGCTTGGAGGACCTCCTGTCCCCTTGTGGGAAGAGGACTTCTCTCCTGGAGTTGACCTCCTGGACCAATGCCTCCAGTGCTACATCAGAGAATCTTGGAGCCAGTTGAGCTATTATTCACTGCATTTTTTCTGACAGTGGCCTCCACAAGCACTTCCAGCACCTGTTGCAGGCAGAAGGCACCTCCACTTTCAGAGGTGCAGACTACCTTTAAGTTGTGCAGGCTAGCTTTAATTGGAGCTAGCCTCGCATGAACCTGGGCCCCCTGCTGAGCATTCAGCTACTCAGCAGCGCATTCAGCGCTCAGCTGACTGCTGCAGTCATGCAAAGTAGCGGGCAGCATGAATCTTATGTGCTGCCTGCAGTCCTTCGAGCAGGCGTGGGTTCCTATCGCATTGCGATCCCCGCGCCTGTTTTCGGGGGCTACTGAATTTATAGGCCTATGTCTTTTTTATTTCTATTGGGAAATGTTGAAACAAGTTAATAACTCTGCGCAGTACCTAGGTGCAAGTATTAGAAAGACTGCTATTGTCTTGTTCTCTTCTTGGAAGATCTTCAATCATGGTGTCATTTCAGTGAACTTTAACTTTACTTAGATGAAATTAAAATTGTGTAACTTTGATTTTTTGGTTATAGAAGCAGATTTGATCAATGGAGCAATATATGGAGCCCTTGGCTCATTATGCTAATACATTTCTAACTTACTTGACATCGAGGAAAATGTAATTGTGTTGTTCAGGCTGCTCCAGTAACAACAGAGCCTTGCCCTCTGATAGGGGTTCTGAAACATAGACATCCAACACCATCAAAAATGTTCAATCACTGGAGTAACTGCCAGAACAGAAGAAATGGTTCAATAAAATAAAGAGTTTGAAGTAATAACAAAGAAGAGCTCATAGAATGGTTACAGCACAGGAGGCGGCCATTCAGCCCTTTGAGCCCATGCCGGATCTCTGCAAGAGCACTTCAGCTAGTCCCACTCCTCGGCCCTTTCCCTGTAGCCCTGCAAATGTCTTTCCTTCAGGTCCTTACCTAACTCCCTTTTGAAAACGATGATTGAATCTGCCGCTACCACCCTTTCAGGCAGTGTATTCCAGATCCTAACCACTCGCTGTGTTAAAAAGTTTTTCCTCATGATGCCTTTGGATCTTCTGCCAATCACCTTAAATCTGTATCCTCTGGTTCTCGACATTTCTGCCAATGGAACAGTTTCTCTCTATCTACTCTGTCTAGACCCCTCGTGATTTTGAATACCTCTATCAAAACTCCTTTTAGCCTTCTATGCTCCAAGGAGAACAACCCCAGTCTATCCACGTAACTGAAGTCCCTCATCCCTGGAACCATTCTTGTAAACCTTTTCTCCACCCTTTCTAAAGCCTTCACATCCTTCCTAAAGTGTGGTGCCCAGAATTGGACACAATACTCTAGTTGTAGCCGAACCAGGAAGGTTCATCATAACTCCTTGCTTTTGTATTCTATATAGGGCTAGAAATTCATTGGGGCACTAACTTTTGAAAAGTAGAAAAAGTAGTGCCAGACGCTAATGATTCTCTCCTGCCAGGAAATTCAGCTTTAGCGCTCCAGGAGGGAAGTAGAGCGATAAATCAAGCGCTAACCACTTCTCTTTGGGTGCTAAAGCCCGAGAGCGGGGCGGTAGCGGCAGAGCGCTGAACAATGTGGAGTGCAAAGATACCGGCATCAGAGGCTGCTTCTCTCACTTAACGGGAAGGGCCAATGATGGTGCACAACATACTTCTGTTCAGTTCTGTGTTGCCAGGCGACCTATGCGACTGCCATTACAGCCCCAAACACTCTCAGAGAGTGGAGAGCTCGGACATCTCACAGCAATAAAGCACCGAAAACTTTAGTTTTCAGACTGGTGTAAAGAATAAAGTTTGGCCTAAAAACCATTGCCTTTAATTAGTGCTCCTCAAGCGGCCAGCCGAGTTGACAACGTTTCCTCTTCCTGCCGTTGCTGATGGCCGGCGATACAGCAGGGGGCGGGAGGCAATTTCACATCCGGAGTGGTAATGGGGTGCTGCGCACTTTATTACGTCACAATCTGCGAGGTGCTAGAGGCCCAGGCAATAAGAGTTACCGGCACTGAAGTTCGTGGGCATCATTGCATTCGCCATGCCCAGTTGCTAACCCCTTAGCGCCCAGTTACCGCCCCCCCCGCCCCCCCCAGGTGCTGACGGGAGGCACAAAGCAGCTGAATTTCTCTCCCTATGCCTCTATTTATAAAGCCCAGGATCCCGTATGCTTTTTTAATCGTTTTCTCTACCTGTCCTGCCACCTTCAACGATTTGTGCACATATAACCCCAGGTCTCTTTGTTCCTGCACCCCCTTGTTTTATTGCAACAAAAGACCAACTAAATTTAGTTAATAAAAACAGAAAATGCTGGAAATACTCAGCAAGTCAGGCAGCTTTCTCTCTGCACAGATGCTGCCTGACCGGCTGAGTATTTCCAGCATTTTCTGTTTTTTATCTCAGATTTCCAGCATCCGCAGTATTTTGCTTTTGAATTCAGTTAATGAGGTGCTTTAGTTTGAGCCAAAGCTGTGAATGAACACATTGGAGTTACTTTGGAGGTGGAGGAGGGAGATTCACACTGGAAGAATCAACTGTTGAGCAATTCTGTTACTTTGGAGGTTCCCAAATAAAAATCACAGTTTCTTTTCGGGAAGTGAAAATACATTTTGCAGTTCACTTAGCTGGATAATCTCACTGCATTGTCGCTTCAAATGTGTGTGTCTGTATTACTGAAGGATATGAATGAATCACTGAGATTTTTCTGTCCTATATTATCAGCTGGATTATTTTCTGAACTGTTGACAGCTGCAAGAATCCATGGGGCATTATCTCCGCAGATAGACCAGGATCATGCCTGACTGTGTCCCCCAGAGCTGATCGGAATTTGTCAGGCCTGTGGGAGGGCACCTAATTTGCTTTGGGCAGATGGGTGAAAGCATCATTGTGGGCACATCTTGAGTATGTGTCTACCCATGCAGCTGGAAAAATGGTCAGTTTCTCCTCCTCCAACCACCCTACCCCGCCCCACCCCTTCATACTCCAGTCACGTCCCCTTTAGCTCTCTGTGTAAGGAGGACAAACAAGATATATTTAAATATCTTCACCATTCCATTCTTCAGAGGTCCAGGCTGCTTGCCTGGCCTTGATCATCCTGTGGGATGCCTTTATGCTCTTCAGGAAGCTGGTACGTCTCCATCTCCCAGCTCTGCCCCCCGATGATGCTTGCCTTTTAAGAAGTGGCTGGAGATTCTGCCACTTATAAAGCAGGCTGGAAAATCCTGGAAATGGAGATGACATGGTGCAATTGTATCCTTGCCGCTTTCCAGTTATGGCCGAACCCCATGAAATTTTGGAGCCCACATTATTTTCTTGATGCTCGACATACTTTTTAAGTAGCTTAATATTTTTTGCTAGAATTACTGATGCATGTAATTAAAGAACATATAACTGGAATACAAAGAGAAAAAGATTTTTTTTTAATTTGGAAATCAACATTTAAGAATAAATTGGATTTTAAAACAATAAATGTAGGAATAAAGTAATGAAAAAGGAATTTTTAATTTGTAGGAACTTCCTTATACCTTCTCCCATCTAATTACTATTTTACAATTTCCCATTTTCCATAACCACTCCATTTCCCCAACCACCTGCTTTCTCCACTGATCCTGCCACTAAAAGTTGCATTTTTTGATAAATTCCTTAACCCTGAGTATCTTTGCTATTTGAGATTCTTACTTTTAATGTATTTGTAAATATGACCAGGAAGGGATGTGTACAGTTGTGCAGGAGGGGGAGGTGCATTTCTATTGTGGTTTTGAGCTTTAGTTGAGCAGGATTTATGGGTTTGTGTTTTTGCAGATTACTGAGACAGGTGTCATTGAATGTAGGTTTAGCTTCCTGAAAAGAATTTGTCTTGTAGAGAGTGGACTGTTTCTTCAGGTCTTCACTTGTGGTGCTAAGAGCAACATGTTTGTTGGGAACAATATATTTTTTGAGGGATCGTATTTGTGTAACTGTAGAGGCATGAAGATTGAACAAAACTGAGAAAGACGGAGAGCAAAACAAGAAAGCAGGAGGAAGGCCAAGCGACATGGAGTTAAGCATTCTGCACTTCCTCTGCCTTTTTGCTTTTCCTTTTTGCTATTCAGCCACACAGCTGCTTCCTCTGCCATCGTCACATTATCTTCTTTGGTGGCTTAAGTACTTTAATACTTTGATCTTGATTTTGACTGTGCAGAACCTCCACACTCAAAATAAACAGGATTCAACTTACTTGTCCAAATTTGATTCAAAAGACAGTGTAATTGATTATGGCAGCATTGTGCACATGCTTTGTGTGAAGAAATGGTGGTTATCTGAAGCCACTTGGAGCAAATAAATAACCATACTAAATTTAAAGGTTACATTTGGTGAACTGGTTTCTGTCACCTTAAAAATATGTCTTTGAGGTTTTAACTACCCAGCCTGTGACCTGCAGGATTTGTTTATCCCATTTTAGTTTTTCTATACAAGTCAGTTAACAATTTGTTTTTTTAAAGTTTAATAACTAGAACTCATACTATGCTTCATCAAAGGCCATAGATGGAAGCAATAAATGTTATTAACCACTGTGTTTATATATTTAAGCCCCAAGATAACTTTGAAAGCAACTAGTAGATATACCGTGGTGTTGCTCACAGTGGGTCAGAGGCTCCGTGGAAGGGGGTGGGGGCGGGGGATTGGTGGGGTGGAGGAGGGATGGGTGTGGCACCAAAAGGATTTGGATAGAAGTTTACGGGAAATGTGCTTAGAGACAGTAACTTTTTTTATTGGTTCCTAGGAATTGAGTCCTACAATATTTTTGTCATGGATGATATCCCAGCCAGGAATGTAGCCACTGGACTTGGAGCTCTAGGAAACCAAATGAACATTGTAAACAACATGAGCTGCACCAGATAGAGATGCTTCACTGGACACTGAGGCTATATACGCACAGTAGTCTGAAATATTGCTTAATTACAAGGGGGGAAAACACCTGCACTTTTTTATTAAAAATGTGGATGCTTAGTCATCTATGTATGATATTTCAAGCCTCTGTTTTAAAGCACACAACTCTCCGTCCTCTTGTCAGCTCTCTCTCGGCTGGGTGTAGTTAGCTAGAATATCAGAAGACAATTACATTCAGTAAATAGACATTTTCTAAAGAAGCTAAAAATCATGGACATTTAATAACACCTACATTTATTTGACCAGTATCCCATAAACCAAAGCATTTGAGTCATATCATAGCTCTCCGCATTAACAAACTTTCAATTTCAAATACAGTTTTAAACATTTTTTGCTTCCAGTTTCTGCTACATTTCCTTCAGGTTTAAGTTAAAATAATACAAATTATATGTCCTTTCAAAAGTTTTGTTGATTTGGAACTAGAACCTCAAATGGGCAAATTGCCCTATCTGTTAACTTCTGAGTTTCTATAGTGAGACTAAGATATATAAAAATAAGCAATAAATTAGTTTTGATCTTTTCTGAATATATTTGCAACAGAAATTTCTTTCCTGAATATATCTGCTTAAATAACTGTTTAAATTCATATCCACACCCTCCATCATCAGCGCACTGTGGCTGTAGTATGTAGAATCTACAGGATGCACTGCAGCAACTGATCAAGGTTATTTTGACAACACTTCCCTCCCTTGCGACCTTTGCCACAAAGAAGGACAGGAGGAGCAATGTTGTGGAAGCACCATCACCTCCAAGGTACCCACTAAGTTGCACACCATTATGACTTGGACATCTGTCACTGTTCCCTCATCAGTGTTGGGTCAATATCCTTGAATTCCATACCTAATACCACTGTGGGAAGCATAATCACCACAAGGACTGTAGGAGGCCCAAAGAGGCCCTCCACCACGTTCTCAGGGCAACTCAGGATGGGCAAGAAAGGTGGCCCCTGCACCCCGAAAGCAAATTAAAAAAAAAACTCCTTCCATACTGGAATAATGATGTAATCCATCCAGAACATGCTGCTTTCTTTCTGCTGATTGCTTTTTCGTAAAAAGAAAGGAAGCTGTTCCCACCATTCATAACACATTACAACATGGATAAACATTAAACAGTGGTAAAAATTCACTTTTCCCACAGGCAGAAGCCCAAAAATATTGATGGTCAATGAGTTTGTTGGGAATTATGTATTTTGTATGTGTTTAATATGATAAAGCCTTATTTGTAAGCAATGTTCCACAGATTACTGACCAAAGAAGGTGGTAGCCAAAAGCATTTTGAAAATATGTGAAACAATTTCACTCTTTTTCTTGGTGGCTTTTGCTGACTGCTCATTGGTTGCTTTCATAAGTCCTTAGTAATTTTTCATTGGAAGTTTATATACTCACTTTATATGCTTTTTATTGGTTTGTTCTTTGTCTGTTCAATTTTGATTTACTGATATATAAATAGGAAATTTTGAGCTAGTCAGGTGCCAGTGTGATGTTGAAATTTGCATATATACAGGCGTGCTGTCCAAACTGAGCCAGTGGCTCAGTGGGTAGCCCTCTCGCCTCTGAGTTAGAAGGTTGTGGGTTCAAGTCCCACTCCAGGGACTTGAGCACAAAAGATCGAGACTAACACTCCAGTGCAGTGCTGAGGAGGTGCTGTCTTTCGATGAGACGTTAAACCGAGGCCCCATCTGATCTCTCAGGTGAACGTAAAAGATCCCATGGCACTTATTTCAAAGAAGAGCAGGGGAGTTATCCCCGGTGTCCTGGCCAATATTTATCCCTCAATCAACATAACAAAAACAGAATATCTGGTCATTATCACATTGCTGTTTGTGACAGCTTGCTGAGCGTAACTTGGCTGCTGCGTTTCTTACATTACAACAGTAACTACACTTCAAAAAAGTACTTCATTGGTGGTAAAGCGCTTTGGGACAGCCGGTGGTCATGAAAGGTGCTGTATAAATGCAAGTATTTCTTTCAAAGCGTGACACCAAGGTGTTATGCTTGAAATGTGATCGACAAAACACGGTAGGTGCACTGAGTGGATTTGGAAAAAGGTTTGCAAGAGATCTCCTCAGTGCACTACCAGAAACTCAAGGGTGACAGAGGCAGGTAAGACATAAATCATATCCTGCAACTTACTGTAAGCAATGTGACAGGAGATTCACTCCTATATATAAAAAAATAAATAGCTGCACATAATGGGCCAGACATTCCGATGTCGGTTTCAGGTATGCAAAGCACATGCGCTGAAAACCGGCATTTCCAATCTGTCAAGAATGCTCTTGACAGATCGGACGCCTGCCCTGGAGAAGGGCCTCTGTGGGCGGATAGTTCCGCTTTCTGGAGAACCTCTGCCCGCAGAAAACCCTTAGAAATCTTACGCCTGCTTTTACCAGCAGAAGAGTCGAAAAAAGTACAAACATTTTTTTTTCAATCATTTATCATTTAAAAATACTTTTTAAAAAAAAGTAAGTTTATTTTTAACCCCGTAAAAAACATTATTTTTTTCAAAAAATTAATTTTTTGTTTAAAATATTTAATTTATTGTAATTTGAACTCATTTTAAAAATGTGATTTAATTTTTTTTAATGTTTTACAGTGTTTTTGGGGTGATTTCCATTCACATATTTGACAGGCCTATCTGTCAAGTGTATGAAGGGAGATTCCCTTCTCCTATTGGCTCCCCATGCCCCAAGTGATCCCAGGGACGCTTGCGAACCGCATGCACCCCTGGGATACGTGGGCCCTGTGCTTTTCGAGTTGGAGAGGCCCAGGAGCGGAAGTGTCCGGACCTCGGGAGCCCTCGGGTAAATCAGTAGATTTTTTTCCAGATTGGAGGCCTCCGCACGCGGGAAGCCTCCGATCAGAAAATACGGCCCAAGAAAAACAGCTCTTTCCTGTCTATCCATTTAGGAAGTGGGCTTTATAGTGAAGGGCAAGAAATATATAAAACTTAAGGAAAAGATTATACTAATTTGTGGTAGGATATATATTGAAAGGTAAGTCCAAGAATAAAGCAAATCAATAATTCAATGCTGTTCAGAGTGAAAAATTATTGGCATAGAGACATTTGCAATTTTTTGGCAAAAAGAAAAGTTACAGTGGAGTCATAAATCCACTGCTTTAAATCAAATATGTATCATTTAAATTTATAATTTTATGAAACCATTTTATAGTGTAATAATTTGAACAAAATCTTGTGCACATTGCACCATCTAGTGGCAGAAAAGTCATCAGTACGTTAATTGGAGAGAAGAGTTCTCTCCCTAAACACGGAGGCAAGTTTTCTCTTGGACCCAGTGGTATACAATTTTAAGGGGTAGAGCTTCCACTGCCCTTCTGGCAACATCAGGGCATTACCATAATTTTGGTGGACTCCCGGCGGTGTGTCATCCTTTGCTGGGATGTCTGCCTTGGGCTTGGGCGCCTGCTTCAGAATAACATGGCCAGCCATCCTGGCAGTGGGCCTAAAAAAATGATTGTTTTAAGAACTGAAATCTCCTGCCTTGTCTCATGCAATCAAGGTGGTTCTTTGCAGTTTAAATTCCCCTTCTGTCGCCTCAACAACCCTGGACAGCAATGTTCTTAGTGCCTAGTGTTGCTATGGCAAAAGTGACAGGAAACGTGTGTATGATATATTTCTATCATTTGATTTCCATTGCAATGCACAGGGCCATATTTAGGCAAATGTACGGGCCCGGATTTTGCGGTCAGTGTCGAAGGAACAGCGCTCTCCGTTCATCACGCTGAGAGCTTCCCACAGACTTTTCAAGGGATTTTGAGTGGCAACTTATGGTTTTTAGCGATCATTTTCAGCGTGGCACCCTCTACAGGAGATCTGTGGCATGTGTGAGGGGGGCAAGCAACAGCATGTCTTTTCAACCAATCAGATTAAAGAATGCTCGCTGAGCCACGCAGAGCCTAAACCAGGAAGTACAAATTAGATTTCATTCAATGTAAAATCATGTACAGAAAGTAAAATAAAGAGAAGGAAAGGTTGGATTAAGAGAGAGAGATAAAAGAGACGGAAAGAAAAGGTAACAAGATTTTAATTTAATTTTTTTTAAATGTCTCCAACAATAATTAAATTCTGAAGGAATGAGGCTCCACACTTATAAAATTAAATTTTCGGGGCCAGAGAGGTTGTTTGGCACTAATTATGGCTCATCGCGCTGTTAAAAATTCTTTTACACCTGAATGCATCAGCCCTATTGTTTTCTGCCGTGTTTAGTGGGTAACTAGCTGGTAAGTTTCACAACTTCACGCCCTTACATGTATGTGAATGCTGAGTTTATCGGCAAGATCCTGTTATAGCACAGACTGTGGAGGAGCAGGGTAACTTGGACTGCAACCTTCGGATTTCCGCATTTAACTTCACATGTGCGGAATTTGGACGTTTCTGCTCGATTTACTCCATAATAAAGGTGAGCACTGACAGCCTCACCGTTATTCTCAACGCAAAATCCGGGCCATTATGTACCCAACATCATTTCCAGCGTGAAATCGTGGGAGTGGCGTTGGATGGCAGGGAGCTGGCGAAACGGTGCGATGCTTGACTTTACTTCCCTGCCTACTGCAGTTACCAAGGGAGTTGACGCAACTGCAGAGGAAAATATTCCCTTCAACCACTGAAAAAAATCACTTTTTCTATAGTACTTTTACTAACTGAGTTTCCCATATTAAATTTCTTACCGAGAATGCATATTGTGTTCAGTCAGCTTAGAGTGAGATGAAAGATCAGAGCTTTTAGTCTGTTGGTAGCGGACTATCAATACTGACTTATGTTTATTTCCCTGACAGGCTTTTTGATCCTTGAATTCATTCAGTTTTAACAAAAAAAAATTCTGACAAATTAGGGTCAATTCTTCTCCCTCCGCACCCCCCCCCAAAAAATGCAAATGAAGACCTAGAGCATGTTGGGAGGAGGGAAGACCTAGAAATTCAACGGCACTGTTCCTGTTTGCCGGGCCTAAACGAACACCTAACAACAACTTTCATTTACATAGCACCTTTAAAGTAGTAAATAGTCCCAAGGCGCGTTACTAAGACTCCAATTGGTATAGACAAAAATAAAGTATCTAGTGTCCACGCCTGAAACAGGCGTTATACAATTTGCATATGCAAATAAGGGGCCTAAATCCTGTTTGAGGTCTCCTATGCAAAATTGGGTTGCCATGAATTGGGTTGCCGGCTGTGTTCTGGAAAACCAGGTCTACATGCAGCCTAACCAACGGTCCGTAAAGGGACTTCTGCAAGCCGCCACCAAAAAGGTACATTTAAAAAATATACTTACCTGAATGTGGAGCCGGGAGGGGAAGGGGTGCCCCTCCCAGCTTCATGTTCAAAGCACCCCTGCTGCTACAATTCCCCCCCCCCGCCTCATCACCGCCATCACTCCTCTTTCCCAGACATTCTCCTACCGATTACCCCCTCCCTGTTGTCTTCTCTTCCCTTTTAAAGACTTACCTGAGGGCCACTGCCGCCTTCCTTTGTAACAAGTTGAAAGTTTCTGCCTTCAAAAAGGTAAACTGGGCTGGTTTATTGTGGCACAGTCAGCACGGTTAACTCCAAAGACCAAAATTAAACACTTCATATTAATCATCCATACTGACTAAGAAGCCATATACCATTTTCCTTGCTATACATTTAACTTTGCCATTTATTAAAAAAATTACAATACAGGAAACTCTTTGGTATCTGGGACCGGCGTGTTGCCGGTTGATCAAAAATTCCGGATGACGGAGAGGGTTATCTACCGAGGCTATTTTTAACAAAGAAAAATTTAAAAATCAAGAAATGTGCAGTATACAATAATTGGGTACTCACCTACAGAATGTTGTGTTAAATGGATGGTGAAAGATGCTTGATTAAGTACAGCACTGCCAGTTGAGGGTAATGCAATGTAATGACTACCAGCAGCGTGGGAGACACACAGTACCCCTGTAAAATGGCGGATCAGAAGAGACTACCGGCAGCACGGGAGAGTCGGACTCCTGTTACAGGGGTTTTGAGGTGTTCCGACTCCCGACAGCGCCAAGAAGCCGAGTAGTGGCAGTTTGGAGAACTACCCCCACTGACTAACTCGGCCACCGTGGGAGACTCGGACTCGGCAACATTGCTGGTTAGTGAGGTGTTGTTTTCGGAGTATGAATTTTGCTGGTTAATAGAGAATTCCGGATATTTAGGTGCCATTTAAACGAGAGTTTCCTGTAGCTTTAATAGCAAAAATAATACCAATAGACACTGAGGGGGAAAATTCCCTTCCTCTGTGCCTCCCTTAGGGGGTGCTAAGGGGGGGCGCAAAGGCCTTTTCACCCAGCTGCGGCGCTGATTGCACCTCCCGCCAAATTCCGCGGGAGGTGAGCACCGGCGCTACCAGGTTGCGCCCTGATCTCATGAGCCCGAAGATCATGATGTCATCTCCGGGTGCATCGCCCCAGTAGCGCCCCAGCAGAAAAATTCCCCTTCACCCCCTGCAGCAGCGCCGGGCGATAGCAGTAACTGCTGCGGGGACGCGAGCGGGGCGTCCGGCCGCTAGCGGGGCAGACGTTAAAGGTCAGGTGGCCGGCCGCGCTGAAAAAAAGTTTGTTTTTTTGAAAAATATTTTCTTTTGCTCCGGACGCGGGGTCCGTGTCATGATTGGTCAGCCTGGCACTCTGCTTGAGTGCCAGGCTGACTGCGCGGCGCCCCCGCTCCCCAGTGCTGCACGTAAGTTTTTTTTTAAACTGCAGAGTTCGCAGCGTGGGGCCCTTCCTTTTAATTCAGGGAAGAGCCCCTGCAACGCGTCAGCACCACACGGCCCAGTGCGTGGCGCAGCGGAGCTGTGCGCCCCGGGTCGCAAACTTCCCCCCCTCTTGCACTCCAAGAAGGAAGTGGAATTCTTGATTTAGTGCTCCACTTCCCTCTTGGAGCAAAAAGTGGGATTTTTAGAAAGGCTGGAAGAGGTTCGCGCCTGGCGCTAACTTTTCCAGGTTTTCTGATTTAGCGCCCCAAACAGGGCTCGAGGGGAATTTCTAGCTCACAGATCTGAAAGAAAATACTCAGAATAAATGTTATACTGACACCTATTGGCTAAACATTGAATTATGGTTTGCCTTAGCTGTAAACACAAGCCCTTTATTTCTCTTTCTCTTTCCATTCCCTATATGTGTAACAAGTGCAAATCTTTTTATCTTCCCTCCTTCTAACATGCTCCATAGTTTGATGTATATAAACAAATTCGAGTTTTGGGTGCATTATCCCTGCATTGGCAGCCATTTCAGAGTGTTCATTCCTTTCGTCTTTTGTGTCTTTAAGATCAAGCAAAGTTTTTTTTTATTTAGCCCATTTTTCTCGCGGCAGGACTAAATCTGTGTTGACCATGGGTTGAAAAGACACACAACTCAGTTCGCATTCCCCCATTCCAAGTCCAGCCAGATGCTAACTTCTTAACTCCTTTATTTTAAATTCATTTATGGGATCAGGGCATCGCTGGCAATGCCAGCATTTATTGCCCATCTCTAGTTGCCCTTGAGAAGGTGGTGGTGAGCCGCCTTCTTGAATCGTTGCAGTCCGTGTGGTGATGGTACTCCCACAGTGCTGTTAGGGAGGGAGCTCCAGGATTTTGACCCAGCGACAATGAAGGATCGGCGATATAATTCTAAGTCAGGATGGTGTGTGACTTGGAGGGGAACTTGGAGGTGGTGGTGTTCCCATGCACCTGCTGCCCTTGTCCTTCTAGGTGGAAGAGGTCGCGGGTTTGGGAGGTGCTGTCGAAGAAGCCTTGGCCAGTTGCTGCAGTGCATCTTGTAGATGGTACACACTGCAGCCACGGTACGCCGGTGGTGGAGGGAGTGAATGTTTAAGGTGGTGGATGGGGTGCCAATCAAGTCGGCTGCTTTGTCCTGGATGGTGTTGAGCTTCTTGAGTGTTGTTGGAGCTGCACTCATCCAGGCAAGTGGGGAGTATTCCATCACACTCCTTACTTGTGCCTTGTAGATGGTGGAAAGGCTTTGGGAAGTCAGGAGGTGAGACACTCGCCACAGAATACCTAGCCTCTGACCTGCTCTTGTTGCCACAGTATTTGTGTGGCTGGTCCAGTTAAGTTTCTGGTTAATGGTGACCCCTAGGATGTTGATAGTGGGGGATTCGGCGATGGTAATGCCATTGAATGTCAAGGGGAGGTGGTTAGACTCTCGCTTGTTGGAGATAGTCATTGCCTGGCACTTCTGTGGCGCAAATGTTACCTGCCACTTATCAGCCCAAGCCTGAACATCGTCCAGGTCTTGTTGCATGCGGGCATGGACTGCTTCATTATCTGAGGAGTTGCGAATGGCGCTGAACACTGTGCAGTCATCAGCGAACATCCCCATTTCTGAACTTATGTTGGAGGGACGGTCATTGATGAAGCAACTGAAGATGGTTGGGCCTAGGACACTGCCCTGAGGAACTCCTGCAGTGATGTCCTGGGGCTGTGATGATTGACCTTCAACCACCACAACCATCTTCCTTTGTGCTAGGTATGACTCCAGCCAGTGGAGCATTTTCCCCCTAATTCCCATTGACTCCAGTTTTACTCGGGCTCCTTGATGCCAGACTTGGTCAAATGCTGCCTTGATGTCAAGGGCAGTCACTCTCACCTCACCTCTGGAATTCAGCTCCTTTCTCCATGTTTGGACCAAGGCTGTAATGAGGTCGGGAGCCGAGTGGTCTTGGTGGAACCCAAACTGGGCATCAGTGAGCAGGTTATTGGTGAGTAAGTGCCGCTTGATAGCACTGTCGATGACACCTTCATCACTTTGCTGATGATTGAGAGTAGACTGATGGGACGGTAATTGGCTGGGTTGGATTTGTCCTGCTTTTTGTGGACAGGACATACCTGGGCAGTTTTCCACATTGTTGGATAGATGCCAGTGTTGTAGTTGTACAAGTGGGATGCATAAAATCTAAAAGATGCACAAATTCTGTGAGCAGGAGTGGAGCATAAACTAAAAAAGGAATTTTGTATATATTTTTGAAATCAGCAATTCATTGTAAGGCATGCATTGGACACCTCAGAGTAGATCTTGAGCAGTTAACAGTGATGGAGCATCTAGGCTGGTGAAAAGGACTGTGGTGCCCCAAAATACCAACAGGTCATCTTTTCTTTATAGTTAAAAATATCGCTGTAGTTTTTAATGACTGTGTGGGATTATTATGAAAGTCTCACCTCGATGTTCTGATGGCAATAAACCATTCAAGCATTGATCTCACGGATCAACCTGACATCTGAATTCTTTCATGAGCTTATTTTCTTGTTTTAACACCTATTAAACTTATTCTATTTATTTGAAATCCACGCCTAGTTATATTCCTAATGAGTAGTTACCTTCCATGTAAATATATTGCACACCTTATAATACTGGTGCTTGACACTGTATTCAAGGATGGTGATGAGTGCCTCACTTATTACCTACCCAGTGTTAAATCCAAGGACGTTGACACGCATTGATATGCCAACTTTATAGTGATGGATAGAAGAGCAACGACGTCTTTTCTAGGATTAGACTTTGAAGTGATGTTCAAAGATTATTGTATGGACATCACACCCATTCCACAAAGCAAGCTATTAAAAAACTTCAAATTCAAAGAAAAAACTGCAAATTATAGAAATCTAAAATAAATTGATGAAGAGTATGGAACCATTAACCTGTTTTTTTTTCAGATTTTGAAAGATTTGCTGGCCCAGATTTTGCTGGAGCAAGCCCTGTTAGACTTTATCCCTCACCCTTCAGCTCGAATATGTCTTGCCCGACAAGTTGCTAGAAGTGCGAGTTGGTAACGGCGCAGCGAGATCAATGGGACATCTGGGACCTTGGTGAATGATGGTACCAACAGTCTATCTCTTTAAACAATGAGATTGAAGGATTGAGAAAGAAACAGAGAAACAATGGAGAATGAAATAGGGTGATTTTTAAAAGAAAAATCTGGCTATTAACTAGTGGCTAGTATTTCCTATCAATATAAAAAGAGAGGGCTTTCAGTCCACCTTTAACCCCTGGAATTCTGAGGAAGGGGCTGCACCCAAATTGTTTCTCTCTCTTTGCGGATGTTAACAGAACTACTGTGATATTTACAACCCTGATTTTCAGTTTTGTTTTATATAGCTTTACTTCTTTCTTTGCGCTTAAACAAATTGTAAGCAGTCTCCTCCTGGGTTGATTTGTGTAAAGTCTGTGGGTTGTGCAGTTAATAAATACACAGACTTCAGAAGTAACAAACAAAACAGGTCTTTACTATTCGAAGGTCCGGGCGAATCTGCCCAATAACTCCTGGCACAACACTTATATACTGGTGTGGTCACTATCGGTATTACAGTATACAGAAGCCAAACAAATAGTGCCACACCTAAAGTAGTTCCCTTAAAGGTGAACGGTTACATTCAATAGTTCCCTTAAAGATAGACGGGTACATACACTACAATCCTCCCTTTTTAGCTTATTACTTACAGAGTCCCCGTTAAACATACATATCTTCAACTTCCTATAAAACAAATTACAGATATAATCTCGGTGGAGTCAATGTCATATAAAACAATTTACAAATATAATCTCGGTGGAAACAGTTCACAGGTTCAGTCTCTGCGGAAACAGTTCATAAATTCAGTCTCTGATCTTGACTCGTTCCGAACAACATTCCTTTGGTGTAGCCGGATTACCTGGCTAGCGTGACTCCTCCATAGCCTTTTTCTTGACGTAACAGCTTGAACCTTCGTCCTGTTGAACCAGCAGTGCGGACTTTTACAACCAACTGGCTGTCTTGACATTTTCCAGTTTTTCAACTAATTTAGCTCCTTTCGTAATGTCCCGCCTGGAATGGTAGAAGTGCTAATATTTTAGACAGTTATTATCTTCTGCTTCTTCTTTTTCTTTTCTGCCTTTTTGAAACTCTCGGAGCTCCTTTCTCGGCTGCCAGCTGTAGCGCCACCAACTCTCTATGTTCCTTAGACCTTAAGTGCTTCCTCCGGATTTCAGCACTTTGAGAGTTTTCATCACAAGCTGGGCAGACCACATCCTCGTAATATTCAGTGTCACTCAACAGGTCATGGTAATATTCGGGTTCGTCCTGAGTTAGGCCAGCGAGAGAGACTTCTTCTTCCTCCTCACCCGTCTGGACGTTAGCTGACGGTGGTTCCTTCCCTAAACATCTTTCTTGAAAAGCCTTCTTCATGCATTCATATTCATCCCGCTCTTCCTGGGTTATCTGCCATTCCTTCACGACGGACCTCATTTGTGAGTTCAATACCTTCCTTTCCATCGGTAATTGCGTTATCAGGCTATTTAACCCTTCTACTGAAGTAACGGTTTCCACATTCTTCTGTTCACCTTGACGTGATTCAACGTACTTTTGGCATCCTTGTAAAATTTGTGTTGCCACCTCAGCTATCTCCGTGACTTTTGAGAGCTCCGAACTCGTTCCCCCTGAAGATTGAAGCTCGTGTTCAGATTGTTCCCCTTGCAGAGTCTTGTCCTTCAGCATATGAAGGAGTTGGCTGACCGTTAACTCTTCCCTGGGAACATGGTGGATCAGAGTCTTCTCCATTTCCTCCACCTCTTTCTCCAATACTTCCACCTTACGTTCCTCTTGAACTTTGGCTTTCAGCGCTCGGAAAAGTTGCGCCCTGATGCTCTCTAGTTCATGTTCAGGGACCATTCTTACAGTGTCCTGTTCTTCCACTGAAAGGATTCCCAGTTGAATCTGTTCTTCAAGTTGTTGAACCTCGGTCATTGCCGCCTCATATTTGTCTTGGGTGTCCTTCAATGTTTTTATAAGTTCTTGGACATCCTGTCTTTCATGCTCTGCCATGATTTTCACCTCTAATTTCTCATCTATGGATGGATCTCCTACCGATGAGTCTGTCTTGGCCTTGAGCTCATCAAGAATTTCCTGCAGCCGTTGGACTTCTTGCTCATGTTCAACCTTTAGTTGTTCATATGCTTCTACTGAAACTAGCTTTTCGGAGGCTGCCGAGTTAACCCCCTCCAGAATTGTAGCCTGGGCCTGTTCATACTGTTCTTTCAACTTCTCACACTCTGCTTGTAAGGAGTCGTAGAGCAGAACTGGAATAACATCCTGGCTCCCTGAAGATTCCTCTTCCTTTGGTTCATTCTGTAAATATTCCAGTTCCTGAACAGCATCAGGGGAATGTGATTGGTATTTGACCACGATGGCTCTATGGTCGCTCTCTGCTTGAGCTAGCTGTCTCTGTAGTCTTTCCAGGTTCTCCCATTCGGTGTCCCAGAATCTTTCCATATTTTTCATCTCTTGTACGAGACGGTCACTCAACTGTTCTAATTGTTGTCGTACTTTGACATAAGTTTGCGTCCGAGCTCGGTGTTCTTCCGTCATGGATGAATCCTTTGCTTGAACAGGCTCAGAATTCTCTGTCAACCTGGAGTTCTGCTCTGCAGCTTTATTCTTCTTGGTACCATAAGTCCTTCTGCATGTCTTCGTTTTCTTTCCCATCGTCGGCAAGTCCCTTTTAGCCTTGTCTTCCATATTCGACTTGGTCTTATCATCATCCATTTCAGAATCTGAGCTAATAGCTTGCACCGAGTCCTCCCTCATTATGGCTTTTAGGTAATGCCATTCCATGTCTATTTTCTTAATCCACTCCCGTCCTAGAAGTGGTGGTCCTCCCTCAGGTAATACGTACAAGTTCATTCTTGGGTGTTCTTTACCCCTATCTCTCACCTTGACTCTTATTTTCCCCACGGGGTATACGTTATGCCCCGTGTATGTCTGTAATACGAACTTGGTATTTCTTAAAGGTATGTGAGAGAATAGCCGGTGGTAGTCCCTTTGGTTGATGACTGATAGAGCTGATCCAGTGTCCAGCTCCATTCTTACTTGGACTCCAGCTATTTTTAGTATGACCCAGATGGCCTGTAGATCCGTTTCTTTACCCACATTGTGGATTCTCAGCCTACCCAGCTCCTGGTTGTTTGGGTCTGAGTCTGAATTCTGTTCGTCTGAACTCTTCTCAGCCACCTTGTGTACCTTGTTGTACTTTTCTTGTGGTGGCTTCCTTTGATTATTGGTCTTTTTCCCGGACCGGCATACCTTCGCGATGTGACCCAGTTTGCCACATTTCCTACACTCTTGGTTCTTAAACCAGCATTGATTCTGGTCATGCGTGGTCTTCCCACAACGGTAGCATTTTGTTGTGCTTGAAGTAATTTGGTCCACCCCAAGTGCCGCCGCCTTTAGTTGCATTTCCACCGTTCCTTTCGCTGCGGCTTCGTGCGATGCAGCTAGAAGGACAGCCCTGTCCAGTGTGAGGTCGTTCTCTTCCAGTAGTCGCTTCTGCGTCCCTTCTTTGGACAATCCGCATACGAACATGTCCCGCAGCGCTTCTGTCAGATTCCCTCCGAACTGGCAGTATTTCGCTAGCCTACGCAGTTCGACCAAGTATTCCGCATTGCTTTCGTCTTTCTTCTGCGTTCTTGCATAGAATTTGAATCGTTCAGCCAGCATCAGCGGTGTGGGGTTCAAATGGTCCTTCAGCACAGCCACAATCTCTTCAAAGGTCTGATCCGCTGGTTTATTTGGTGCTATTAGATGCTTCAAGAGCCCGTATGTTTTTGCCCCCATCGAGTTTAGCAATGTTATCGCCTTGTCGTCTTCCTCTATTTTGTTGGCTTCACAATAGACCTCTATGCGTTCCACGTACGTGGCCCAGTCTTCTATTTCCAAATTAAAGTCGTTAATATTCCCTCGCTTAGGCATTTTTCTTCCCTTGGGATCAGCACCAGTATTTCTTTAAGTATTCTTATTTATTTGTGTATTTCTAAGATGGCGGTTTTCCCGTGAAATCGGCGGGTTCCCGCTCTTTCCTTCTCTCCCCGCCCACTTCAATGGCGGTATGTCAATCAAGATGGCGGTTTTCCCGTGAAAATGGCGGCTTCCCGCGTTTCTTCCCGGTGGAAGGGGTACGCTTCCCCCACAGTGGACAGGTTCAGCCACTGGCTGGCTTCCGCACAGCTCCCCTTACTCGGCTATGTCTTTTCCTCCCGCCCGCACGGCCCAACCGGCGCTGGGTACACCCCGTTAACGGAGGACAGTTCAGCCGCTGGACTGGCTCTCGCGCAGTCTCTCTCTCCGTACCCGGCTCCGTCGCTCTCTCACCCGCACGTTCGGTGCTACCGGCCCTGGGTACCCCGTTGGTGGAGAACAGCTCAGCCGCTGGACTGGCTCCTCGCAGTCTCTCTCTCCGCACCCGGCTCACCCGCATGGTTCCCGTTCGCCTCCCCAGCCCTCTCGCAGACCGGTGTTTCCCTCCCCGGCTGCGGCTGGGTTTCTCTTCCCGCGCCTACTCGCAGGCTCAGCGCTTCGTGGCTGCGGTCGCTGCCCGGATTTTTCCCGCCGATCGCGGTCCGGCTGTCACCCGACGCCGTTGGACCCGACTTTTGGCCGGCACAGCTCCCCCTCGACCGAGGTCGAGTGCTCTGCCCTTATCCTCCGGATATTCTCTACACCTTCCCCTACTCACAGTCTCTTCGGCCGCCTTGTTCCCTGCTGATCGGCTCACTCCGCACCGTGGTAGAAGGGTAGTCAGTGCCTGTTGCTAATGGAAGCTTTTGTTGCTAAAGTCTTCCACACCTCTCCTGCTGCAGCCTCGTGTTTTCTTCCAGCAGCACGACGAGGGTGGTTGCCTCTCTTCAACGCTCTTCTTGCTTTGGTAATCTTGCCGCAGGGTACGATCGGACTCGTCGCCACTGTAAAGTCTGTGGGTTGTGCAGTTAATAAATACACAGACTTCAGAAGTAACAAACAAAACAGGTCTTTACTATTCGAAGGTCCGGGCGAATCTGCCCAATAACTCCTGGCACAACACTTATATACTGGTGTGGTCACTATCGGTATTACAGTATACAGAAGCCAAACAAATAGTGCCACACCTAAAGTAGTTCCCATAAAGGTGAACGGTTACATTCAATAGTTCCCTTAAAGATAGACGGGTACATACACTACAATTTGTAAATGTGAACAGGTACTAGATGCTTCACCTTCAGGTTGGTCTTCCTGCAAGAGGTGCATTTTCGAGATATATAGAATCAATTACAACTTTCTCACCACACCCCAGGAACTTGAATATGAATGCTGCAGCCATTTTTACCATTCAATATGCTGGAGCCCTCTCTACAGTCCTCTACTCTCTACAGTCCTCTACGCTCTACAGTCCTCTACGCTCTACAGTCCTCTACGCTCTACAGTCCTCTACACTCTACAGTCCTCTACGCTCTACAGTCCTCTACGCTCTACAGCCCTCTGGGCTCAACATAGAGTTCAACAATTTCAGATCATAACCTCGGCCCCTATCACACACATATATATGTATTTTTCCCCTCCCACTTGACAGCTGTCCTTCATTCTGCCAGCACATTTCACACTCCATCTAGAGCCATCCTTTATTCCTTAATCTGTCCCATTACCACCTCCTCTTGCCTTGAATATCTCTTAATGTCTCTCAATGTCTCTTAATCTCTCCTGCTTTCTATCCTATCACTGACCTTCCCTTTTGTTCTTTCATCCCCTCCCCCTTTTCCCAGTCCCTAACTTGCTTTAAAATCTATTCTATTTCCTGCTTTTTTCCAGTTCTGACGAAGGGTCTTCGACCTGAAACGTTAACTCTGTTTCTCTCTCCATGGATGCTGCCTCGTCTGCTGAATTTTTCCAGCGTTTCTGTTGTTATTTCGGATTTCCAGCATCCGCAGTATTTTGCTATTGTGCTAGAGTCTTTATAGTACATCTGCAGTTGACTCAACAAGCATTCAAAGTTCATCTTTTATTTTACTTGGTTTGGATGTATGTTGCATTTGGAGAGCCTTCTTCATGAACGAGGACCAAATGTATGGGACTGGTGCTCTGATAAATGTAACCAACAACCACTATGTGATAAAAATGCTAACTTCCGGGAAGTTATGTCATCACTTCCTGTGAACTATGAACTATGAACTGTGTACATACCTCACTTCCTGTAAATGTCACTTCCTGTTGGACTGGTATAAATACTGGTCTGTTCAGTATTGTAAGAGGCTTCTACCAGAGGCATGGTAAAGACCTCTCTTGTATATAGTGTGTTTATAAGTTACTTAAAGCTTACTTTAAAGTTACTTGATGGTCAGTCTCCTTTTCTTACATCACACTACACATGTGAAAAATCTGTGCCTCTCAAACGTCACGTTACGTTTAGGTATGCAGTAGGCCTCAAACTGTTCCATTATTTTATCTAGCTTCATTTTGTCTCCATTAGCAGCGAATGTGAAGTTATTATACACCTCCAGCGCTTCATCACCCACGACATGTAAGAACAGTGACGATTTCCTTTTATTACTTTTCTCGTCAGCTCCGATTGCTGATAAATACAACCCCACACATTGTTTGAACCTTCTCCAATTTTCAGCCACATTACCTGTCAACTGAAGCGTCGCCGGTGGGTGTAAACCTTCCATTTTTTCACTTCGTTAGCTATTCTCCAATGGTAAGCAACGATGTTCTCTTTTGGCTTGCTAATTTGTGGAGAGCTGATTTAACTTCAGATTTTTTCTCTTCATCTCTTTCAATCCCACTTCTGACACCATGTATTGATTTTTTTTGTGGGTTCAATGACGAGACATTTATGAAAGAGAATGGCCTAGAAATTCAGTGGCCTGCGCCACCAGTTTGCGCCCAAAGAGGGCTTTTGCGCCAGTCTGCAAACTTCAGGCGAAATTCAGCGGTGCGCTAATGGCGGCGTTAGGCTGTAGCGCTGCGCCGCCACCGATGACGTCATCGGTGTGCGCAGCGCCCTGTTTCCGCGAAGAACGCCATATTAAGTCGCGCCCGCCTCTTCAGCGCCGGCCGCAAACAGCGACCGGTACACAGGGCCTACCTGTGGCGGTAGTGGCGGTAATTAAAGTGGAGGTGCGGCCGGCCGCTTTTTCGGCGGCCGCCTGACCGCACCTCCTTCCCCGGCCTCCTCCACCCCCCCCCCCCCGCGGCATTGCCGGCTGGTTTCTGGAAGCCCGGCACTTCTCCGTTCTGCCGGGCTCTTTTGCCGGCACTCGCGATCGGGGCTCCGGCTGCTGCAGGCACCTCCCCCTTAAGAGAGGGAGGAAGGCCTGCAGTACCGCAGCCTGCCGCTCCGCTGCGGGTGGCGCTGCGGCCACTAGCGCGCCGATAATCAGTTTCAGCGCCCAAGCGGGGCGCCGAAACCCCTGTTTAGCGGCCGCCTTCCACTTGGTGCACTGACACTGAATATCCCGCTTGCGCAAGTGGATCCGCGCGCAGCGGTAATTCCGGCGCCCAGGCGAGCTGGGCGCCCCAAAATGAATTTCTAGGCCAATGTCTTTTAATCTAAAGCTTGTTCAACTCTTTTTAACAGCATTTACAGGAGACACCATGCTAGAGATCCATCTAGAACGAAACTGAAACTAAACTGAACTGCCTTGCTTGTCTCTGTCACATGACCTCTGCTGGTCAGGCATAAGTAATCAATCAGGCAAACATGCTGGTAAGGCATCATAATCAAACAGGCAACTACCATCACTATTTGCTGATATCATTACACTATCTTTATTGACATTTACCACAGATAGTTGCTTGGTTGGCTCTGGCATACATTTAAAGTGTAGGTGGGAGCAGTAGTACAGTGATGCATAAAAAGATTTAGAAATATGATTAGATCCCCAGCTGGAGAGAAACTTGGAGTGGGAGGGGGAGGATCCAGTTGTCGTGGTCCATGTTGGTACCAACGACATAGATAGGACAAGGAAGGAGGTTCTGCTGAGGGAGTTTGAGCAGCTAGGGGCCAAATTAAAAAGCAGAACCACAAGGGTAATAATCTCTGGATTGCTACTTGAGCCACATGCAAATTTGGCTAGGGTAAATAAATTAGAGAGTTAAATGCGTGGCTCAAAGACTGGTGTGGGAGAAATGGGTTTTGCTTCCTGGGACACTGGCATCAGTACTGGGACAGGAGAGAGCTGTTCCGTTGGGACGGACTTCACTTGGCCAGTGCTGGGACTAGAATCCTGGCGAATCGAATAACTAGGGCTGTAGAGAGGGCTTTAAACTAATTAGTGGGGGGGAGGTTTTAAGAGAGCGAAAAATAAAAATGACAGCGGAGAAGGCAATAGAGCAAGGTAGCAGTGGGGGGAATTAAAAACCAGAGCATGTCAGGAAGGGACAGAATGTATACTGATAAAGGTAAAGTGGTAAAAGCAGGAATAAATTGTCAGAAAACATATTTGAAAGTTCTTTATCTGAATGCACGCAGCATTCGTAACAAAATTGACAAGTTGACGGTGCAAATAACTACACATGGGTATGATCTGGTGGCCATTCTGGAAACATGGCTGCAAGATAATCATGACTGGGAACTAAACATACAAGGGTATTTGACAATTAGGAAGGACAGACAGGAAGGAAAGGGAGGTGGGGTTGCTATGTTAATCAAGGATGGAATCACTGCAATAGTCAGAAATGATATTGGGTCAAAGGATCAGGATAGTGAAATAGTTTGGGTGGAGATAAGGAATAATAAGGGGAAAAAGTCACTAGTGGGCGTAGTCTATTGGCCTCCTAACAGTTGCAACTCTGTTGGTCGGAGTATAAATCAGGAAATAGTTGGGGCTTGTAATAAGGGAACAGCTATAATCATGGGGGATTTTAACTTTCATATTGACTGGACTAATCAAATTGGGCATGGCAGCATTGAGGAAGAGTTCATAGAGTGTATTAGGGACGGGTTCCTTGAGCAGTATGTAACTGAACCAACCAGGGGGCAGGCAATCTTAGACCTGGTCCTGTGTAATGAGACAGAATTAATACAAAATGTCCTAGTAAAGGATCCCCTTGGAATGAGTGACCATAATATGGTTGAATTCCAAATTCAGTTTGAGGGTGTGAGAGTTGGATCTCAAACCAGCATACTAAGCTTAAATAAAGGAGACTATGAAGGTATGAGAGTAAAATTGACTAAAGTGGACTGGGAAAACAGATTAAAGTGTAAGACGGTACAAGAGCAGTGGTCTACATTCAAGGAGATATTTCACATCTTTCAAGATAAATATATTCCACTGAGGAAAAAGGGGAGTAAAAGAAAAGACAGCCATCCGTGGCTTAGTAAAGTAATAAAGGATAGTATTCGACTGAAAACAAGGGCATATAAATTAGCCAAATCTAGTGGGAGGATAGAAGATTGGGAAGCATTTAAAAGCCAGCAAACAATAACTAAAAGATTAATTAAGAAAGGGAAGATAGATTATGAAAGTAAACTAGCAAAAAATATAAAAACAGATAGCAAGAGTTTCTATAGCTATATAAAAAGAAAAAGGGTGGCTAAAGTGAACATTGGTCCCTTAGAGGATGGGACCGGGAAACTAGTGGTGGGGAACATGGAGATGGCAAAGACGCTGAACAAATATTTTGTATCAGTCTTTATAGTAGAGGACACTAAAAATATCCCAACACTGGACAAACAGGGGGCAATGGGGGGGGGAGGAGCTAAACACGATTAAAATCACTAAGGAGATGGTACTCAGTAAAATAATGGGACTTAAGGTGGATAAATCCCCCGGACCTGATGGCCTACATCCTAGGGTCTTGAGAGAAGTGGTGGTAGGGATTGTGGATGCATTGGTGATCATTTTCCAGAACTCCCTGGACTCAGGAAAGGTCCCGGCAGATTGGAAAACTGCTAATGTAACACCCTTATTTAAGAAGGGAAGTAGACAAAAAGCTGGAAACTATAGACCAGTTAGCCTAACATCTGTGGTTGGCAAAATGTTGGAGTCCATTATTAAGGAAACAGTAACCAAGCATTTGGATAAACATAATTTAATAGGACAGAGTCAGTATGGTTTTATGAAGGGGAAGTCATGTTTGACAAATTTGCTCGAATTCTTTGAGGATGTAGCATACAGGGTGGATAAAGGGGAACCAGTGGATGTAGTGTATTTGGACTTCCAAAAGGCATTTGACAAGGTTCCACACAAAAGATTACTGATCAAGATAAAAAATCACGGGATTGGGGGTAATATGCTGGCATGGGTGGAAGATTAGGTATCTAACAGAAAACAAAGAGTTGGGATAAATGGTTCGTTCTTGGGCTGGCAATCAGTAACTAGTGGTGTTCCGCAGGGGTCAGTGCTGGGACCCCAACTCTTTACAATCTATATTAACGATTTGGAGGAAGGGACCGAGTGCAACATATCCAAGTTTGCCGACGATACAAAGATGGGAGGGAAAGCAGTGAGTGAGGAGGACATAAAAAACCTGCAAAAGGACATAGACAGGCTAAGTGAGTGGGCAGAGATTTGGCAGATGCAATATAATGTTGGAAAGTGTGAGGTTATGCACTTTGGCAGAAAAAATCAAAGAGCAAGTTATTATCTAAATGGAGAGAAACTGCAAAGTGCTACAGTACAAAGGGATCTGGGGGCCCTAGTGCATGAAACACAAAAAGTTAGTATGCAGGTGCAGCAGGTGATCAGGAAGGCCAATGGAATCTTGGCTTTTATTGCAAGGGGGATGGAGTATAAAAACAGGGAAGACTTGCTGCAGTTATACAGGGTATTGGTGAGGCCACACCTGGAATACTGCGTGCAGTTTTGGTTTCCATATTTAAGAAAAGATATACTTGCTCTCGAGGCGGTTCAGAGAAGGTTCACTCGGTTGATTCCAGAGATGAGGGGGTTGACGTATGAGGAAAGGTTGAGTAGGTTGGGACTCTACTCATTGGAGTTCAGAAGAATGAGAGGTGATCTTATCGAAACATATAAGATTGTGAGGGGGCTTGATCGGGTGGATGCGGTGAGGATGTTTCCACTGATGGGTGAGACTAGAACTAGGGGGCATAATCTTAGAATAAGGGGCTGCCCTTTCAAAACTGAGATGAGGAGAAACTTCTTCACTCAGAGGGTAGTAAATCTATGGAATTTGCTACCCCAGAGAGCTGTGCAAGCTGCAACATTAAATAAATTTAAAATGGAGATAGACATTTTCCTAGCAGATAAGGGAATTAGGGGTTATGGGGAGAGGGCAGGGAAGTGGAAGTGAGTCTAGATTCAGATCAGCCATGATCCTATTGAATGGCAGAGCGGGCCCGAGGGGCCGTATGGCCTACTCCTGCTCTTATTTCTTATGTTCTTACTTCCTTCTACAGATACAAGGTTGGCCACACAGCATCATCATAGTTAAATTTAAGCAAGGAGGCAAAATGCCCTTTCAGCCTTTCAGTGATATTCGACAGAGGGAGCCCAGTCCCGAGCAGGACCATGGGACGCTGGTGCAGCTATTCAGAGAAGAGGTATTGTGCAGCTTCACAAGAGGTTATCCACTAATGAAGAGTTCAGCCTGTTTTCCACAAAGACAAGTGACAATTGAGTCTTCCTACTCCCATCACAGAAACAGTGGAGCACTGAGCCCTTGATGGCAGGGACCCATAACCATGTTGTGGATGATTCTTACAGGTGATTCTATTGATCCAGGGAGCCAACAGGAATATAAGCAAGGAGTCATAGAATCTTAGAGTTATACAGCACAGAAAGAGGCCCTTCGGCCCATCGTGTCTGCGCCGGCCATCAGGTCCTGTCTAATCTAATCCCATTTTCCAGCATTTGGTCCGTAGCCTTGTATGCTATGGCATTTCAAGTGCTCATCCAAATGCTTCTTGAATGTTGTGAGGGTTCCTGCCTCTACCACCCTTTCAGGCAGTGAGTTCCAGATTCCAACCACCCACTGGGTGAAAAAGTTCTTCCTCAAATCCCCTCTAAACCTCCTGCCCCTTACCTTGAATCTATGCCCCCTTGTTATTGACCCCTCTACTAAGGGAAAACGTTCCTTTCTATCTACGCCCCTCATAATTTTGTACACCTCAATCAGGTCCCCCCTCAGCCTTCTCTGCTCCAAGGAAAACAACCCCAGCCTGTCCAGTCTTTCTTCATAGCTGAAGCGCTCCAGCCCAGGCAACATCCTGGTGAATCTCCTCTGCACCCTCTCCAAAGCAATCACATCCTTCCTATAGTGTGGCGACCAGAACTGCACACAGTATTCCAGCTGTGGCCTAACCAGCGTTTTGTACAGCTCCATCATAACCTCCCTGCTCTTATATTCTATGCCTCGGCTAATGAAGGCAAGTATCCCATATGCCTTTTTTACCACCTTATCCACCTGTTCTGCTGCCTTCAGGGATCTATGTACATGCACACCAAGGTCCCTCTGATCCTCTGTCTTTCCTAGGGTCTTACCATTCATTGTGTATTCCCTTGCCTTGTTAGTCCCTCCAAAATGCATCACCTCACACTTTTCAGGGTTAACTTCCATTTGCCACTGTTCCGCCCATCTGACCAACCCGTCTATATCGTCCTGCAGACTGAGGCTACCCTCCTCGCTATTTACCACCCCACCAATTTTCGTGTCATCTGCAAACTTACTGATCATACCTTTTACATTCACATCCAAATCATTAATGTAGACCACAAACAGCAAGGGACCCAGCACCAATCACTGCGGTACCCCACTGGACACAGGCTTCCAGTCACAAAAACAACCTTCGACCATCGCCCTCTACCTTCTGCCACTAAGCCAGTTTTGGATCCAATGTGCCAAGGCACCCTGGATCCCATGGGCTCTTACCTTCTAGACCAGTCTCCTATGCGGGACTTTATCGAAAGCCTTACTGAAATCCATGTATACCACATCCACTGCACTACCCTCATCCACACACCTAGTCACCCCCTCGAAAAATTAAATCAAATTAGTCAGACATGATCTTCCCTTGACAAAGCCATGCTGACTATCCCTGATTAATCCTTGCCTCTCCAAGTGGAGACTAATTCTGTCCCTCAGAATTTTTTCCAATAATTGCCCTACCACTGATGTTAGGCTCACTGGCCTGTAATTCCCTGGTTTATCCCTACTACCCTTCTTGAATAATGGTACTACGTTAGCTGTTCTCCAGTCCTCTGGCACATCCCCTGTGGCCAGAGAGGTTCTGAAAATTTGTGTCAGAGCCCCTGCAATCTCCTCCTTTGCCTCACACAGCAGCCTGGGATACATCTTGTCCGGGCCTGGGGATTTATCCACTTTTAAGCCTACTAAAACCGCCAGTACCTCCTCCCTCTCGATGCTAATATGTTCAAGTATATCACAGTCCCCCTGCCCGATTTCTATGTCTACATCGTCCTTCTCCATAGTGAACACAGATGCAAAAAATTCATTTAAAACCCCACCTACATCTTCTGGCTCCACACACAGATTGGAATTAACCATGTTAATCCTAGCCCATGTATGTTTCAACTACATGTAGAATATAGTTTTGATCAACAAATTTTCTTCCAAGGAGATTTGGTCCTTGGCCATAGTAGACAGGGATAATCTATTCTTCCCAAATAGACCTGAACTTTGATAGTTACCTAGCTTTTGACTGTACTGTATCAGATTTGCTATTTGCAAATCTGTTATCATGAAGTGTAATGAGGGAGTGTGTTCTGATTTCCCATTACTATCATCCCTCATATAGGAACATAGCAGTTGCTAGATGAAAAAAGACCAAGGCCGGAATTTTCATTACCTGGGCGGGTCGGGTGTGGGCGGTCGGTGTGGCGGGTCGGGACCCCGTTCTTCTTTTCATCGCGTTCTCCAGGGCGACTTTCCCTTAATGGCGCCTATTAGGGCAGGCCTACGTGTTTCCCAGCCCTATTAAATGGTGCGGGTCTGATGACATCATCGATGACTCATTTCCAGCTGGGATATTTAAAGGAGCTTTGGCCACATCGCATTTGAAGGTTCATCTAGGAGTGAGCAGGCAGCACATTTCAGCATCTGCTTACTGCTCAGCCTTGCACACATGGCTTCACAGAGGGAAAGGGCTGTACCCAAGTTTTCTGATGACTACCTACATCTTGTGGAGGGAGTCAGAGCATGCAGGGAGGTCCTCTTCCCTGCTGATGGGTGGAAGAGACCTCCCCAGGAGACAAAAAGAGCCTGTCTGTATATAGCAGAGGAGATCAAAAGCAGGGATGTGATGAGGAGGACCTGGGTGCAGTGCCAGAAGTGCTTCAGTGATCTCATTAGATCAGGAAAGGTGAGTGCAAAGCCACACTCAACTTCATCCTGCTGTGCCTCTCACCACATCCCCATCCCTTCCCAAGCCTGCTTCTTCACATCATTACTCATACCAACATACCTTGCACGTCCACCCATCCCTCTCTCTACCTACATAGTCAAATAGCTAACCACCACTCCCACTTACCCTCATCATTATGCAATCATACCAACTGACAACACACAAGGAGGCCATTTGGCATTGGCACGACATTCCCTCAAAGTCACCATCTAACACTCTCACTCAAACTTCTCTTTTATCCCTCCTTGCAGGAGAAGAGAGAGTCCATAATAACAGGGAGAGGGGAGAACCGGAGGTGGCCCTCCATCATTCGCCACATTGACATCAGCGAGGAGGTCGCCCTGGAGGTCTCTGGAGTTATGGAGCAGCTGGCAGTGGGAGACGGAGAGTGGGGACATCACAGCAACCTAATGACAGAATTACATCTCATACAGCCACATGGCATACAGCATCACTCATATATGGGGAGTCAGCAGCCAGTGAATGTTCATCATGTGCATAATGGTATCATTACCCATTCTTAATACCACATCTCTTTACTCTCTCACAGCTCCATCAAGAGTCCCCGCCCCCCACTGTACAGGAGGAAGAGGAAGATGACTCCTCAGAAGAGCCTCCAGCCTTGCTCAATGACCACTGAACTTCCACCTCAGCTTGACAGACGTGGTTCCCGAGCTGCATGATTCCCATGGTCATGCAGTGAAATTCAAAAGGTCTGGTTAAAAACACGGTTAAGGGTCTGACATCAAGGTAATAATGATCTTCAGTAGGTTGCCCACCTCTGCCATTCGGGTACATGCCGTGCTGGCAAACACGCCTGAGTTAAAGGCGCGAGGAAGTGGGATGACCTTTCATTCCCGACGCACTTCGATTTATTCTGAATTTTACTCCCGACCCACCTCCAACCCCGCACACATGGCAGCATGAAAATTCCAGCCCAAGATCCATCTAGTTTACCTTCAACCATTGTTCTGGACCGATGGACATTATGTGACATTCTGGACATTTTTACATGCAATAGCACCCTCTGGTGGCGGTTATTGTGTTAACAGTTTGTAAGCTGGAAAGGTCATCTGTTCCTTTCTTCCTGTGTGAGGTCATTTGACCTTTGTTCCTTTCTTCCTGTGAGAGGTCATTTGACCTTCTTACCTTTCTTCCTGTTGACCCCAGGAAGCAGTTTTGCCAGGAAGAACCTGACTTGAGTAATGGAGAATTTGCTATGAGAGGTTCCATTTACAATCCAGTGTAATCTGACTTCATATGTTAGGCCAAGCGCAATATCTGTGAGTACCTTTAGTTCTTAGCATAATAGCAATGTTGTCAGAGTAATAGTTTGATAATACTATGTTTATAAAAGGTTAATATTTAATAGTTACAGAAGTTAGTTCAAATGTTAGTTAGTTATACAATTAGTCCATTCTACTGTTGTAAATATGTTTATATCTTGTGTAATATCAAATGTGTAGTACTCAGTTTATGTACAAAACATACTTTGTCTTTGTTTACAGTTTTACAAATTTGTTCAAGTAAAAGCTTCAAAACAGCAAACGGCTTCAGAAGAATTATTTTGAATGAGTGTTTAACTTGCTGGATAGCTAGATAGGAGCACGTCTAGCGCGGGCCAGTACAACCATCCTGGTAGTCGCATAATACAATGATAATGGAGTCATTGAGTATTTAGGCTTTCAAGTGCAGCTCCAACATCAGTTGATTGCTTTTTAATTTTAAATGGGTTCTAATATTTATTAGAATATTAATAGTTTTGTTTTTGTGCTCTTTGAACCTGTTTATCACCTTCATCAATCTTGCTTAAAAAAAGTCTTTACAAACAGAATCCTCCAGTCATGATTCTGAAAAGTTGTAGAGTGAGGAAATTCACCTTGTAAAATTGTAGTATTTCCCCGCCTGGGTGGTGACATTTTACCTTTTCTTGCTGATCTGCCGGTTACATTGTGGACAGACTTCCCAGTAAAGGTGGTCCCTACGGGGTCAGGTGAACCAGAGCACTGGCTTGAAAACTGTTGTTGCAATTCAGGCCTGCAAACAATATGCCTCACCTGGAACCACGTTTACTTGGAAATTTGTCTACAGTCAACAGAAAAGCAGAAAGAAGGTGAAATGCCGTCACCCAGGTGGAGAAAGTGTGCCGTGCACAAGGCGGATTTTTACCACAATGTAGTTGTTTCCTCAGAACAGAAGGAAAGGAACTCTATCTTAAGCAATTTTTGGGGAAGTTTTTTTATGGAATTGAGTTTACTTTTTATGATGCAGCAATGTATTTTGCGACAGGATGGATGATGGATTGAGTTTCTTTCTTAAAAGTTGTAAACTGCCCACTGGCAAAAATAATGTAGAAATATTACTAGGTGACCATATGGGTGATAAATTTGTTTTTTAAACAGATAACTTTTTGCAATAAATAATGACTTGTTAAATACATTTATTAAATTTAATACGCCATTGAAAAGAGTGTATGTGGTTCAGTGAATTCATAAAAAATAAATAAAAATCTCATTTACCTTATTGGCAGTTCTGACAACCATTACAAGATGGGAATCTTATGTGATGTATTATTGAAAAAGCTGGTAAATGAAAGCCATTACCAGTAATTTAATTAAATTGCTGTCATCTTTGAGTATGCAAAATGCCCAAATCATTACTAATATACTGTTTATTCAGTGAGAACGCATAAGATGAAAACTGGCTGATCAAAATTGTGGGTTGAATTGTAAAGTTATTTGTACTTGTAAAGTTGAAAAGAAACTGCAAACGTGGGGAATTTGAAGTGAAACTTAGAAACAACACAACGAGTTGGTCATCAGAAAGAGAAAGGTTGATGTTTTGAGTATGAACCTTCAGCACCTGTCTGTGAACCTACTTTGCTCATTAATGTAATCAGCCTCCAATACATTTCCAGCATTCTCCGTTATATTTTTCATATTTGTTCAGCTGGCTCATTGCCTGATTTTTCTGTGGTACTTTAAAATTAATTTTCTTCCTTTTGCCAATGTTTTCTCTCCTCTCTCCTCCTCAAGGCATTGACTCCTTATTCTCTGGTACCTCACCCAAGTGGCCATTATTCATGCATGTGCCTTGGCAGTGAGTGTTGGCAGTCTATCCAACTGCAGAGGACACCACAGCTGAGCCTGATCCTATTCTCATCTATCATCCATGCACTTCCAGCAGGGGTTGCTATATGGTAATCAGTCGTGGGAACTGTTAGGTCCGTGATTCTGAGAGTATGATGTTTTTCAATAACCACACGGATGCTGTAACTGAACAATCAACAGATGTTTACTGGAGTAGGGTAATCTCAAGACTGGGGTACAGAGGCATGCTCAAGGCTTATATACGGGTGTGGTCACTGCTGGTACTACAGTATACAGGAGCTGTAAAAGTAGTTCTCTCTTAAAGGTACATACACTACAATTCCTCCCCTTTTAGATTAGTAGTACCCATAATATTCAAATAACAATTAACACTTTAACATGTACATTAAACAACAATAGTCCATTTATAGATTCAGTCTTTGGGGCGGCTTCCTGATCCTTTCGGGATAGCGCCTTTCCTGAGGTTCTTGTTCTTGGTGCAGAGGCGATTCTGGTCCCTTTTCATCGGTTAGTTCATCGGGTTCCACTGCTACTGGTTCGGAGGTAGATGCTACCGGTGTGTCGGGTTCATCCCCAGGTACGCAAGACATGGGGTTGACTCGTTCCTGTGACGCTAAGATCTGATCAATGTGGCGTCTCACAATGTTCTCCCCGACATCCACAGTGTACATTAATGGCCCCTGCTGTGTGCATATCGTTCCGGGTTGCCATTTCTCTGTTCGGTAGTCACGGGCCAAGACTGGTTGTCCTACATTGAAGCTCCTTGTCGGCTTCTCGTTGATGTGCTGGAATTGTTTATCCTCAACATTTCTTCGCACATTTGGTCTAAGCAAGTCCAGACGAGATCGCAACCTTCGGTTAAAGAACATCATGGCCGGGGTCTGGTTGGTAACTGCATGTGTCGCGTTTCGGTAGGCTAATAAGAAATTGTCCACCTTATGCTGTAGTGGAATTTCATCGTCGCACATGGCCTTTATTGCCTTCTTAAAGGTTTGTACGAACCTCTCAGCCAATCCATTTGTGGCTGGATGATACGGGGCGGATGTGTAATGCCTTACCCCATTCCTTCTCATAAATTTTTGAAACTCTTCGGACACAAACTGTGGTCCATTATCAGAGCAAATCTGCTCTGGCAAGCCGTTTCTGGCAAATATGGTCCGTAGGACTGCAATCGTTTTCTCTGTAGTGGTTGAGGACATTTTTATCACCTCAGGCCACTTCGAATGAGCATCCACTGCTATTAAGAATATTGAGTCCATGAATGGACCAGCGAAATCAATATGCACCTGTTGCCATGGAGAGGAGGGCCACTCCCATGGGTGTAGAGGGGCATGTGGTGGTGCATTTTGGACCTTCTGGCATCCTGAGCAGCTCTTGGTTAGGTCTTCGATTTGTTGATCGATTCCCGGCCACCACACATAAGCCGTAGCAAGGCTTTTCATTTTCACTTGGACTCCGTCTATCTTGAGTGTAACCCAGATAGTCTGGTGATCCTCCATTTTGGTTACCTTATGTAGTTTCAGACAACCCAGCTCCTTGCTTCCGGAGTCTGTGTCACTTTTCTGTTCGTCTGAACTACTGTCCATCACCTTGTGTACCTTTTTATACTTCTCCTGTGGAGATTTCTTACTGTTGGTTTTCTTCCCAGACCTGCAGACTCTTGCTATGTGTCCTGCTTTTCCACACTGTCTGCACGCTTGGTCCTTGAACCAACAATCCTTCTGGTCATGTGTTGTTCTGCCGCAGCGATAGCACTTCCCTGTTCCATAGGACATTTCATTGGTGCCATATTCTTGCGGTCTCCGTTGTATCTCTGCAGCGCCCCTTGCGGCTGCTTCATGTGATACTGCCATACTGAAAGCCTTGTCCAGCGTAAGATCCTTTTCTGATAGAAGCTGTTTCTGGGTTCCTTCGCTTTGCAGCCCACACACAAACTTGTCCCTTAACGTATCTGCTAGTCCCGCTCCAAACTGGCAGTGTTTCGATAGCTTGCGCAGTTCCGTTAGGTACTCAGCATTGCTTTCGTCTTTGTGTTGGTTCCTTTTATGGAACTTAAATTGTTCAGCTATCAGCAGCGGTGTGGGGTTTAAGTGGTCCTGTAGGATTTCTACTATGCTTTCGAAATTCTTGTTCACAGGCTTCTCTGGGGTTATTAGGTTTCGCAGTAACCCATAAGTTTTTGCACCCATGGAATTTAACAAAACCAGTTCTTTCCTAGCATCTGGCACTTCATTCGCCCTGCAGTACACCTCAATACGTTCCACATATGTCGCCCAATCTTCGACTTCATTGTCAAACATAGAGATACTGCCCACTCTTCTGCATCCCCGGGTGTGATTTAACTGTCAAAAATGGCACCTCCCGCGCTTCCCCTTCTTCTCCGCTGGCACAAAATGGCGTCTCCCGCGCTTTCCTTCCTTCCCACGCTCGCCCTTCTTCTCCGCTGCGGCTTCTAAAAATGGCGTCTCCCACGCTCTTCCTTCTTCTCCGCGGTTCAATGGCGTCTCCCGCGCTCTCCCTTCTTCTCACCATGGACGCTGTTCAGCCCTTGAGCCCTGGCTGTGCTCTGCGCGTTCTTTTTTTTTTGTGCGCCTTTCCTGTTTCCGCCGCTCGGTCCTGAACCTGGCTGTTGCTTTACCCTCTCTCTCTCCATTTTGTTTTTCCTCAATGCCGCTCGGTTTTCAACCCCCCGCTGCGCCCTGTGCGCTTCACCCTCTGTCTTACCCCGTCGACGCTGCTCGGCTTTCTCTCCGCCGTCAGTCGGTTCCAGCTGCCGCTGTCCGGGAAGGGTCTGCGCTGTACCTGTTGTCAGTCTATTGCTGATCGTCATGGCTGGGGAACCAAGCCTGGCTCTCCACAGCCTCCCCTGCGATGTTCACTCTCTGCTGGACGACTGGGCGGTTACTCGTGGTCGACGCCCGTGTTTCTGGCCTCGACTTTCTTCCACCGCCCTCCCGGAGCGAATCCTCGAAGGGAAATGCAGAGTTGCAGGTAGATTCGAATCGACACTCGTCGCCACTGTTAGATCCGTGATTCTGAGAGTATGATGTTTTTCAATAACCACACGGATGCTGTAACTGAACAATCAACAGATGTTTACTGGAGTAGGGTAATCTCAAGACTGGGGTACAGAGGCATGGTCAAGGCTTATATACAGGTGTGGTCACTGCCGGTACTACAGTATACAGGAGCTGTAAAAGTAGTTCTCTCTTAAAAGTACATACACTACAGGAACCTAGGCTGATTTTTACCCTGAGTAAGTCAGGGCCACTGAGGCCAATTGCTGCAGCCCTACCACTGCCTGGGCTGTGATAGTCTAACTCAGCACCGACTGAGAATCGAACACATGAACTTCCTATTGTGTGTGGCGCAGCTACTCACTGGATTAACTTGGGGAACTTAGAGCCTGTCTTCAAAACAAATGATGACATAGCTGTATTTATGACCATTTCAAGCTTTGTGACAAAGAGTTTCGTTAAGTTTCTGGGAGCAAAATTGGAGCTAATTTTCCTGTTCCTCGGGTGCGACCAGCACGCTCGCCTAAAACAGGTGGGAACTGTTTAAATATGCAAATCAGGTTGCTATGCCAGTTTTCATGGAGAAGTGAGCGGACATGCGTAGTGCAAGTTAGTCCTACTTTCTCCAGACATTGAAAAGCCTAACTAAGGTCCTTTAAGGGGCCATTGTATACTGCCCACAATAAATAAGATTTTTTAAAGATTTTTGTGGGGCCAAGAGGAGCATTCATGTTCTCTCCACCTGCAGGATCCACTCTTCCCGCCACCACAACAGGCCTTACCTGCTGGCCAGCTCTGTGCAAGAACTGAGTTTCCACGGAACCAAATTGGCAGGCTGCAGTGAAGTGCCTGTTCTCACCTGCAGCTCACTGGTAAAATTTAAATGAGGCCTGGAAGCTGAAAATGGTGTGGGTCTCCCAGCTGTGGCTGCGGGTGGATGCACTGTCGATATGGCGTTCAGTTTGGACCCAAATTGAAAGCTCTTCCTTTATCTTCAACTTAAGTGACTACATGCTGAACTGGAATTGTCCTTTCTGAGACTTTAATATCCCGATCTCTCCACTCAGCATTTCAACCTCAAGACCACTGATCTCGCTATATACAGTGCATGTACATTTCCAACACATTCTCTCTATATGTTTTTATATAGCCTCTATATTTTATTTATTTTAGAGCATTTCATTATATAGTGGCCCATATTTTCCGATCCCTATGGGTGTGTACGCACTGTGTACACACCCATAGGGACCTTGCAAGAGCCGGTTTCAGGCATGCGAAGTGCATGCGCTGAAAACCGGCATTTCTGATCTGTCAAGGATCCTCTTGACAGATCACACGCCTGTCCTGGAGAAGGGCCTCTGCGGGGGGGAGAGTTCTACTTTCTGCAGAACCCCCGCCTGCTGAAATCCCTTAAAAATCTTACGCCTGGTAAAAGCGTAAGACCTGCTTTTACCAGCATAAGAGATATAAAAAGTTAAAAAATATTTTTTTCACTCATTTATAATTTTAAAATACTTTTAAAAAAGGTAAGTTTATTTTTAACCCTGTAAAAAACTTCAATTTTTTTTTCAAAAAATTGAAATTTTTGTTTAAGATATTTAATTTAATGTAATTTTAACTAATTTTAAAAGTGTGATTTAAAAAAAAAATTATTAAATGTTTTGATGTGTTTTTGGAGTGATCTCCATCTCCATTCATACTTTTGACAGGTCTAAGCTGAGAAACCTGTCAAAAGTATGAAGGGAGATTCCCTTCTCCCATTGGCTCCCCATGGCCCACGTGATCCCAGGGATGCTTGCGAACCGCATGCGCCCCTGGGCCCTGCGCATTTTGTCGTGGAGAGGCCCAGGAGCGGAAATGGCCGGACCTCTAGAGCCCTCGGGTAAGGGCGTAGATTTTTTCCAGATCGGAGGCCTCCGCACGCAAGAAGCCACCGATCAGAAAATATGGGCCAGTATTTCTAAGAACACTGCCCCTAAAATGTCCTTATCTTCCACTGTGAATTTGGCTTTGTGCATTCCCTTGACATTTTCTCAGTATTTTATCCCCAATTAGTTAATGTGAGTGAATCGAGATGTATCCGTGCATTCACATGGCTTTCTGATTACGAGTTGATCCAAATTAAGTTTTACACTTTCATCACAACCCTTATGAAAATTTTTGACTTGGAACAAACAGCACTTATAAAATTGGACTGAAAGCAGAGAAGTAGTAAAGTGACATCTCTAGAAATAATTTCCATCCATATTTCTGTGCAGATGTACCATATCACAGTCACATGGGGGTGGCACAGTGATGGAGTATAAAAGGTATGAGTATAAAGTGTCAAGTAATTTTTTATGCAATTAACTTAGAAGTTTGTCTTTATTAATTTGTTTCAGGACAATCACTAAAGGCCAAAAATATTTTTGTAAAAAAAAGAAATATGTTACCTAATATTTTGACTGAAGCATGGTGGGGAAAAAAGTAAATTTTTTTAAAAAAGGAAATACTCCAGGAGCCATCTGCCAGCCAGTTATCATAAATAAATAAAAAATGAACTCAGGTGTAATAGTTATTTTTGAATAAACATGTACACAGATTAATGGTGCTGAAAGGGTTAAAAGGGTCTCTAACTTGCCCCAGAAATTTGTAGCATTTAGTTAACTTAAGCAGCTCTGTTAGTTAAAGGTGGCAAAAGCTGAGCTTGTACCTTGTTTGGGATTTTCCAGTACAATATTAAATTATCCAGCAGAAGGCAGAGTAATACCATAAACAGCACCCTGACAGACAAATGAATCCCTGAGCAGGAATCTGTTACCAATCAATCCAATTCAGAAGACACACAAAATGCTTTTGATTCTTTCTGTGATATGGGAGTGGGGCGGGGTTCTCTCAAATACTGGGCATGTTACTCACATGCCTTGATTTCATATTCACTTTAATTCTCTCCTGCAGGTAAGGACAGAGTGCAGGACAGATCTGCGGAAGAAACAAAAACAGAAACAAGACTCTACACTTGGTTTACAGAGCAGGCCACATACTGCTCTGCCAGCAGTTTGGTGGTATTTGCAATATATTGCCTTACATTGTATCCAGACAAAATCTCCAGCCCGCTTCATAAGCCAGAGTGTCAGGCCTCTCAATTTAGTAACACATGGGTTAGTAAGATATTACGAGAAGGTGATTGCTGCTTATTGCATCGCTAGCAATTCACTGATGCAAAACAAAATGCATAGCTTTACCATTATATCTGTTCACATTTATGTACAGCTGCACATAACTCAAAATGTTTGCACATGTTTGCCTGTAAATCTCAGCAGGCTGAGTGGGCAAGTATACTAAGTCACAGAGAGAGATCCATGCAACATATCGATATTTTTGTTCTGTCATAGAAGGCTTTGCTTGAAGACTGGGAACAAACTCTACCGGACGATTTTCTTTGAACACAGTGAATAAACTGTAATTTTATTATTTTGAAAGCTTTACATTCCTGGAATATTAAATTTAGAAAGTTCTCTCTAGTCTATCCCACAAGTGCATCCTTACATTTCAAACTTTTTGGCCAAGTCATTGGTTTCCCATTATATTGAGTTCTGTAAACTAGCTGACACCTGCATCTGCATCTTGCAAATAATTATTATTGACCTTCTGTTGGATTTGTCCTAAGGGTTCAGTGATTTCAGGTAGCAATTTCTATGGGTTTCTTTGTATTATCCTTCTAATCAGCATAACATCTATTTTTTTCTTCCTGAATATAAATTCCTGACTTGAATGGACTCCTACAGAAATGTCCTCAGAAATGTTTTCCCTCTGAAAGGTACAATATTCAATGCTCTCTCCTTCTTCCTTCATTGTTTAAATCCTCAATCTCAAGTCTAATGTTTGTTTAAATCCTCAATCTCAAGTCTAATGTTAAGAAATATTGTTATATATAGAAAGGTAAAAATATTTCATGCACTTTGGCAGGCCTGTATTGTGGTGTACTATTCGACTAGTCGAGGCCTGAAATAAATCTTTCCAAAGGAAATCTTATCATTGCAGTTTTCCAAGAACCATTTCCATATAATTTCATGTTTGTCAGACTCCTGTACCAGTGATAACTTAATGTATCAATCACGGTAAACCTTTGAAACTAGCAATCATCATTTGCAGACCAGCTGCACATTGAAGGAATTAAAGTTGTTTTGATCCCTGAACACTTCCGCAGTGTGTGAATGTGGTCCGAGGGCTTCTTGTGCTCCAAAGCAATGTAAATCAGCAATCAATAAAATCAGAGGCTATAATGCAAAATTGCACAGTGCTCGGCCTAAACACTTCTTTGAGTGATGGTTCCAATTCTTGTCACAAGTTGGCAAGGGACATTCAAGTCCTGGAGGCAGTGCAGAGAAGAGCCACAAGATCAATCCCTAGTGTCAGAAAATTAGGTAATAGGAGAAAGTGGGCAATTCAGCCCTGAACGGAAGGAATTGAGGGAAGACCTTGTAGAAAAGGTAATTCTAGAGTATTAAATCAAATTAAATCATGACAGTGAGACAAAGGGTCACAGGCTCAAACCGGTGAAAGGCAAATTTAGAGCTGTTATCAGGAAGTTCTTCACATAAGGATGCAAAAACTTTGGAGGCTCTTAAGCAGGTAGATGTTGTGAAGGGAAGGGTAGGCTTTTCTAAATGAATAAGCCGATATGAGCCGAATGCTTTTCCTCTGCAGGTCCGCTGATTTGCAGTGATTGAATAAGTTAAATTCCATTTTTATTGCCTGGATTCTGGATTTTTTACTGCTATTTTGGGAAATGTATTCTAAGATGTCACCAGTTTTACTCTAGAACAGAAAAGCAGTGACCTTGCTCATCCATATTTATCTTGTGGAAAGCCTTCTAGTTAAAACACACTCATAGTTGCATAACTGTTAATGCTAGTCCTGGGAAAGCTGATTATAATGGCATGTTCTCATGACAAGCTAATAACCTACTTGTAATGAAATGTGACTTTAGTAGTTGACTGCTACATCTAATATCCTCCATAAGGTTCTAAAAAGATTAAAACACAAGCTGCTTTTATACTGGCCGTAAAGTCTTAATGCCATTGCAATCGAAGAATTCTCCAGGGTGCCAGATTTCTAAGAGTACTGGCCCCAAGATCATTCTTGAGATCATTACAGAGATTCTACATTGTCTGTTTTATTTAGCTGGTGCCTGCTTACATCCAAATTTTAAAATTTTAATATGACCCAAACATACTCTCTGAGAAAGGGGGAATGGGTAAGGGGAGGGGATCTGTTTTGACTAATCTGTTGCTTTGAGTGCTTAAAGTAACGTACTTTCAAAACTATAGGACCGTACTTTCAGGAAAGGAACTGAGTGACAATGCAGTGTGGTATTTATACTGTTATTGGGTAATAAACTTTCATCCATTAGTCAACATCCTGCTAATTATCAGTTTACAAGTCTGCAAGGTTAGCGAACAGCTCACGCATACTATTTTGTGTTAAGTGCCTCCAGACTAACATTAATTGTAGTTTTCAGAAAAAAATGGATGGCCTAGAGACATTTACACAAAGCCACTCTTTGTGAATACCATACGCCCATTGAGATTGAACACAGGTAAAACCCACTAATCGCAAATCTAAACTATGCACAGAGCTCCTTTCAAGTTATTTTTATATAAATACTCTTTTTTTTAAACCAGAACAGGAATTGAGTGGCTGGGAGATTTTCTCTTAATCCCACTTAAGAATTTATATATTTGCTAAAAATTGGAATCTATGGGTGCTTGTGTTTGCGTCCATGCATTCCATCTGTGTGTATGGAGCTGGTTTGCCTCAATATAGATAGATAAATTATCTGGACTTGGTCATGGGTGCATAATATCATTATTTGCAGGTAGCATAAATATAGGGAGAATGGTTAACTCTGAAGAGGACTGTAAGCAACTTAAGGAGGACATAGGCAGGTTAGTAGATTGGGCAGATATATATCAGATGAAACTGAATATGGAGAAATGCGACCTGAGACAACTTGGGATGAAGAAAAAAGAAAGGAAATATACATTAAATGGAAAACTTTAAAAGTAGAAGATGGATAGAAAGAATTAGGGGTTCAGACACACAAATTTTTAAAAATCGGCAGACAAGTTGATAAAGCCATTAATAAAGTATATGGGATTGTATATATACTTTATATAGAGAAGTAGAGGTAATGCTAAACCCATGCAAATTATTCTGAGGCTGCAGTTAGAATATTATGTTCAGTTTTGGGTGCCTTACGTTAGGAAGATTGTCAAGGCCATGGAGAGGATGCAGAAGAGATTCATTAACATGACACCAGGGAGGAGAGGCCTTACTTATGAGGAGAGAGAAGAGCAACTGGATTCTTTTCATCAGAACAGAGAAGGTTATGAGGATATTTGATAGAGGTATTCAAATGTATTATTATTTCTGCTGATTGGTGAGTCAGAAACTAAAGGGATTAAATTTGAGATCATCACCAAAAGAAAGAAAGAAAATGAAAGAAGAGGGTAGGAGATTTTTTTTAATGCAGAAGGATGCTGGGACAGGGAATGCCCCATTAGAAGCAGTAGTAGAAGCAGAATCTGTAATAGTTTTTTTTAAAAAGGGAAGTGGATGTTAATTGTATTTAAGTAGTATATAGCAATTGGGTGTTAATTGTATTCAGGTAATGGGACTCTTGTGCATATAGTATATATATATATGTGTATATATATGGGAGTAGGCTGGGGAAGGGTTGCAAGCTGATCTTGGGGGTGCACAATATGTAATGTGTGTCTCTGTAAATAAAGGCTTGTAAACAACTAAATACTAGGCTCTAGTCTACTATCCTTCATCAACTGGCTATCCAACTTTAACAGTGGACAATTATTTTGAAAAAGAAAAAAAATCAAAAGGTTATGAGAAATGGGCGGGGGAAATGGGCAGTGGAATGGGACTAAGTGAATAGCTTTTTCAGAGAGCTGGCACAAGGGTGATGGATGGAATGGCTTCCTTCTGTACTGTATAATTGTATGATTTTAGTATGGATAGCTGAATCTCCATATTTAAATAATGGTATGCAGAGAGGAAACTACACTTTTATATTGATCAGTAGCCTACCAATTTTGTACATGTGCAAGATTTCAGTTATGATGAGATGCTTCACATCAGGCCTATGTTCAAATTTCTCACATAATGAGATTTAGATTTGATCATTGCAAACATTTTGAATTTAAAAGCAACAGTTAGATGAAGTTACAAAAGCAAAATACTCTGGATGCTGTAAATCTGAAATAAAAACAGAAAATGCGGGTCAGGCAGCATCTGTGGAGAGAGAAACAGAGTTAATGAGCTTCCTTACATAGAGCCAGAATGGTACCAGTTTGAACTTCAATCTAAGATGCTAGAGATGGTGACACAGACTAGGGAACGGTAGCATAGTGGTTATGTTACTGAACTAGTAATCCAGAGGCCTGGACTAATGATCCAGAGAGCATGACTTCAAATTTAAGCGGAATTTAAATTCAGTTAATTAAATAAATCTGGAATAAAAAAAAGCTAGTAATGGTGACTGTGGAACTACCGGATTGTTGTAAATTCCATCTGGTTCACTAATGTCCTTTAGGGAAGGAAATCTGCCATCCAAATGTGACCCACAGCTATGTGGTTGAATCTTAACTGCCCTCTGAAATGGGCCACTCAGTTGTACCAAACTGCAACAAAAAGAACAGCTGTTCTTCTCAAGGGCAATGAGGGATGAGCAATAAATGCTGGCTTGCCGGTGACGCCCACATCCCATGAACGAATAAATAAAAAAAAAGACTCCTGGACAGAGGACTCAGCTGCAGCGTCCATGGAAGTGACCCCATGCTCCATGATAGACTGCAGAGTTTTGATGCCTTATGCCAGAATGGGACTCCTCCATACTCTCAAATATGATGTGGCAGCTTTTAGGCAAGCTGTCCAATGCCTTGAATACTTGCTGGCGCATATGAATGATCTTTCAGTGCTTGGGAAGGGCAGAGCGAGTGACAGTACATCTTCCTGAGGGACGTACAATTCTGTGTTGTACGGCCAGCCCATGGCATGGGAGGGACCTGACAAAAGGTGAGAGGGACAAGGGTCAACAAGTAATGCGCAGGTTATACAGTAGCAGGTGAGTGAATGTGCAATGCAGCACCAGATTGCTACACTGTGTGATTGAAATGTGAAAGCGGTTACAGGAAGAGTGAAATGTATTCCAGTTGTTACCAAGTAAAAACAGAATGCTGATTGTGCGTGTTGTGAGGGCACAAGCAGCAGAGGAGCGTGTAATTAGAACGAGAAGGAGGGCCAGTGCAGTGTCCATTGAGATTTAAGGAGAAGCATGTGGAGCGGGGGAGGGAAGGGTTTGGAGTGCTAGGCGGTGGTGGAGCTGGGGGGAGTGGGATGGTTGAGATGTGCTGTGGCAAGATATCATCCTGGGAAAAAGAAACAGGAAGCGGTCAGCTCGTCTATAAAATTTAATTGCGGCCTGACCATCAAAATGGTTCAGGCCTCTCACTGGTGGCATCAGGCAGATTCCGCTCACCGCCTATCCAATGTGCACCACACACAAAAATCTACCTGATGTTATGTAGTAGACCTCCAAGTACCCCGTGTAGCATTATCCTGGAAATATGTTTACTGCACTACCATCTCATCATTATTTTTTGACCTACCACTGAGGTAATATCAGACGGTATTTAACTTTCATCTTAAGAAGAAGATCTCACAAATCCATCACTGAATGTGTCATCTTTGTTTAGAAGTCCTATCATTTTAGGTTACAGCAGGCTTTATGTAACAGATTTAGAATGTGACTTACCAGAGAAACAAACAAGAATGACAGCCTGATTCATCAGAAGCAATAATCAAACTCTCCATTCTGGATTAGTTTAGTCAGTATCAAAGAACCGCCGGGTGTTAGAAGTAGACTGGAATCAGAGCTATAAATTTCCCAAGGATCCATGAATTTCTTTAGATCTATGCAATCAAAAGTAACAAAAAATCCATTAATCCGACTACATTTCATCAAAACACTGACCTTTGAGAGAGATCATTTTACTTTGCATTTCAAAACTTGCAACATGAAGAATCAATTTTTGGATCCTTTTGTATTGAACTCCCTCTAGTCTGTAATAAAGTCTGTTTACAGTTTTCTTTTATGATGGTAGTTAACATTTTAATGGCTTTTATTTCATTTTATTAGATACATAGGTCACTAAATAAATAGTTACCATAAACATAAGTGTGCAAATGTTGATGGCCTTTGCAAACGTGTAGCTTAAAAAATTGTAACATTGAAATATGTGTGCCATGAATGTGAAACAAATGAGCCAACTGATATATCTGAGCATTAGAAAATCAAATAATAGAAATTACAGTGAGCACAAATTCTTGAAAAAACCTAGCCTGGAAGTTGAAAAAATGGACACAAATTTGTAAAATGGGGAGTATGGGTGGGTGATCAGAAGGTACAGTCAAAAATGAACATGTATGTATGATTATACAAAGTGTGAAGATGTGTAAGTTAGACGTGCTTTAGAACACACTGGGGAAATATGGTATTGTTTCCATTTAGTTTTACTGCTTCAAAAAAGCGAGTATCTTTTTTTGGGCAGCTACACATGTTGAAATCCATCACCATGCTTAAGAGTCTCCAACCGAACTACTGATAAATCCACATAAGTAGAGCTTCCATTTGTCTGATGTGGAGTGCATGTACTCTCCTTGTAGGGACATAAGTCTTGAGAACTTAGGCATTGGTTGCCAAGAGCCAAGGCTTAGAAACTTTCAAAAATGTGAAGGGGTACTGCTAGAGTTTAAGGCCTAGATTTTCCTCTGATATACCATCCAGGAAAAAGGGGAAGGGAGTCTTTGCTCCAAAATCCTGTTCCTGAAACTGGATTCCAGGATTTCCTACATCTGCTCTGTGTCAAAGGTCAACTGTCTGCCCACAGCTTGCCCCTTCCTGCTGTGTATTTCTATAATTCCGCCCTATTCCTACATCAGGAAACAACTTAACTATAAAGATGGCATTGTAAGGAGCACCCCCAGAGATGGGAGGAGACTTTGGAAACCATTACAGCAGTACGGTTCGGGACCCACAAGGAATTTCATTGCTACATTGGTCAGAATACTACTAAGTCAATTGAGACCTTTGGAAGGAAAGTTCACTTTTGATTGCATTTTTTTGGAAGCTATGGATTTCCTTTTAGAATTTCCCTGTTCTTCTGATTCAAGGAAAGGGGTGGCAAGGATTTGGAGGAGGAGAGGATGGAAGCCAGTAGCTGTTAAATTAACAGCAGCTCTGAATTTTTACACCACTAGAACATTCCAGGCAGCCTAGGGCAGACTTCAACAACAACAACAACAACTTGCATTTATATAGCGCCTTTAATGTAGTAAAACATCCCACGGCGCTTCACAGGAGTGTTATAAAACAAAATTTGACACCAATCCACATGAGGAGAAATGAAGGCAGATGACCAAAAGCTTGGTCAAAGAGGTAGGTTTCAGTCACGTTAGTCAATCGGCAGTGCACCGCTGCTTCAAACAGACAACAGCTGCTTGTTCAGGTAGGTATTACAGTTTATATCATAACCCATGGACCCAGCGAAGCAGAGAGAGCGTGTACTTAACTTTTACTGAGTCACAGGATTTCCCCAGGTACAGGGTGCTATTTGAGTACCCACTCAACTACAACAGCAGAAAGGGTTTCCATTCCTCTATTGTTCATCCTGTATGTGATGCCAACCACCTAATTCTTCATGTTAATGCTGCCGTGATGCTTTTGTTCTTCACCATTTCAGGTTACTGAATGAGAAGAATGTGTCTGGATCATTGATTTAAGACCAGGGCTAACCTTGCAGCCATGGCAGATGACACCACTCTGGCATCCAAGGAAAGCTGAGGACAGCAGGTACAACAGGAGCATTGCGAACAATGAGAATCATCATTGGACCGACAATTGGGATACTTAAGTCCCATTTCAGGTGCCTGGGCAAGTCTGGGAGTGCTTATGGAATCCGGATCCAGGGCCAGAAAAGATCCAGGTAAGTTTAACTTTTTAATTTTGTTGTACAGGTTTCCTCATGGGCCAGGAGAAGCAGGAGTGCATCCCTTGCCCCAGGTTTCCCCTCCCCCGCAACTGCGATTCCCCTCCCTGAGCCATCCGATGCACTTACATTGTGCTGGGGACCATTCCCTCAGGTCCCTGATGGTGGCCTCCGAGCAACCTGGTTTTAATGCCCAGGCAGCCACATCCCTTGGGGTCATTCCCTCCTTGCCCCAACTTCTGCCAAGAGGATGTCCACTGGGGCTTCCAGAAATTTGGCAGCTCTGTTCACAACTGCAATATCTTAAGTGCCATTGCCTTCCGCCATTTTCAGAGCTCTCTGTGCTGTCTCACGTTCCTCGATTTTACGAAGTTGCCTGCCCTTTAAACAGCTGCAGCGTTTTATGTACTGCAGCCATGCAGCATTCTCCTCCCTCTCAGCGGCGGTACGCCAGTCAGAAGCAGGAATACTGCTCTACGCCCTCTCTGCATTTCAAAATAGCCAGCCCCAGGAAACCGGGATGGGGTTGCTGCCGGGTCACAAGGATGGGCAGAAGTCCCACCCCAGTGCACTTCCAGCTGGAGGAGGAAAACCGTATCCTACTTTTTAAAATTCTGTAGCTTATCGACACAGAGCACTGGTAAGGTTCTCACTGCATATCCAGCTACCTGTTAGGGGATTGACTTGCAGTGTTATTTTGAGCTGAGAAGGGAGAAATATTTCAGCTTCCAGTGAGGTACCCTCAGTGAGCCTGACTGGCTGGTCAATGATCAACTACAACCTGGAGTGCTGCAGACATGCCTGGCTCAGGTAATTGATTATCAATTCTGTCATAGAGGATCAATTCGGTTCTAGTCTCCTATTGTCAGACATCTCATCTTGGAGCCAACTCGACCCAACAAAACACCACTTACATCCACGTATCTGAAAACTCTTTACACTAATAAGAGGGGGAAAAAATCTATATTCTATGAATATGAGTTGTATGTATACTCTGCTATATTATTTTAAAAACGGATTTATACAGTAGGTAATTTTGGTTCCTGTGGCAGTTTTTCAAATACCACTCTGCCTAATGCTAACTGACTCATGAACTGAAATCATAGAGTTTTTGTTGATGTTGTGGTATATTGGCCCTGAAATTAGGATCGGGAGCTTGCCGCGCGTGCAAGCCCCCGATCCGCACTCACCCTGCGCGCTGACATCTGAAGCCCGGGCCTGCTTGCATTTCCTGTCACTGGCCCGGTTCAGATGTCGGCGCGCTGTGCTTACCTGATCCAGCGGCGTAGTTAGTGCGATGTGCCGGCTGGGATCAGGTGAGCACTCTGCAGCCAATCAGGGGAGGGGAAACTCATTCATGAGTTTGATAGTAAAGACTGTCAAACTCATGAAAAGTACGGGCGCCCAAAAGACTAGTTTAACTTTAATTAAAATTTTAAAAAACATCCCAATAATTAAATAAACTATAAATAACTTTAAAAAACTATTTAAAACAACTAATAAAATTTTTGAAATTTTTTTTTTTTTACGAATTTGGGTCTAAAAATAAACTTACCTTACTGTACAGTCCTTAAAAACAATGAAGCTGTGGAAAAAATGTAATAATTTTAAATAATAGACCACTTACCTTCAAGAATCCACTACTTACGCCTCCTTTTTTAATTTCCAAAAAGTCCAGGCCCTTGCACACGCGCAAACCTGTCAAAATGAAGGAAGTTCAACGCGTGCGCGCAGAGTCCTGCGCGCATGCGTTGGACCTCTTAACCCCTTAGTTCGATGGAGAGGAAATGCCGGTTTCCCGCGCATGCGCTGTGCATGCTGGAATCCGGCAATTCCTCCGGCCACACGTGTGAGTACACCGTCCGTGCTCACGCGTTGGGAACAGAATTACTGGTCCATTATAGACACTGTAAGGACAGCTGGAGAGGTCTGGCTATGTTTTGATTCCAGATACTAGTTGTGTGTTTAACTGAAGCAAATTTAAATGTGTTTTTACAGTTAAAAACGTAAATGGCTTTTGGTCAATGAATCAGCGCAAATAATATTTGCAATATATGTATCTGAAACACAATGGAATAAGAAAATCAGAGAGCAACAGGATTGCATATTCCTCACTAAATTTCCGCTTGCACAAACATAGCATCACATAACTTGACAGGGACCTTTTACATTGGGCATTATAACAAATCCACCCCTCACAGAAGAGGGAGGTTAAAAGGTAGTGAGTGAGTTGTATGTATTAATGCTAAACATAGTCAGTAGGGAGGGGGCGGAGAAACCCCTCTGGTGGTCTTCCTGAGTACACTTGTGCGAGTCTAAGGGGAAGAAAAATTTAAATTCACAAGATGCATCTTGTGACATCTTGCCAACATGCTACAACATCCTCTTGTGATTGTTGATTTGCATCGGTGCCATGTATTTTACATAGATTTTAACAAGCTGTGATTTTCACATCTAAGTTGCAATTGCGTTAAGAATAGTTAATGTATAACTTTACAGAGAAAAAACCTCACGCTACAAGTGTGAGGTTACATTTGTGCTGTAGTTTTCCTTTATGGAAGAAAAAATCATAAAGATCTGTAAAACTATTCCTGGGAGGGAGAGACGCAGCAAGGGAATTGGCAACCCCAAAAAAAGGGGGACACATTCCAAGTGAGAAAAAGAAAGATGCTGAGGGAAATCTTTATGGGGAAAGAGAGGTAGCTGAAAGGAAGAGACATCTTGAGAGGGCTATAGAGAAAAACTCACCTGGAGGGGGAGTGGTTTCCAAGAGAGGGGATCCCAAAAGAAGAGGGTAGAAAAAAACCAAGAGTGGGAGTGAGCCAGATGGAGTGGGAATGAGAGACAGCCAAGTGGGAGAGGGTAACTGAGACAATGAGAAAAGGCAGAGAGACTGTGAGGGATAGCATGAAGGGAAGACATACATAGAGAGGGGGGCAAAAGTTGATTCGCTTCTACGTCTCCAATGAGAAGGGGGGCAAGGGAGACCCTATCTAGAGAGAGAGGCAACGTGAGGGAAAGGGAATAAAATTGGCGCCAGTGCCGGCCTAGAAAAGTAAGTTTGAATGTTTTTCTTGTGGGGCCAGGAGCAGCAGAAGTGCTCTTCCTGGCCCAACAATGAATTCTTAGATCTCCCCCGCCCCATGGGATGGTCTCGCAGCTGATCCTGTGATCTTACCTGCTTGGTGAACAGCCTCTGAGCAATGCAAATTTGGGTGGGACGTTGTCGGGTGACATTTAGATAAGGCCCAGGAGATAAAATCACTTGGGCCCCTCTTTCTTCTGGAACGGGTGAGTTTTGAACTAACATTAAGGCCACAATTTCCCCTACCTTGGCAGGTCCAAGGCGGGCGACGTTGGTGGTGGGTCCCGACTCTGCTACTGGCTCCAACCCGTTCTGTAGAATGATTTTACGCTGATTGGGCTTGTTAAACCTGCCCAACGTGTTTGCTGGCCAATTGAAGGAAGCGTGTCTGATGACGTCACTTGATGATGTGTTATCAGCCGGGTTCCTTTAAGGGACCATGCGCAAATTGATTTTGACAGTTGTGCAGTCAGTGTTCTACAGCATTGAGGTGCTGCAAACACTGACAAGCACTGCACAGAGGTGCACAGCTGCACCCAGGCTCTCCCATGTCACACTCCATGTGCTTATCGAGGGAGTCACTGCACGCAGGGAGATTCTCTTGCCTTCCAATGGGCGGAAGAGACTTCCCCAGGAGACCAACGCAGCCTGGATGCACATTGCACAGGAGGACACAAGCAGGGATGTGGTCAGAACAACAAGGCTGCAGTGGCGCAAACCTTTCAATGATCTCAGTTGATCATGAGACGTTACTGCAAAGCCACACTCAACCTCATCCTGCTGTGCCACTCATCACATCCCCATCACTCTGCCTTCCCTACCCTACTTCTGCACATCCTTACTCACACCAACTTACCTTGCACCTCCACCCATCCCTCTCTATCTACATTATCACACCCACATCTCACTAGCTACCCCTCACACTCACCCTCATCCTACTGCAAGCACACCAACTAACAACACACTTGTGTGTTTTAGGCAATGTTCATATAAAGTTTCTGTTAATGTGGTGTCAAACATTGAAACCTTTATTTTTGGACAGATCTGTGTGCATCTTTGGAAGTGGCTAGTGAATTGCAGTGAATGATGAGATATAACGGTACCCCCCGCAATGGTCATGAGTGTGAAAGGAATGGCTTGGGCATGGTGTTGGTGTCGGGTGGTGTCAACAGCATCATGTGGCAGCTGGGGTGTACAGCGTCAAGTGAAGTAAGTTTGGCCATGGTGAGGCCATCCCTGGCGTTCCGGGCAGCAATGTGGTCGGGTGCTGATGCCCTGTGTCCTGTGCAGCATCAGTTAATTGCGGAGAAGGTTGGTGTTGGTGCTGCTGGTGTGCCTGGTGCTGCTGGTCTTGGGGCTGATTGTGGTGTGATTCTGAGGACAGCTGTGCATTTGGACTTGCAGGTATGCGTTGCTCTAGAATTTGCAATATGACGTCTCATGACTCTCTTAATCATAATGAAAATAAGTTGCATAATTTCATCCATTTTTCAATACTACCTCTGCCAACAATATGAAGGAATTTAAACTTCAAGGCCCCTCAACTTTCTGTTTCTATCAAAAATGGCCTATTCTGCACCAATGATACAAACAATTTTGCCAGCTTCCTTGCAGAAAATAGAGAACAGCTTCAGTCGGTTTTGAGCTTACGTGTGCATGAACTCCCGAGACCTATGAGGACATCACCCTGACATCAAAACATCAAAGGGCTTTAGACTGATTTGAAGCCCAGGAAATAAGACCAGGTTTTCGAAGAATGAGTGTATATCAGCTCTCAAACCCGAAGTAAACTTGGGACCAATTCACTCTCAGTTTGCTTGGTGAAGTGTAAATGCACACTGAACTGATTTATTTCGAGCAGTGCATCTCTGTCACATAAAAAGCTGAAGCTTTTAGTCCTCACATTCAGAAATTAAATAGTAATAATGAACACCATATAGATAACTTAAGATACTTGAAAGATATTTGGAATTTATTCTATGTACAGTAATAGGTTCGGAGAGATAAATTTGTGTGTTGCTCTCTTGTAAGTAAAAAAATCGAAATCAACTTATACAGCAATTGTGACATGAGAAAAATTGGCATACAGCAGAGTGGATGTGATGATGAGCTGATACAATATGATGGTTATTTCTGGTCTTCTATTGTCAGATATATTACTCATGGATTTTAATGGTCTATATTCAGTACACGCTATGGACATACTTTGTGTGTTCCGTTCTGATAGTTCTTTTGAACTTTATGATGCCATGTCACACATGACTTGATATGACAATACAATAGTAATTTCAGGAAATGTCCCTGCTGTATATTTCCTCACGAACCAGCTCCTTGCATGTTATGTAACTATATAACATCCATAAAGATGCAAAGAACTACTAAAAGCTCAGCATATTTTCTGATTACAGTTTACATCAAAAGCTAACTAGAATACTGATATGTATAATATACACTGAGACTCCAAGTATCTTTGAATAGTAATGCTCACTAATCACTGGAATAGTTTTTTTTTAAATATTTCATGGTAAAAACAATGATCCAGTCAGCTTCATTTGATCCGACACAGGAAGTAAACAACCCTCCTTGTGGACTGAAAATCGATAAAAACAATGAGTGTGTGGACTATTATCTGCTTATGTTTCACAAATAAAACATTGATGTTCCCTTTAAAGGTAGCCATCGTTCATCCTGCAGGTTTCATGGACAATAACAGTTCAGCAGTAATTTCTAGTGGGGAAGATATATGATGTTGTAAATATTTAAAATCAAATTTGGAATAAGGCAGAGATGAATGTGGTAGATTACTGACTGCTGAAGGCCACATATACTGCAACATATCTTTGGACAACACAGTTTGGCTGATTTCTTGCTTGCAATCTTAGGGCACTGTTTTCAAAACACGATGTTTTGCTTCACATTGATGTGAATTTATGACAAATTGTGAGATTGCAATTGTCAAATGGTGCAAAAATATGATTCTTTTCCCACGATTAAATAAAAATGCAAGAAATGAGACAATTTGCTAAACATGTCCATTATAAAAATGGTTATGAATGGGAGTGGATTGTAGGCAGATAATAAAAATGGAAACTACTTCAGGCCAATTTTTAGGTTTAAAAACATCATCGACATGGGCAGTTACCCCATATCAGCTGATCAATATTTATTATCGGGGTTCAAGGGTTCCTGATAGGGAAGCCATCTTCAGCAGGACCAGTTTGTTGTCTATGGAGAAACAAATTTACCCCAAGCAAAAACAAAAGTGTTACCATGTGCTGAAAAAAGGTGAAAACTGTGTCCAAGTGCAAGAGGCGAGCTCTGATGTACGTCAGGTATGATGGGTGCAAAAAGTTGTTAGATTTATCAGTGCAGAATGATCCCATCCTACCTTGCCAAGGTTCCCTTATTTTTTGAGAAGAAACAAATTGTTCACATCATGGGTGTCCAATTATGACAAAGATCAGCCAATCAACAGTAGTATGAGTAGCAGCCCCCACTACCAAAGTTGAGGGGTCGATTTTATCTCAGCTGCGGGGAATTGGCGGGTTCCCCGAATTTAGTGATTCCTGCACAATTCCAAATGGGTCTATGAGATTGATGCAATTTTAACTCAATTGGCCAATTGATTTCCAGCGTGTGGGAAGCCTTGGCAATTGAGTATTCCCAGTCAGAAAGTCGCAGAATATGACGTCATCATTGCTGCTGCTTTTAAGGTCCACAGCAAGCCTTGCTTCCTCTGCAGGCTCCCAAACTTCACCATTAAATTGGCACAGGAGCCTGCAGGAGCAACGGTCAGCAGGAGGGCCAGATCTGCCCCCAAATTTGATGAGGCTTCACTGCAGGCATTACTGGATGGTGCTAGGGCCCACAGGGAGGTCCTGCTCCCTTCTTCAGGGAGGAAGAGGCCTCCCAGTCAGACCAAAGCTGTGTGGCTACAGGTGGCAGGTCAAGTCAACTGCTTGGGGCTCACATGAAGAACGTGGTTGCAGTGCAGGAAAAGATTCCATGACCACCTTCGCACTGGAAAGTAAGTACGGTATGATGTTTCCATCACCCTCAATCTGATCCCCATTGCCTTTCCTCACCAGCACTCAGCTTTAGCAATCTCTTCCTGCACATCCCACTAGACACTCACATCCATGCACCCTTACCCATTCCCTCTCTCTCTATGCTCACATTCACAGAACTATGCCACCATGCAGCCCTCACACTCCCTCTCACTCTGATGCTTTGAACACAACTGACAATGCAGACGGAGGGCACTTGGTATTGCAACCTCACTCCATCTTTGTCTCCTTCTAAGTATCTATGCTATGCAATCTCTGCACTGACTCCTTCATTCTCACTCAACCTCCACTTGTCTCCCTCATTGCAGGAAAAGAGAGCTCACAACAGGAGAGAGCGAGCCAGGACAGGAGGAGGGCCGCCCTCATTAGCCCAGCTCACCCCCTGGAGATTGCCGGGGCTGACCGAGATGTGGACGTTGGGGAAGGACAGGCAGGAGCATCCCCGCAAGCTGGTGACAGAATAGTTTTCCATCTCTCTCATTGGCATTGCATGAGCCGCTGATAATGATTCTGAAGCTACATCATATGGACTTATAATCATCTGCAAAATGCAATGTGCATGTAACCTTGGCATCACATCTCTAACTTTTTCCTTGACTCCCCCACAGGACCATCGAGAGCCCCCGTCCCCACTGTGCAGGAGGAAGAGCCTGAGCAGCCAGACTCCTTAGAGGAATCTGCAACCTCTGAGGGCGCAGCGTCAGCAGAAATAAGCTTACCCAGCACCAGCGCAGACACTCACACCTCGGTGGGACCTTCGGGACACAGAGTAGAGTTGTCACCTGGTGTATCACAGCTCACAAGTGAGCATCAGCAGATTGTGGAGACAGGGACAGCAGTGGAGAGTCCTCGTCGTAGGGCGCAGGACTCTGCCAGCTCAGCTCAGCTGCATGTCGACCCTCTGCCTCTGGGTCCATCCGTAAGATCAGAGGTGATGGAACTCCATGCACAGATGCAGGAGTCTCTGGCAGGTTTTGTCTCCAGGGTCGCTGCGAGTGTGGAGCGAATGGAGGAGTCCATAGCGAACATGGGCAGAGCCTTTGTGGAGTCATTGGCGCATGAATGCATCAACACGGAAAGGATGGCTACCTACATGGAAATGATTGCTGCCTCCGTAGTAAGGCTGGCTACGGTAGAGGAGAGGAGGGCTACGGCCATGGAGGAGGTTAGTCGCCAGGGTATGGAAAACATGGTGAGTGTTCAGAATAGAATGACATCTCTTGAGGAGCGATGGGCATCTATTGAACAGAGAAACCAGACCTTCATGGAAGTCCTTCTGAGTAGGACTGCCATTGTAGATATGGGTCCCCATGGCCCCCCTGATGTGCAGCAAGCTGCTCTCAAACCACTTGCAGGCACTGAGGGGGACCTGACCCATGAGAGGGAGATTGGTGGCAGGCCTCAAGGAAGTGGGGGCTCCTCTCCAAGCGCTCATACTTCCATGCCACTGCAGAGCCCTCGGTCAGAGCCCCGCCAGAGTACACACCCAACGGAGATAGAGGTCTCAACCCCTGCACAGCCGCAGGAGCAGCAGACTGCTGGCACGCCCTCACAGGCTCGCCATCCCAGAGGACGCCCGCCAAAGGTGTCGAGACAGGAGCAGCAGGAAAGTGAGCAAGGGGCCTCCACATCTGCTGAAGCCACAGGAGCACGCATAAGAGGAAAATAAAGCACAAATAGTCACAAGGGTAGTCACTTGGGTGAAATGCTGTGTATTTTGTTAAAATGCCATCAGTTGTGTGTTTTTCATAAAAATTCTGATGGCAACTTCTGCGGTTGCGGCGTGTGTCATTTCGCGAATGGGGCTGGAGGTCCTCTAATGCCAAGAGGGGAAGGAAAATAAGGCCTTCCATGCTTCTGGTGGGTGCCTCAGTTGAGGAAGCGCTGAGTGAGTGTGGCGAGAGGGGTCTCGCAGGAGGTCACACTGGAGAAGTGTGTGAGGCTCCAACCTTCCACAGGTGTGGTTAGGCCTGGTAAAAGTTGCCCCAGACCTGAGACAACAAAGTTCTGCCACCTGCAAATGATGGCTGATCAACTATCCTCTTTAATGTTGGACCTGCAGCTGATAGTCAGCAAGCCAATAGTGTTCATGCCAGGTTTCACAGATGTGATCCCCACCAGGCGCGATTTACATGGGAAAAGGGTTAAACAGGCAAGGGCCTGTTAAAATGGAATTATAAAGGCCAATCAGTGCTGTTTAAGGGCCCTAAAGACCAGTCCCGCCCGGGACTGATTCGGGTCAATCAGACACACCTAGGTTAAAATGGCGTGGAGGCGGGAACCAGGCGGGGGGGGGGTCCCGACCCCCAGGTTTTGTGATTTTAATCCTCCGCACGCCTAAAAGCCCGCCTGTCGTCTGCGTTAAAATCGAGCCCGAAGAGTTACCAGCAGCTACGCTCCAGCATGAGAGATAGCCTAGTCCCTCTGCAGACTACAATCACAAGACCTCAGTACTACATCAGATATTGGCACAATGTCTACCCCCAGCACTGGCAGAAGCCCCAACAGGCTGACCCATGAATCTTTAAGCCCCGATTTTAACTCATGGCAGGAGTTGGGCAGCAAACTGTCCTGATATCAGCTGAGTAAGACCCGCGAGATTTTAATTCCCGGGCTTCACCCGCACGCTCACGGCCAGTTTCCCGCTCAAAACTGGCAGGAAGCTACAGCTGGCCGGCAGACGGAAGCACAATGTCGGGCAGCAGGAGACCATCGCCCGGGACCAAAGGAATGGTCCCCGGCACTCGGGTAAGTCGATTCTGGGAGGTGGCCCGGTGCAGGGGAGGCCTAAACTTTCCTTGTGGGGCCAGGAGTCAAAAATAGCCAAAAGACTTGCCTTTTTGAACATTTTCCAGCCCCAACTCCACAACTGTTGCCACACTCAGGCCCATAGTTAAAGTAGTGGTTGGGTCCCAATGATCGCCTGTTGTATCAAATCCTTCCACTCTCTTAAATCTAACCAAGGAAACAATTTCAGGCACCAGGAAGGAGCCACTTAGGACATAGACAAAGTATATGTTGCTGGACATTTAAAAAGAATGAAGTTAGCTTTATAGTAGTCCAAAGAAGAGAATTGGGGTTTTTGTAGAAAATATATTCTTCTTAGGCAGATCTGCTCATGGTTTCAGAGGGCTGAGAGATGATAAGACTAGAATCGCAAAAGCTGAAAAGTGAAATCTTTAACTTGCATACAAATTAGAACAGAAGTAGCAGTAAGAATTAGAAAAGGGAATAGATTTATTGAATGCAATCAAGATTGTTTCTTAAAGCATTATGTCAGCAAGGGAGCAGACAATGCTCGATTTAGTTATGAGTAATGAACCAGAAATAGCAATCTGGTAGTAAGGCAGCATCTTGGGAATATTAACTTTACTTTGGTTGAATTTGCCATCATTTGGGGGGCAGAAGGGAGGATCACAAACCAGTATTTTTTCTTATATAAGGTTAACTTTGAAGGGATAAGGAAGGAATTGATTACAAGAGTGGGAGATATTGTTAGTTGGTAAATCTATGAACCAATGGTGGAATCTTCAATAAGATAATTATTGGTTTACAAAACAAGTGCATACCCCTGAAAAGCAAAGGAATTAATTCAGGATTGGTACAACCATGATGCACAAGAGTGTTTTGGGCCAGTGTTACATAAGAAATGGGAGCAGGAGTAGGCCATTTGGCCCCTTGAGCCTGCTCCGCCATTCAATAAGATCATGACTGATCTTCTACCTCATCTCCACTTTCCTGCATTATCCCCATATCCCTTGATTCCCTTAATATTCAAAAATCTATCGATCTCTGTCTTGAAAATACTCAATGACTGAGCCTCCACAGCCCTCTGGGGTAGAGAATTCCAAAGATTCACCAACCTCTGAGTGAAGAAATTTCTCCTCATCTCAGTCGTAAATGGCCGACCCCTTATTCTGAGCCTGTGTCCCTTGGTTCTAGACTCCCCAGCCAGGGGAAGCAACCTCCCTGCATCTACCCTGTCAAGCCCTGTATGAAGTTTCAATGAGATCACCTCTCATTCTTCTAAACTCTAGAGAATATAGGCCTAGTCTACTCAATTTGTCCTCATAGGACAATCCCCCCATCCCAGGAATCAGTCTGGTGAAACTTCGTTGCACTCCCTCCATGGCAAGTATATCCTTCCTTAGGTAAGGAGGCCAAAACTGTACACAATACTCCAGGTGTGGTCTCACCAAGGCCTTATATAATTGCAGTGTTAAAGAATAGTGGCAAAAATGAGGACTGGGAGGATAAGAGACAGCAATAAAAAAACAAGAAAATAATGAGAGCAAAGAAGGAGCATAAAACTATAGCAGATGGTATAGAGGTAATAACAAAAGTTCTTGCATCAATAAAAAGAGTTGTGAAGGAAGTGAGCCCATTAAAAACAGATTTAGATACGATTATAATAAGTGCCTGATGGAACAGCAAAATGCATATATTGCTTTGGTTTTCACATTGGGAAAAGAGGATACAATAACAGGGACAAGGAAGACTAGAAATTAGCGAAGGGGAGAAACTTGGAAATTAATATAAACAGAAAATTTGTAATGGATAAACTGATAGGATTGAAGACAAACAAATCAACAGGTCCAAATGATTTCTACTAAAGTATTAAAATAGTCAGGGACATCAGGGACACATTCATTATAAGTTTGCAAAGCTTGCTAAATTCAATGGCAATATTTACAGATTGGAAGGTAGCAATCATTACATCATTATTATTCTCATGTTCTTCTTTTACTGCTTTCTTTTAGCCTCCCAGTCTAAATTTTGCCAATATTCTTTAACACTTGTCCAAACACGCTTGTGCACCAGGACTGTATCACCCCAGAATTAATTCTTTGCTTTTCAGGCTAGTGAATTCAATGTCCGTAGTGTTAAATTTGCTAGAACCTATCTTCAGGAATAGAGTAAATGAGCAATTAGAAAAGTATAAGCTGATTAAGGAGAGTCACAGTGGTTTTGAGAAACTTGCATGCAAGTAACCTAATAACGTTTTTGACAGTGCCATTGAGGTGAATAGAGGATGATGAATTGATGTCATATATTTGGATTTTCAGTAGGTATTTGATTCGGTTCTGCACAAGCAATTGCTAGGGACAACTGAGGCGCAATGATTGGAGGCAACCTTGTGGCATGGATATGAATGTGGCGGGGGGATAGGAGGCAGAAAATTAGGATAAAGGGGGCATTCTCAGATTGGCAGATAGCGACAATTGAGGATAGATTTTCTGATTGGTTTTGCCTGATGGTTGTAACTGATTGGAGAAAGGAGTGATAAACACATAGGCCGGAATCTTTACCTTGCAGTTGTGTCGGTGCATGCAGGCCGTGTAGCGGGTCGCCATCCCGAAGATTTCAACAGCACGTTCTGCACTACGCGTTTAACTCAATGGCACCAAATGAAACAGTCATGCGCGTTTCCTGGCCCAATTAAATGGAGCGGGTCTGATGATGTCACTGATGACTTATTTTTGGCACGGATATTTAAAGCAGACTTGCACACATCTCATTTGAAGGTTGCTGTAGGAGTGTTCAAGGTGATTTCCAGAGCTCAAAATTGTTGAATAAGATTGAGAATTCTGTGGGCCATGAGATATAAAGACAGAGGGCAGCACCAAGATTCCCCCCTGGAAGTGCTGGTCCAGGGAGTAAGAGCACGCAGGGAGGTCCTCTTCCCTGTGGATGGCCAGAAAAGACCAGCCAAAGACACTGTGAGGGCATTGCTGGAGATCGCAGAGGAGGTCAGCAGCAGGGATGTGGTGAGGAGGATGTGGATCCAGTGCTATTAAAGATTCAATGATCTCATGAGGTCAGGAAAGGTGAGTGTAATGCCATACTCACCTACATCCTGATGTGCCTGACACCACAAACCCATCACTCTGCCTTCCCAAGCCTACTCCTGCACATCACTCCTCACACCAACCTACCTTGCAGGTGCACCCATCCCTCTCTGTCTATGTATCTACTCACATCCCCATCTGACTAACCACCACTGACACTCACCCTAATCCTAATGAAGTCATAGCAAGTAACACCACAGAAGGAGGCCATTTGGCACTGCCATGCCACTCCCTCATTGTCACCCTCTACAGATGTAGCCCATCCATTCCTTACACTCATTCCATCACTCTCACTGAATGTTCTCTTCTTTCCCTCCTTGCAGGAGAAGAGAGCCCACAATAACAGGGAGAGGCAGAGAACCGGAGGTGGCCCTCCAGTTTTGACTCATTTGACTCCAGCAGAGGAGGAGGCCCTAGACATCTCTGGAGTTGCAGAGCTGCTGACAGTGGGAGACGGAGAGAGGGGGACCTCCCAACAACCTGGTGACAGAATTAAATCTCATACAACAGTCATATGGTGAATGATGTCAGCAGTCAGTGAAATGTCATCATGTGCATAATGGTAACTTTACCCATTCTTATCACAACACTTCTAATTCATCTCTACTCTCTCACAGGTTCATCAAGTGGCCACCCTTACTGCCCAGCCAGAGGAGGAAGATGACTTCTCAGAAGAAGCTCCAGTCTCTGAGGGTGCACCGTCAACAGAATTGTGCGCGCCCAGCACCAGCGCAGATACGCACACCTTGGTGGGGGTCCTGTGAGAGATAGAGTAGTGTTATCACCTGGTGTCTCACACATCACAAGTAAGCAAGAGCAGATAGTAGAGACAGGGACAGCAGTGGAGACTCCTCGCTGGAGGCCACAGGACGCTCCCAGCTCTGCTGAGTTGCATGCAGGTGCTGAGCCTTGGGGGCCATCGAGAAAGAGGGTGAGCTTTGGGGGGGGCAGCAACAATTGCATGAGGCTCTGGCATCTTTTGCAGCCACGATGTGTGCGACTGTATAGAGAATGGAGGAATTCATCTCCAACATGAGCAGCACCATCTCACAGGTGATGCCATTGATGTGCTGTTCCATGGAAAGGATGGCCACCTGCATGGAGCAGCAAATGCCCCAGTCCAATGAGAACAAGCTTGCTGTGAACAACAGATTTCAGACACTCATTGACCTCATCTCGAGGAGGGATATTAACATAGACTTGGGCGTTCATCGTCCCACTGATGTACAGCAAGGTGCTGTCCAGTTCCTTGCTAGCAGGGAAGTGCGGGTAGCCCATGAGAGGGATGATGGTGAGAGGGGACATGGAAGTGGGGGCTCTTCTCAAAGTGCTTACACTTTTCCCCCATTGCCACCCCCTCAGTCAGAGCCCCAAATGCTGCCTTGGATCCCAATGGCCGAGTCTGCCTCTGCACAGTTGCAGGAGGAGCAGTCTTTGGCTGGGCCATCACAGGCTCCAAACCCACAGGACGTCCACCAAAAGTGTCGAAGCAGTCACAGCTGGGAAGTGAGCAGCCTAACTCTACCTCTGCTGAAGCCACAGGGGTTGCACCTCGTAGAAGCACTCGGAAAAGTAAAAAGACACAATCCTAGATGCACAAGGGTATGCACATGGGTGTATGAAAAAATGTTAATGTTAAGTTTCAGTTATATTTATGTAACCCCTTCACAGTTCTCTAGATATATGTGAGATGTGGTCTCTGTTGTAGACAGTATTCTATAGTCCAGTAAGGAGATCACTACTACTATGGCTTAATTCTAATTATCTTACTTTATAGTTTTAACGTCAGACAGTATAAGAAGATTACAGGTCAATGAACTAAATTAGACATTTGCATACATTAGAATGAATCTAGACATAATAAACATACATTCTCCATTTACATGGATTCAAAGGAGAATCTGTCCCTGTGTCCAAATTCGAGTGCACTCTTTCGTTGGCGCGCTTAAGTTGGAGCTCATGGTATGTATAATGTCTGCAAGACTTACGACTCCGAACCCCTTCGTTGAATTCTCTTCACGATCACTGAATCCCACTTTGAGTTCTGGATGCAGAGCTACTAATACGAAGGGCGGCGGCCGAGTTTGGAAGCCCGGGACGGGATGCGGCAGCCATTTGCCTCCTGAGCCTTCTTTTCAGAGCTCCTGCCCTCTTTTCTTCCAGTCGCTCCTTTTTCCCGCTCGAAAACCCGACTCCACCCCTTCCTCCTGGGGTTTCTGCCTGGAGACTGCGCAGCCTCACTGTCTGCAACAGTTGATACTGGTGCAGAATTATGGAAAGTCTGCTCTTAGTCACATTGTGTCCTTAAAAGTTCTTGCCGTACCTTCACATGGGCAACTTTAACCCAGGGATTTATAACAATGATAATACAGTGTCTAAGTTAAAGATTGATAACCATACTTAGCGTACATAACATTTCCAGTGGGTATTACACTCCCCCCTACCAAATATAGGCATGTCCCCATGACTAATGAACTTTACACATAAGTGGTTGCATGCTTCCCAACCATGTATAAAGGGAGGTAACATATCGAACCGTAGGGGCTATCATTACACTTGGCACTCCTAGTGTACTGTATGTCAATCTTTCAGGAACCTTCTTAACTCGCTGTGAGCTCCTTATTTCGGATACCCGGTCTTCAGTCCCTTCAACTACATTGGAGGCGTTGGTTCCTTTGTTATCATGCCTTTCAGTCTCTTTTATCTCCTTCTCGGAAGCATCTGGTTCTTCCCAGACCATGTCCAAGTCTGAGCTAAATGGTTCAGACAATTCATCCAGATTCTGTCTTATGCGTCTTTCTGGGAGGTCGTACCATAGATCCCATTCTTCATCTTCCGACTCATCAGGTTCCTCATGATCCACACACTGTGTCATGGGTTTTCTGTCTTCTGGAACAAAGTTTTCCTGGTTTCTCGTTTTTTTCCTTCTTCTCTGCAGGGTTCTCCTACTAGGTGTCGGCTCATTATCCGCTGGCGGATCCAGACGCACTTGCTGTCCTAATGGCAGGATATGATTCCGGTGCAGTATTTTTATGGGTCCATTCCCACCTGCAGGTTTTAGCCGAAACACAGGTAGTTGTGACATTTGACTTTCAACAATGTAAGGTGTAGAAGCCCAGTGGTCTGCTAACTTATGTTTTCCTTGAAGTCCTATGTTCCGTATGAGAACTTGGTCACCAGGCATGAGTTGGGAAAAATGGATCTTCTGGTCATACCTCTGCTTATTTCCTTTATTCTGTTTGGCAGAAACAGACTCAGCAAGTTCATAAGCAGCTTGCAATTCCTTTCTCATGTCAGATACATACTTGAGGTAAGTTCTCTGTGATGTGCCATCACTGGATACTCCGAAACACAAATCCACCGGCATCCTCGCTTCACGTCCAAACATGAGGTAGTACGGTGAAAAACCAGTAGCGTCATTTCGGGTACAATTATAAGAATGAACAAGATGTCCAATGTGCCGACTCCACTTGTTCTTTCGCTTCGAATCCAGCGTTCCAAGCATGTCTAACAAAGTACGGTTAAACCGCTCAGGTTGAGGATCTCCCTGAGGATGGTATGGAGTTGTTCTTGACTTCTCAATCCCGAGCATGGACAACAACTCATGTATAAGTCTACTTTCAAAGTCTCTACCTTGATCACTGTGTATTCGCTTTGGCAGTCCATAGTGGATGAAGTATTTCTCCCACAACACTTTGGCAACGGTGGATGCTTTCTGATCCTTTGTGGGAAAAGCTTGGGCATAGCGAGTATAATGATCTGTAATGACCAAGACATTTGCGGTATTGCTGGAATCGGGTTCGATGGACAGAAAATCCATACAGACAAGGTTTAGAGGTCCATCACTTTGCATGTGAAACAGAGGAGCAACTCTTTTAGGTAAAGTCTTTCTCTGGACACAGCGTGCACAGGACTTGCAGAACTCCTCAACCGCAGACTTCATACGCGGCCAATAGAATCTGTCCTTGACCAACCCATAGGTCTTATCTACTCCCAGATGACCTGCGTCATCATGCAAAGACTTCATCACTATTTCCCTGTACTTTTCAGGCAGGACCAACTGTGAATGACATGGTTTAGTGGGTGGGTGAGTGATTCTACACAACACTCCCTCTTTAATTTCCAAGCGGTCCCATTCTCTTAGGAGCAGATGACAGTCAGGATGTTTTGATTTGTCGATCTGTGTAATATCACCCAGACGGAGAGCTGAAAACACCTCATGAATACAGGGATCCTCCTGTTGTGCTTTGGATATTTCAGATGAACACAACATGGGTAAGTTTTGTACATCCAAACTGGAAAGGTTGCAAAATGCCTGGGGAACAGCATGCATTGACGCTCCCAAGTGGTCAATCTCTCGGGCATGAAATGAATTCTTTGGTCCAGATACCACGGACATCTGACACATTACTTTCACATCCGCTGAAGCAACATCTTTCCACTCTGGTTTCTGGTAGTGTGGGCGACGAGACAGAGCATCTGCGTCAATGTTCTGGTTCCCAGGTCTGTACCTGAGACTAAAGTCGTAAGCAGATAGTGCAGCAAGCCAGCGGTGGCGGGTGGCATCAAGTTTTGCCGAAGTCAACACATAGGTAAATGGATTATTGTCTGTCCTCACTTCAAACTTCGCTCCATACAGATAATCCTGCAGCTTATCCACCATCCCCCACTTCAACGCCAAGAATTCTAGCTTATGAGCTGGGTAGTTACGCTCTGATGGCGTAAGACTGCGACTGATGAACGCTACAGGTCTCAGTCCTGCTCCTTGGTCCTGATACAACACACCACCCAACCCTTCTTGACTGGCATCCACATGTAGCACATATGGCAGTTGTGGGTTTGCGAAAGCCAACACGGGGGCTTGAGTAAGACTTTGCTTTAAGGTGTGGAAGGCCTCTTCGTATTTCTCATCCCATCTAACACCAAAAGGCTCAGAGGGTTTGAAGTAGTCCTTGTTCTCTTTACCTTTAGCCTTTTTCTTCCTCTCGGCTGGTGGGAGGTAACCAGCCAGCAGCTGATTCAGAGGATGGGCCACTTTGGAGTAATCCTGCACAAAGCGACTGTAATATCCGCAGAACCCAAGAAATGACCGCAAGGCAGTCACTGTGTTCGGTTTGGGCCATGTGGTAACAGCTTCGATCTTGGATGGATCTGTGGCTACTCCATCCTTTGATACAATATGCCCCACATAGGACACGGATATTTGGCAAAACTGACACTTGTCCAATGATAGCTTGAGACCTTCATCCTCCAGGCGACCAAGCACTTTCAGCAACCGAGCTTCGTGTTCTTCAAGGGTTGCCCCAAACACAATGATATCATCCAAGTACACCAATACTTCGAGCAAGTTCATGTCCCCAACTGTTTGTTCCATTATTCTTTGAAAAGTTGCTGGAGCGCCTGAAACTCCCTGTGGCATCCTTTCAAATTGGTAGAACCCAACTGGACATATAAAGGCTGTCTTTTCTTTGTCCGATTCACTCATCGGTATTTGGTAGTATCCACTTCTGAGATCCAACACACTGAACCACTTGCTTCCATTAAGACAAGCCAGTGCATCCTCAATTCTTGGAACGGTGTATTGGTCGGGAATAGTATGTCTGTTAAGCGTCCTAAAGTCCACACACATCCGAATCTTTCCGTTCTTTTTCCTCACCACCACTATAGGAGATGCATAAGGACTCCTGGACTCGGTAATGATCTCAGCTTCTTTTAACTGCGACAGGTGCTGTCTCACTGCTTCGATGTCAGCTGGTGCCAGCCGTCGAGACCTCTCCCGAAAGGGTTTATCCTCGGTAATTCTGCTAGAATGGCGAGTACTCTTACTACTGTAGTGTATGTACCCGTCTATCTTTAAGGGAACTATTGAATGTAACCGTTCACCTTTAAGGGAACTACTTTAGGTGTGGCACTATTTGTTTGGCTTCTGTATACTGTAATACCGATAGTGGCCACACCAGTATATAAGTGTTGTAGCAGGATTGCTGGGGCAGATTCGCCCGGACCTTCGAATAGTAAAGACCTGTTTGTTTGTTACTTCTGAAGTCTGTGTATTTATTAACTGCACAACCCACAGACTTTACAGTGGCGACGAGTCCGATCGTACCCTGCGGCAAGACTACCAAAAGCAACGAAGAGCGTCGAAGAGAGACAACCGCCCTCGTCGTGCTACCAAAAGAAAACACGAGGCTGCAACAACAGAAAGCAGGAAGACTAACAACAAAAGCTGTATCAGCAACAGGCACTGACTACCCTTCTGCCACGGTGCGGAGTGAGCCGACCAGCAAGAAACAAGGCGGCCGAAGAGACTGTGAGTAGGGGAAGGTGTAGAAGTATCTGGAGGATAAGGGCAGAGCACTCGACCTCGGTCGAGGGGGAGCTGTGCCGGCCAAAAGTCGGGTCCAACGGCGTCGGGTGACAGCCGGACCGCGATCGGCGGGAAAAATCCGGGCAGCGACCGCAGCCACGAAGCGCTGAGCCTGCGAGTAGGCGCGGGAAGAGAAACCCAGCCGCAGCCGGGGAGGGAAACACCGGTCTGCGAGAGGGCTGGGGAGGCGAACGGGAACCGTGCGGGTGAGAGCCGGGTGCGGAGAGAGAGACTGCGAGGAGCCAGTCCAGCGGCTGAGCTGTTCTCCACCAACGGGGTACTCAGAGCCGGCAAAACCGAACGTGCAGGAGTGGGTGAGAGACACAGCCGAAAACGGGGTGAGAGACTGCGCGAGAGCCAGTCCAGCGGCTGAGCTGTCCTCCACCAGCGGGGTACCCAGAGCCGGTAGAACCGAACGTGCGGGAGAGGGAGAGACAGAGCCGAGCAAGGGGAGAGAGACTGTGCGAGAGCCAGTCCAGCGGCTGAACTGTTCTCCACCAACGGGGTACCCAGGGCCGGTAGCACCGAACGTGCGGGTGAGAGAGCGACAGAGCCGGGTACGGAGAGAGAGACTGCGCGAGAGCCAGTCCAGCGGCTGAACTGTCCTCCATTAACGGGGTGTACCCAGCGCCGGTAGAGCCGTGCGGGCGGGAGGAAAAGACAGAGCCGAGTAAGGGGAGCTGTTCGGAAGCCAGCCAGCGGCTGAACCTGTCCGCTGTGGGGGGAAGCGTACCCCTTCCACCGGGAAGAAACGCGGGAAGCCGCCATTAGGCGGAGAAGACGCCAGAAGCGGGAAACCGCCATTGAAGTGGGCGGGGCAAGAAAGGAAGAGCGGGAAACCGCCGATTTCGCGGGAAACCCGCCATATTAGAAATAAACAAATAAATAAGAATACTAAAGAAATACTGGTGCTGCTCCCAAGGGAAGAAAGATGCCTAAGCGAGGGAATATTAACGACTTTAGTTCTGAAATAGAAGACTGGGCCACGTACGTGGAACGCATAGAGATCTATTGCGAAGCCAACAAAATAGAGGAAGACGACAAGGTGATAACATTGCTAAACTCGATGGGGGCAAAAACATACGGGCTCTTGAAGCATCTAATAGCACCAAATAGCGGATCAGACCTTTGAAGAGATTGTGGCTGTGCTGAAGGACCACTTGAACCCCACACCGCTGATGCTGGCTGAACGATTCAAATTCGACGCAAGAACGCAGAAGAAAGACGAAAGCAATGCGGAATACTTGGTCGAACTGCGTAGGCTAGCGAAATACTGCCAGTTCGGAGGGAATCTGACAGAAGTGCTGCGGGACAAGTTCGTATGCGGATTGTCCAAAGAAGGGACGCAGAAGTGACTACTGGAAGAGAATGACCTCACACTGGACAGGGCTGTCCTTATAGCTGCATTGCACGAAGCCGCAGCGAAAGGAATGGCAGAAATGCAACTAAAGGCGGCGGCACTCGGGGTGGACCAAATTACTTCAAGCACAACAAAATGCTACCGTTGTGGGAAGACAACGCATGACCAGAATCAATGCTGGTTTAAGAACCAAGAGTGTAGGAAATGTGGCAAACTGGGTCACATCGCGAAGGTATGCCGGTCTGGGAAAAAGACCAATAATCAAAGGAAGCCACCACAAGAAAAGTACAACAAGGTACACAAGGTGGCTGAGAAGAGTTCAGATGAACAGAATTCAGACTCAGACCCAAACAACCAGGAGCTGGGTAGTCTGAGAATCCACAATGTGGGTAAAGAAACGGATCTACAGGCCATCTGGGTCATACTAAAAATAGCTGGAGTCCAAGTAAGAATGGAGCTGGACACTGGATCAGCTCTATCAGTCATCAACCGAAGGGACTACCACCGGCTATTCTCTCACATACCTTTAAGAAATACCAAGTTCGTATTACAGACATACACGGGGCATAACGTATACCCCGTGGGGAAAATAAGAGTCAAGGTGAGAGATAGGGGTAAAGAACACCCAAGAATGAACTTGTACGTATTACCTGAGGGAGGACCACCACTTCTAGGACGGGAGTGGATTAAGAAAATAGACATGGAATGGCATTACCTAAAAGCCATAATGAGGGAGGACTCGGTGCAAGCTATTAGCTCAGATTCTGAAATGGATGATGATAAGACCAAGTCGAATATGGAAGACAAGGCTAAAAGGGACTTGCCGACGATGGGAACGAAAACGAAGACATGCAGAAGGACTTATGGTACCAAGAAGAATAAAGCTGCAGAGCAGAACTCCAGGTTGACAGAGAATTCTGAGCCTGTTCAAGCAAAGGATTCATCCATGACGGAAGGACACCGAGCTCGGACGCAAACTTATGTCAAAGTACGACAACAATTAGAACAGTTGAGTGACCGTCTCGTACAAGAGCTGAAAAATATGGAAAAGTTCTGGGACACCGAATGGGAGAACCTGGAAAGACTACAGAGACAGCTAGCTCAAGCAGAGAGCGACCATAGAGCCATCGTGGTCAAATACCAATCACATTCCCCTGATGCTGTTCAGGAACTAGAATATTTACAGAACGAACCAAAGGAAGAGGAATCTTCAGGGAGCAAGGATTTTATTCCAGTTCTTCTCTACGACTCCTTACAAGCAGAGTGTGAGAAGTTGAAAGAACAGTATGAACAGGCCCAGGCTACAATTCTGGAGGGGGTTAACTCGGCAGCCTCCGAAAAGCTAGATTCAGTAGAAGCATATGAACAACTAAAGGTTGAACATGAGCAAGAAGTCCAAAGGCTGCAGGAAATTCTTGATGAGCTCAAGGCCAAGACAGACTCATCGGTAGAAGCTCCATCCATAGATGAGAAATTAGAGGTGAAAATCATGGCAGAGCATGAAAGACAGGATGTCCAAGAACTTATAAAAACATTGAAGGACACCGAAGACAAATATGAGGCGGCAATGACCGAGGTTCAACAACTTGAAGAACAGGTTCAACTGGGAATCCTTTCAGTGGAAGAACAGGACACTGTAAGAATGGTCCCTGAACATGAACTAGAGAGCATCAGGGTGCAACTTTTCCGAGCGCTGAAAGCCAAAGTTCAAGAGGAACGTAAGGTGGAAGTATTGGAGAAAGAGGTGGATGAAATGGAGAAGACTCTGATCCACCATGTTCCCAGGGAAGAGTTAACGGTCAGCCAACTCCTTCATATGCTGAAGGACAAGACTCTGCAAGGGGAACAATCTGAACACGAGCTTCAATCTTCAGGGGGAACGAGTTCGGAGCTCTCAAAAGTCACGGAGATAGCTGAGGTGGCAACACAAATTTTACAAGGATGCCAAAAGTACGTTGAATCACGTCAAGGTGAACAGAAGAATGTGGAAACCGTTACTTCAGTAGAAGGGTTAAATAGCCTGATAACGCAATTACCGATGGAAAGGAAGGTATTGAACTCACAAATGAGGTCCGTCGTGAAGGAATGGCAGATAACCCAGGAAGAGCGGGATGAATATGAATGCATGAAGAAGGCTTTTCAAGAAAGATGTTTAGGGAAGGAACCACCGTCAGCTAACGTCCAGACGGGTGAGGAGGAAGAAGAAGTCTCTCTCGCTGGCCTAACTCAGGACGAACCCGAATATTACCATGACCTGTTGAGTGACACTGAATATTACGAGGATGTGGTCTGCCCAGCTTGTGATGAAAACTCTCAAAGTGCTGAAATCCGGATGAAGCACTTAAGGTCTAAGGAACATAGAGAGTTGGTGGCGCTACAGCTGGCAGCTGAGAAAGGAGCTCCGAGAGTTTCAAAAAGGCAGAAAAGAAAAAGAAGAAGCAGAAGATAATAACTGTCTAAAATATTAGCACTTCTACCATTCCAGGCGGGACATTACGAAAGGAGCTAAATTAGTTGAAAAACTGGAAAATGTCAAGACAGCCAGTTGGTTGTAAAAGTCCGCACTGCTGGTTCAACAGGACGAAAGTTCAAGCTGTTACGTCAAGAAAAAGGCTATGGAGGAGTCACGCTAGCCAGGTGAACCGGCTACACCAAAGAAATGTTGTTCGGAACGAGTCAAGATCAGAGACTGAATCTATGAGCTGTTTCCGCAGAGACTGAACCTGTGAACTGTTTCCACCGAGATTATATTTGTAAATTGTTTTATATGACATTGACTCCACCGAGATTATATCTGTAATTTGTTTTATAGGAAGTTGAAGATATGTATGTTTAACGGGGACTCTGTAAGTAATAAGCTAAAAAGGGAGGATTGTAGTGTATGTACCCGTCTATCTTTAAGGGAACTATTGAATGTAACCATTCACCTTTAAGGGAACTACTTTAGGTGTGGCACTATTTGTTTGGCTTCTGTATACTGTAATACCGATAGTGACCACACCAGTATATAAGTGTTGTAGCAGGATTGCTGGGGCAGATTCGCCCGGACCTTCGAATAGTAAAGACCTGTTTGTTTGTTACTTCTGAAGTCTGTGTATTTATTAACTGCACAACCCACAGACTTTACAACTACAACCAACATCAAACTCATGAGTAGAGAAAACTCCTCTCCGCTCCATCATCTTCCTGACTAATCGGTCCTTCCATTCTTTAGGAACGAATGAATCTCCAAAGTTGAAGGAGGAGGGTGTCAGATCTCCGGTTGAGTTAACTTTGGACTCTTCCTTCACATGTGACGACAGTACATTTACAGGAAACAGATGCGCAATCGGCATTCCTTTCTTCAATGTGATTCCTTTGCCTGACATATTCCTCACGGTCACTGTAACTCTCCTTGACATCACAGCTGTCGGGGTCTGCAACTCTGGTCTCACCAGAAGCTCATTTGGAAACCGTGACTCTTCTGCAGGATCATCAGGTGACTCCATCAGAATGGCTTCAGTACCTGGCGTTCCAGGGAATTTTGGTATCCCAGGGATTCTAGCCACTCCTCCAGGATGCAGGGTGATAGGTTTGGCTCGAACGTACCACACAGTTCCTCTTTTGCTATCATCTACGTCGGAAGAAAGTTCAGGCAGTTTCTCAAAAGCCTTTTTGAAAACAGAGTGAATGTGTCTGGTGCTCAAGAAGTTTTCACCTCCCTGCTCTTTGCAGCTTGTCAGGAGTCGTCTCACTATGGGTGTATTACTGCCAACCAGTATGGAAACCTCACCTTTCACCATGGGGTCAGGGCAAACCAACACAAGTGCATCAATGGTCTCAGTGGTCCCTACATCAGCTTCCAAGAACTCCAACCTCAGCGACAAATAGCCATCATATGGGTAATCAGCAGGACTAAGGCCCCAAATCTGCAGAAGACTGATTGGGGTTAACGGCAAATGCGTCAGGTATCGGTCATAGAAGGATCTGTACAGTATGGTAACCTGAGAACCCGTGTCGAGGATAGCTTTAGTATAAATGCCTTCAATCTGTATTGATACAGCAGAACTCGGCCTGACTAAACCTTCAGGTATGATGTCTTTCATATCCCCTCGTCTATTATTGCACTTAGCGGAACGTGCCTTAACTACAGGGACAGCAGGCCGTTCCGTTACTGTACCCCTTTGTAGTTTCCCGACTTCTTGGTAAGTTTTATGAGACGGTCATTTACTTTTTTAGATTTTCCTCACCTCTACATTCTCGCTTGAAATGTCCATCCTTTCCACAGTTATAACAAAAGACTCCAGGTCTATCTCCTTCATGGGGATATCCTTTAGAGGAATCATTCATTTTGCTGTTAGACTTCGCAGGGTGTTCAACCTTTTTCACCCGTGCGTCATCCCTTTCTGTGTTGGGCTTAGACCGAAAATATGCCATCTCGGCTCTCATGACACTTATTTCCTTCTTCAGCTGTTCCATCTCAGGGTTGACATCACCCTTAGGAGTAGGAACTGTAACAGGAGTCACAAGCTTGGACATCACAGCACTCTTTGCTACATTCCGGGCCTGAAGCATATCCTCCTCCTCTCTGACTTCCCTTAGCAGCTCAGTGAAGGTAGGTGGATCTCGCAACTTATGGGTCATGCGTATGCGAAGAGCAGTCACGTCTTCGAGCAATGCACCTCGCACAACCTGTTCAATGCGGAACCGATTCATTTCAGGCAACTCAATTCCTCTTTTCCATAACATACAATGCAGCAGTTTGTCTATTCTCAGCAGATAACTGGACAGCTTCTTTCCCTCACACTGGAATGTGCTTCTGAATCTGACCATCAAATCTGAAATGGTTTCAGTAGTTCCAAAGGCAGTTTCTAGAGCCTGCATGTAGTCAAAGGAAGTAGCAGAGGTGTTCTGCACCTTTAAGAATCTTACAATGTCAGCAGCAGGACCCTTAAGGCTTTCTACTATTCTCTGCCTCTTCACATTGTCACTGCACTGCCATTCCTCTAGCAGAGGCAGGGTCTGCTCAGCCCAGGCGTTGTACTCCTCTTCCCCACTGGGAGTTGGTCTCACTCCTGAGAACATACGGAGCTTACGGTATCCCTGAGCCTCGAAGGGCAGATTGGTGCATTTATCCACCAGAGAACTAATGGCACTGACCAACTGAGTGTTCATATCCAGGGCCGAAGGACCTACCAGGCCTTTGACATCAGCAACAGTCTTTCCTTCTTGTCTCAAGAATGACAACAACTTGGTCTGAAACCCTTTTTCTTCCTTAGTAGTAATAGGGACAAACTGAACTGGCCAGGGACCAGCCTCTTCAGAAAGCCCAACTGCCTCAGGTAAACCATGACCTCTCAGGTTCTCTGATGTCTGGATCAACACAAACTGCTTCTTGGTAGCTGTATCCGAGCAGCGCTCAACTATCCTAACCTTTCCAAAGGCTTTGACACAATTCAGAGCCCTTAGCAAGACATCATCAGGGTCATTGTTAGCAACACCATTCAGCACAATGGCATGGGTAGTAGCTATCTGCTTCCGTTTGCACCAAGCTTCAACCTCAATAACATCCATCTTTTATGCTCAAACAGCCCAGTAGAAACCACAAACCACTCCCTTAGCAATGAGCATTCAATACTGTTAGTTTACTGACATAAATAGACCACAATCCCGGACGAGCCCCCAAAATGTAACCCCTTCACGGTTCTCTAGATATATGTGAGATGTGGTCTCTGTTGTAGACAGCATTCTATAGTCCAGTAAGGAGATCACTACTACTATGGCTTAATTCTAATTATCTTACTTCATAGTTTTAACGTCAGACAGTATAAGAAGATTACAGGTCAATGAACTAAATTAGACATTTGCATACATTAGAATGAATCTAGACATAATAAACATACATTCTCCATTTACATGGATTCAAAGGAGAATCTGTCCCTGTGTCCAAATTCGAGTGCACTCTTTCGTTGGCGCGCTTAAGTTGGAGCTCATGGTATGTATAATGTCTGCAAGACTTACGACTCCGAACCCCTTCGTTGAATTCTCTTCACGATCACTGAATCCCACTTTGAGTTCTGGATGCAGAGCTACTAATACGAAGGGCGGCGGCCGAGTTTGGAAGCCCGGGACGGGATGCGGCAGCCATTTGCCTCCTGAGCCCTCTTTTCAGAGCTCCTGCCCTCTTTTCTTCCAGTCGCTCCTTTTTCCCGCTGAAAACCCGAATCCACCCCTTCCTCCTGGGGTTTCTGCCTGGAGACTGCGCAGCCTCACTGTCTGCAACAGTTGATACTGGTGCAGAATTATGGAAAGTCTGCTCTTAGTCACATTGTGTCCTTAAAAGTTCTTGCCGTACCTTCACATGGGCAACTTTAACCCAGGGATTTATAACAATGATAATACAGTGTCTAAGTTAAAGATTGATAACCATACTTAGCGTACATAACATTTCCAGTGGGTATTACACTTATGACTCGCATAAATTTATTTCTTTGCACAACTTTCCCATCTTGTCCATTTTTGCCTGGTACCTGGGAAATGGCTTTGTCACTTGGAGTGAATGGTGAGATATTACTTAACCTCAAGCAATTGGGGTTTGGGTGACAGGAATGGCTTGGGTATTGTAGGACTGCTTTGTGGTGTTGTTGTGGGGTGGGGTGGGGGGGGGGGTGGCGGCGGCATTGGGGAAGTTAGTACTGATTCTGGGAGCCAGATGGGTGCACTGGTGCAAGTTAAGTAAATCTGGCCATTATGAGGACAGCCTGGGCCTTCCGGGCAGCAATGTGTGCCGCTGCTGGTGTCATCTCCACCTCAGGTTCCTCCTCTTCTTCCTGCTTGTGTTCCATCTCCTCCTCCTTGTGCTCCACCTGTTCCTCCTCCTCTGAAGAGGCTGTGTGCTCTGTGCCTTGATCCTCCTGCAGCTCCAATCCGCGCTGCCTCACTATGTTGTGCATACGATGATGATTCTAAAGACCCTGGCTGGTGCGTACTGAAGGGCTTCTCCAGATCTGTCAAGGCATCTGAAGCGCATCTTCATCATGCCGATTGCTTGCTCTTTGACATATCTGGTGGACATGTGGCTGTCATTGTAATGCTCCTCGGCCTCATTGCTTGGCCTCCTCAAGGGTGCCATTAGCCATATCTTCAGTGAATAGCCCTTGTCTCCAAGCGGCCAGCCAGTACATCTGTTTGGAGGTTTGAAGAGCTGAGGGAGGGTGGACTGGCACAGAATGAAAGAGTCATGACAGCTGCCAGGGAATCTGGCGCCCACATGCATGATTGATCTTTTTATGGTTGCAGACGAGCTGCACGTTGAGGGAGTGGAAGCCCTTCTGGTTCACAAACACTCCTGGGTGATGTGGGGGTGCCTTGATGGCCACATGTGTGCAGTCAATTATGCCCCGCACCATTGGGAAGCCAGCCAGAGTGGCAAGCGCCCGCTCAGTAACACTGGCTTAATCAGTGGCAAAATTGACATAATTGGCTGACTTGTCAAACATGGCATCGGTCACCTGGGTGATGCATCTGTGGGTGGTCGACTGCAAGATCCTGCAAATGTCTGCTGCAGATCCCTGGAAGCATCCTGAGGCAAAGAAGTTGAGGGCAGTGGTGACTTTGACAGCCACTGGTAAGGCGTGTCCACCAGGCCCTCTAGGCATCAGGTCTTGTTCCAGCAAGCTACAAATGTCTGCGACCACCTGGCATGATAGCCTGAGCCTCCTTTGGCACTGCTGCTCAGTCATGTTGAGGAAGCTCATCCTCTGCCTGTATACCCTGTGTTGGGGTTGTCGCCTCTGGCGCGGTGCAGCCCTGTGCTGACCCCTTCTCCCCTGTGGAGCGTCAGATCGTTGAGAAGAAGACTGCTGTTGTGGCTGTTGGTGCGGCTGGTGTTGTTGTTGTTGGGGCTCAGATTGGTCCGATTCTGAGGTCCAAGTTGAGTCAGCATAAGCGGCACCCATGCTGATCTAACAGATGCCAGGTAAAGTGGAGATCAGGGGCACAATCCCTTAATGTTCTGATAGTGACTAGCAAGGTGGTGAGAGTGGCTTCCAAGGTTGCAGAAATGACTTGCAAACTCCTGAATCTCTGCATAAAATTGAGTCAGCAAGTGCCTTTCCCTTAGGCAGGAAAGCACATGTAATGTGTGAGTATTTATGTGCTTTTCCAGCTGTCACTTAATGGACTCTCACAATGGCCACTGAGCTCCTGCCTCCCCTTCAGAGGCAAGGTTCCCGATGTCCTTGAATCCCGTGCGCCACAACCTAATGTTAAAAAGGCAGTTAAGGGTCTCTCAGCAAGCAGTTAGGTACCTTTATGAGCTCGCCTGCCTCTCCTGAGCGGGTCCGTGGCACGCCTCGAAACACACCTGAGTTAAATGCAGAAGTCGGCAGGATGACAGCGGGTTCCCAATGCGCTGTCAATTTCTGCGCTTTTAACTGCCGGCCCACCCCCAAACCTACGCGCTGGGCATTGGAAAAATTCCGGCCATTTAATGATCCATCCATTTTTCTGGGTGGGTTTTGAACTTGTGCCAAAAACACTTGTTTTTTTTGCAGTTAATTGCATTAAAATTAGACGCCAGATACATCATTTAGGCTGTCACACAATTTCCTGGTGTTTACCCCAATGTCTCATGTTTCTGCCATATAAAATGAGTATCCAAAGCTGCTCAGGTATTTTGTTTCCAGAAATGCATTTAAAGAGCCCTGTGGCAGTGTTTAAGTTCTTTATGAACCATTTTTCTTGCTGATTTTTTTTCTTCCTTTCCTGTTTCCACAACTGTAATATGTGCCGAGTTTCTGGCACTATTTTGTAGGCATGTCCATGATATTGAGACAATGGTTTCTTAATGAGAATCCTCTTTTACTGATGCTTTTTGGAGAAGTACAGATACCGTTGCACCAAAGGGTGAGTGCAACAGATTTTTTTGAGTAATGGTATCAAGGGATATGGAACAAAGGCAGGTAAGTGGAGTTCAGGTACAGATCAGCCATGATCTAGTTGAATAGCGCAACACGCTTGAGGTGCTGAATGGCCTATTCCTGTTCTTATGTTCCTATGCACCAGAGGCAGACTGCTCCCACCTGCTGGTACCCTCCTCAGATAGAGGCACACATACCTGACAATTATCACGTGGAGCTGCCTGCACAGGTTATGGATCAGTAGACATCTTGATGCAGTATTGTGCCATCTGTTAGAAGGACAGCTTCTGCTAACATGCACCATAGGGCAGGCACTGCCAGTGGCAGTAATTCCCTCAACTCTTCTTCCTCTGCCTGCCTCCAGACATGTTGCAATGCTGGCCTATGGGGAGGGTGCCCAGAGTGACAAGCAGGGACATTCTGGGCAGAATTTTGCCAGCGCTCAGAGTGCAGGTTTGGAGGCGGGTCCGCTGTCACAATCGAAATGATTGACAGCGGGTTGGGAACCCGCTCCGAACACGCCTCCATGTAAGTTTCCAAAGTGTTGGGTCGGCGAATTCAGAACAGACCGACAACAAGCGGCGGGGGAGGCATTTAAGATAGTTACATGCTTGTTAAAAGCTAGTTAACTACTTTTTTACCAGCCTATTTCTGTTTTACCACTTTTTTAACATGGCTCACGTCGTTCAGAGATCAGGTCAGGTAAGTAGGTTGGGTTCTCTATGTCTCCCCATTGCTGTGAATAGGTGACAGCTGCAAAAGTGGTATGAAAGCTACCATTTCACATCTGTTCACTTTCCAATGTCAGAACCTTGAACCTTCAGGACTTGGAAGACACTTTTGAGCTGTATGCACTCTCTATCCACTGTCACCTTCTTGGAGCAAGCTCTCTCACCATTGACAGATTGCTTCTGTCATTTCAACTTCAGCTGCCATCTATTGCAGCAACATCGGTGCCCTTGAAAAAATCTCACCGTGGTCCTTTGAATCCCTCCACGATCAGCCCCAACACCAACATCACCAGGCACACCAACAACACAAAGCTTCTCCGCAATCACCTGATGCTGCACAGGACACAAGCCATCAGCACCCGACCACATTGCTGCCCGGGAGGCCAGCGATGGCATCACCATGGCCAGATTTACTTCACTTGACGCTGTACACCCTGGCTGCCAAATGTTGCGCCAGGTTGACACCACCCCACACCAGCTCCATAAAGCATCCCTACAATGACCAAGCCATTCCTTTCACACTCGTCACAATTGTGGGGTGGGGGGGGGGATGGAAGTTATGTCTCAACATTCACTGCAACTCACTAAGACACTTCCAAAGGTAAGCACAGATCTGTCCAATAAGGCAAAGTGTTGAAAATAAAGATTTCAATGTTTGACAACACATTAACAGGAAATTTACATGAACATTGCATAAGACACCCAAGTGCCTACCCTTGTGTGTTGTTAGTTGGTATGATTGGACTAGGATGAGGGCGAGTGTGAGGGGTGGCTACTGTAGGGGGTGGCGGGTGTGGCGCGTGCGCCCAGTCAGTTATGCCCCTGACTGTTTGTGAGCGGTTCGAATCGCTCCCACGCCCCTGGGTTCTAGACACCGGACTTAGGTACAGGCAGCGATACAGAAAACTCGGGTAGACAGGTGGTTTGGATGCAAACAAAACCAAGATTTTATTGAACAAGGAAATCTTAATACAGTCTTAAAAGAAATTACCACTACAATATTATAGGCAAATACACTTATACAGGGAATGGGGAACACACGGCACATCAAGGGAAAAACAACAGTCTTAACAATCCCCTTATCCTTATCCCACCCGTATACCTAACTAGATTAAGCTATGAGGGGCCAGAATTTATGCTCACCAATCCAAGTTCAAAGTCAACTGTTGGAAAGAGAAATGGGTTTTGAGGTTTTGCTCTCTGTCCTCTTAGGTACCCCGTCGCCACGAGGTCTTCAGAAGCGCGGTGCTGGAGCTGCTGCCGTGATACACCTTCTTCTCCTCAGCTATCGTCATCGTCTCGCCCCGATGGGTTCTCCTCTTCTTCTCCCTCAGGCGGTCGTCGGCGGTAACGTTATATTTATCGGACAGTCACCAGTCGTTACCGTTTAGGCCTTATTGGCCATGCACCAACCACCCCTGTATTCGTTGTGGCGTGGAGATCTGCGTGAACACTTTGTTCAACAAGATGCTTGCTGTTATCCTCAGGGACTTTCTCCCTCCCCTCAGGCATCAGCTTATAACTAGGCGCTTGGGAGTTTAAGTTACCGATACGGTTCTCGCTGCTCTGCTCTGCCCTTAATGAGGTATTATCGTCTTCTTCATCTCGTCTCGTCTGGCTGACTACACTACAAGTCCTGGGCTACCTGCTCAACTTCATCTCGCCCCTTTTCGTGGCCTGGGCGTCCTGGATGGCTGTGGACTTGGGCCTTGCTCCCCTTCCCAGCAGTTGGTATGGTGTCTTTGGCTACTGAAGATCTGCTCCAGGGAGAGAACACGCCACGAGGCCAGGGCACGAGTACGAGTGGCAGCCCAAGAGGCCGGAGCCATGAGAGCCGGGTCAAAGGCAAAAGCAAGAGCGAGAGCGTGGGCCAGAGCACGGGACTGCTACCCAGGGCCTTCGGTTATACTTTTCCAAAAACCCTTATCTTCGCGCCAAATCTGGTTAGTTCTTTATGTCTTAATTCTGGCGGGCTAGTTTTCAATAATGGTAGCAATCCATGTTAACTGTTTTTAGATGGCTGGTAATTGCATTTACTGGCCCGATAACTGACTTGTATTGTTCTGAAAGTTCTTGATGGGCTTGTCCAGCCTCAATGGCTGTGTTTGATCTGTTTTCGATTATGTATGCAGACTGTTTGATAGTATTAAACTATGGGCCTCACTGAATTTAAATCTGACTCCAATTCGGTCTGATACATTATTCAAAGTTCTGTCTGGTAGAGTTCTTCTTCACAGAAAACCTGCAGCCTTAGTTTCGATTATGCCCAAGCTGTCTACACTGCAGAACCCACATTTGAATTCCACAGGCTTTCTGCCACGAGGCTCGGAAGCCATCTTGAGTACCCTTTAATTTAAAATGTCCATTGCAGGGTCCCTTTTTTTAATTAATAATAACCTTCTGGGAGATGTAGAAATTTTGCAATCTTACATTCCCCCCTGTGATACTAAAACTTGCTTGAAGTATCATATTCTGAAAGTGAGCAAAATGTTTCTGACCCTCCATAGTCAACCTTCCCCGGTAATTATCTATCTAATATACCCACGACACATGCACTTCCCATTCCATGAAAATGTAGTGTACATCAGCATGCAGAGAGTAAAATTACAGGCTTTACACACACACACATCCAAGCATGGAGGGGGTCTAACACCCCTGCACCACTTGGTACACATATCTTTATTAAACCGCGTCGCAACACAAACAAAAAAAGAAAAACCTTTAATTAAAAATAACAAACACAAAGAAACAACAATTCTTTAATCAAATACAGGGAAAAAGACTTAAACCGGCGTATCTTCCTCCACCTCTACATAATGTTCCTTCCAAAAGCTTTGATTTCGGAATTCTGACCACCGACCTTCTCCCTTACACTGGGTGCAAACTAAATACAGCACTATTCCTAACTGGCAAACCACGAGAATGTGGGAAGCCAGTCTGATCCATGAAGGGACCTCGATATTATTGAAAAGGTCCCACCAGGGTGGAGTCGCAATATCCAATATCTTAGTCCCTATCTCTACTGTTTTCTGCTCGAGACTGTAAAAATGTTTCTGTGAAACTATAACGGCCTTTAGAATTTTGGTCAGGTGTTCAGGGAGAGGGGGAATTTCTTAACGGTGTTTTTAAACCATTTATCTGGGTCTGCAGCTCTGTCATCCAAGCTGTTGATGACAGAGGACCCAGTATTAAACGCAGTAAAAACATTATTCCATGCACCCCTTCTCTGTCTCCCTGGGTTACCCACAAATTCTCTGTGTGGTGTAGAATTCGGTCTTGTCCACGTGGGCAAAATCGAACTCATAAAACTTCTTGAATATGTCCCTTAATAGGGCCTGGTATAACTGCTCTGTTACTTTGGGGCACCACTCCGGTAAATGTACCTCCGTGAGATTCAAAATCACGGAGGCTACCGCGTAGTGTGCCCCCTGGTACAGCTTCTGATCAGTGGGGACTAGTACTAACCCATTCCCTGGTCCCTTGGTGGTGGTGGGGCAACCTTCCCTGGATAACTTCGCCACCTGCGCCATGGGCGGGGGCGGGTTACTAGCTCAGTGGCATTGACTGGTGTTGTGTCGGTACCTTTCTACCTAGGCACAATTTAGGACTCAGAACTCAGAGATTCAAACATGAAGTGCTTTATTGGAAGGAAAGGAAGTTCTGGAAAGTTCCGAACAAAAAGAGCTAAACTTAACCGAGAACACCCAACCATTTATCTCCTGTGACAGCGCCACCACAGGTGGGAGGAGAACACACAATACATAACATTCCCTCCACTCTAAAATGGAAGGTCCACATTATTCCTCAACAGGTAAGTTACTTTCAATGCACTCAACGAACCTAGGTTAGAGGTAGACTGCCTCAAACCCTGACTTTACCAAGGGGTTTATTCTGCCCCAGTCTTGTGGGTAAGTCACTAAGCCTACAGATCCAAGCGTCTTGGAGGCCGCCGCTCTCTGACAGGATACCAGCGGTCATCACTGGCTTCCACAGCAGTAGGCATTGACACAGGCCTGGATGGAGAAGGTGCCTGTGTCAGTTGAAAGTCAGGAGTTTGCATAGGTGGAACAGTTTCTTTGACTTCCTGTGTTGGAGAAGAGCACTGTGGCAAAGGATGCTGGTTTGCGGTATCATCCGGAAACAGTTCAGGCCAACCAGCCATTGGAGCCGCTGTGGCTGTCTCTGCTCCTAGCAACAGTTGATCTGTGTGTCTTCTCCAGACGACGTCCTCAGCAGTCTCAACCGTATAAGACACAGGGCCCGTCTGCGCGATCACCGTAGCAGGAACCCATTTCGGTCCAGTGTTGTAGTTTCGAGCTAGGACGTGCTCTCCCGGATGAAACCGTCTCTCCTTGGCTCTTTTCTCTCTCTTTTCAACTTGACCTTGTTGTTGACAATGGACAACCTGTTCTGCCCTTGGAGGTTTGAGTAAGTCAAAACTTGTCCGCGACTGCCTCTTCATCATGAGCGAAGCGGGGGAAGTTTTGGTTGTGGCATGCGGCTCGTTCCTGTAGGACAATAGGAAGCTGTTCAGACGTTGGTGGATTGAGCCCTGACCTTGCGATGTCTTCAAGGCGTGCTTCAAAGTTTGCACAAAGCTTTCTGCCTGGCCATTAGTAGAGGGATGATAGGGCGCAGACCTGATGTGTTGGACACCATTCACATGCAGGAAGGTTGCAAACTCCTGTGATACAAATTGTGGACCATTGTCACTTACGAGTTGTTCTGGTGAGCCATAACGGTTGAACATCTCACCAAGTTTCTCAATTGTTTTCTCTGCCGTGGTAGACCTCATCACAGCGACCTCCGGCCACTTGCTACGAGCGTCCACAACCACCATAAACATCTTCCCTTCGAAAGTACCGGCGAAGTCCACATGTACTCGCTGCCACACTTCTGCAGGCCAATCCCAGGGGTGTAGGGTTGCCAGCTGTGAAACATTCCGGACCCTTTGACATGGGGAACATGTTTTGGCTTTCTCCTCAATATTCCCATCGAGACCTGGCCACCAGAAGTAGCTTCTTGCCATTTCCTTCATCCGAACCATTCCACTGTGGCCTGTATGAAGTTGTTGCAGTATAGGTTCCCTCAGGGGTGGCGGAATGATGACACGGCGTCCCCAAAGAAGACAACCTGCCTGGACGGAGAGCTCATTTCTTTTTGAAACGTAAGGTTTCAAACTAGGAGAATTTCCTATCGCTCTCCCTCGAATGACATCGTCCATTACCTCAGACAGGACTGGATCGTTGCGGGTGTACCTTCGCACCTGAACTGCAGTGACAGGTGCTCCCTCCACTTGTCTAAAGTAGAAGATGTCTATCTGACGAGGCTCTGGGGGAGTAACAGGCAAGGGTAGCCTCGAGAGACCGTCTGTGTTGCCGTGCAAGTCTGATTTGCGATATTTGATGTCGTATGTGTGTCCTGGCAACAGTAAAGCCCACCTTTGCATCCTGCTTGCAGCGAGAGACGGAATTCCGGTGTGGGGCCTGAAGATTGAAGTCAATGGACGGTGGTCCGTCAGGAGTGTGAACCTTCTCCCAAACAGGTACTGATGAAATTTTCGAATTCCAAAAACGATTCCCAAGGCCTCGCGCTCGATCTGCGCATAGTTACTCTCGGCCTTGTTCAAGGTGCGTGATGCGAAGGCGATAGGTTTCTCTTCACCCGAAGGCATGATGTGGGATATGACTGCTCCCACACCATATGGTGATGCATCACATGCTAGCTGCACGGGTAGCTTTGGGTCGAAGTGTGTCAGGACCTCCGAATTCAGCAATGCTTTCTTTGCTTGGGCGAAAGCTTCGTTGCACAGTTCAGTCCATTTCCATGTTTTGCCTTGACATAGCAACTGATGTAACGGCTTCAGCAATGTTGCTAAGTCTGGAATAAACTTCCCATAGTAGTTAAGTAGCCCCAGAAATGAACGTAACTGGCTCACATTCTGGGGTGCTGGGGCCTCCACGATCGCCTTGACCTTTGGCGGCGCCTTATGCAGGCCAGTAGCGTCAATCACATGCCCCAGGTACTCAACTGAAGACTGAAAGAATTCACATTTGTCTTTATGAACCCTGAGTCCGTACTCTTTCAGTCGTTGTAGTGTCGCATCCAAGTTAAGAAGATGATCCTCCTCATTTGTCCCAGTGACAAGGATGTCGTCCAGGTAGCACTGGACTCCTGGCAGTCCACCCAAAATCTGATCCATTGCCCTTTGGAATAGAGCAGGGGCTGACGTAATTCCAAATGGAAGGCGGCAGTACCTGTATAGCCCCTTGTGTGTCACAATTGTCAGCAGCTCCTTTGATTTGTCATCGACATGCATTTGTAGATAAGCCTGGCATAAGTCTATTATGCTGAACTTTTGCCCTCCGGCCAGGCCCGTAAAAAGATCATCAATGAGGGGAAGAGGGTACTGTTCCACAGACAGCACCGGGTTAATAGTCACTTTAAAATCCCCGCAGATTCGAACAGATCCATCCTTTTTCAGGACAGGAACAATGGGTGTGGCCCATTTGCTCACGCTCACAGGCTCCAGGACTCCATTCTCGACTAAGGCCTCCAAGTTAGCCTCAACTTTTGGCCTAATTGCATAGGGTACAGGTCGGGCTTTGTGAAGCTTCGGCTTGCTGTCAGGTTTAATGTCCAGTCTCACGCTGATCTTTTTCATGCTCCCAAGTTCCCCATTGAAGAGTTCTGCATGTTTGTTTAACACTGCAGTCAGACCTGACTCCCCTTTTGACATCATGTAGACTGCAGGCCAGTCCAGCGTGTTTTTCTCTAGCCACGCACATCCCAGTAGTGATGGGTAATTTCCCTTTACCACATATAGTGGCAGTTTTGCAGTCTGTCCGTTCAATTTAACTGTCACCTCAATGACGCCTCTCATGACCACAGGTTCGCCGGTATATGTCTTTAGCACAATGTTTGTTGGCTGAAGGGTAAGATGCTTTAGCATTTTGTTGTAGACAGTGTCTGAAACAAGGGACACAGCCACGCCTGTGTCCACCTCCATCCGCACTGATTGTCCCTCCACCAGTGGTGACACCCAGTAGCCATTTGAACCACCTGCAACCGTCAGTATGTGCACCTCTTCCTCCTCAGAGGTGTCGCTCCCCTCTGTTTTGCTTGTTCCATCATACTGCACTGAATGAACACTCTTTTTCCTCTCTTGTCCAAATACAGACATTTTGCTTCCATGCTTCCCAGCGACACTAACTTCAATGGCCTTTTCAAGAGTAAGGTTGTCCTCAGTAAGAAGGCGCTTCAGTGTGGCTGCATTTTACAGACCACACACAAGTCTGTCTCTAATGGTGTCATTCAGCACCTCCTTGAACTGGCAGTGTTCCGACAACCTTTTTAAAACAGCAATAAACATCCTCTTGATTCCGTTTGTGAAATCTAAATCTCTCAGCAATAACCAGAGGTTTTGGTGAAAAATGTGCACCAAGAATTTCCACTAGTTGCTTATATGTTTTAGTTCCTGGCTTATCTGGCTGCACGAGGCTGCGAAGTAAATTGAAAGTCTTCGGCCCGATTACACTCAAAAAGGTAGGCACGACCTTTTCATTTGCCACCGCATTCGCCAATACAAAATAGTCAAAACGTTCCGTATATGCGCTCCGTTGCTCCACATTTTCATCAAAATCACCGATGTTTCCTAATATAGTAGCCATCTCACGTTTCAAATTAAATTTTCTGTTTACACACTGCACCCGTAACGTACGTAGATTCATCCGCTCCTCGTTGCCACTTGTTGTGTCGGTACCTTTCTACCTAGACACAATGTAGGACTCAGAATTCGGAGATTCAAACATGAAGTGCTTTATTGGAAGGAAAGGAAGTTCTGGAAAGTTCCGAACAAAAAGAGCTAAACTTAACCGAGAACACCCAACCATTTATCTCCTGTGACAGCGCCACCACAGGTGGGAGGAGAACACACAATACATAACAACTGGGATCGGGGAGAAGGGGACTGCGCATGCCTTCAGGCTGGTATCCCACCTTATCCCATCCCCGGCGTCTTGCCACTGCCGGTGGAAAATAATGGATATGCCTGCAGGGCAGACCTTTTCTGACCCCCACATACAGATGTAAATTCCTTGGTCCGGTTCCCACCACTTGTCCCAGCAGACACTTAGTCCTCCATGAGTCCCGGTAATTGTCCGATGGGTGTTGTTACCCAAGTCGACTCCGGGGTTCCTCATGTCCTTGCTCAACTTCCTGAGCCACCACCAACAATCCAGTGGAATGTGTCCTTTGCACGTTAAACATATTCGCTTTCCAACGGTGACGCTGACCCTCGTGGAAATGACTCGCACCCGGGGGCACAGGAGGGAGGCTTCCCCGTACGTGAATCCGGTTTGGCTAGAGTACTGAGACGAATTGGACCCCAACCATCCTGGCCACCTTCCCTCGTGGATGTAGACGGCGGTTTCCTCCGCATCCCGTTCGCCGCTCCCGTCGACCGCCAGGGGCGCTGTGTCTCCCGAACACCCAAAGATGTGGGAGTTCTGGACATCACCCCTCCTCTCTGCGCTCATCCCGATCAGGGCGAATAGGATCACGATCCATTCCATCCCGAAAATCTTTCTGGAAAAGATGTAAAAACATGCAGCCAGGTCCCGAGGAGATTCTCTGACTTGGTGAGGCATGGTCGGGTCCCGCGACCTCGACCCAAATATATACACTCAGCAGATTTTTTACATAAACTACTCATCACCTTATTTAACCCAAATTATAAACACCCAAATTTAAGCTAAATAATTATACTTTTCTTAAACTTAAAACAAAACAATATACATTCGCCGCCCGTTTCCGGGCGGCCAGGCTAATCTCTGGTCGATCTGCGGCTCGCCGCTACCCCCGGCATGACCGCACTGTCCTTGACCATTGGTCCCTCGCAGCCCGAGGCTGCTGGCTGAGGACCTGTGTCCTTGGACCCCTCCCTGACTTGAGGGGCGGCCGTTGGTAAATGGAGGGCGGGTGACCATGGCTTTCTCGGCTGGGGCGTCCGTGGGGACTTTCTGGGGGCTTTGGCGGGTAGGGCTTTCTTGGCCACTGAGCCTTTTACCCGAGCTGCCGCTCCCCCGGGCTTGACCCCTCCTGAACCTGGGCTAGGGGAAGGTAACTTTTCACAGCCTGCTGCTGCGAGCTGAGAGTCTCCGCCCCCGGGTCCCATGGCTGGGTCCGGGGCGGGGTTTTCGACCTCAGGTCCCTCCCTCTCTACACCTGGGTTAGGGGCGGGGTTTTCGCCCTCAAGTCCCCGCCCCTCATCTGGATCCCAGAAGAGTGGGGGCGTGTCCCAATCGATGGGCTGGATGGCCCCTCCCTTCATGCAGGCCACAGCGCCTGCTTGTGTGGTCTGTGAACTCACTCGTGCTGCGGGCTGAGGATCTTTATCCTCAGACTTGACCCCAACTGGCTGTTTTCCCCTTTCAGGCCAAAACAGCTTGCACTGGTTGATATAACCAGCAGCCTGTTTTAAAACCTGCGCTGAAGGTTCGCCCGCTGCCCTGGACGGACCTTCTAGGGGCTGTCTTTTCTCCTTTCTCACCGGGACGGTCTTACCTCCGGCCCTTTCTCCGGCGCGCACGGTCAGACTGAGGAATTTTACCTCCTGCTGGCCGATCTGCGCCTTCTTGGGATTCACTTTGAAACCCTTCTGTTCTAACAGCTCCAGTAGTTTGGCCAATAGTGGGCCATGCTCCTCTTTCGAATCAGTGAACAGGAGCAGGTCATCCACATATTGTACCAACTTTCTGGGCTGACTAAAGTCCTTCAAACTGTCTGCCATGCACTGATGGAAGATGCTGGGGCTATTATGGAAGCCCTGAGGCAAGCAGTTCCACGTGTACTGTTGCCCTTTAAACGTAAAGGCAAACTTGTACTAATCCTCCGTCCTTACAGGGATGGACCAAAACCCATTGGAAATATCCAGCACCGTGAAAGTGGTCGCGGATGCTGGAATACTCCCTATCAGGTCGGCAACTGCTGCCACTGTAGGTGCACAGGCTGGGATGTTACTATTGAGCACCCGATAGTCCACCGTGGCCCTCCAGGAATTGTCCGGTTTTCTAACCGGCCACAACGGAGAGTTTACATGGGTGGCTATCGGCCTCAGAACTCCCTGCTGTACTAACGAGGACATGGCTGCCTCCATGTCTGGCTTTGCTTCCCTGGGGAAGTTATACTGTTTCTGTGGTCGGGCCATGGGGTCCCCGTCCACTCTGACCTCAAACCCTGTGACCCTCCCGCAGTCGTGTTTGTGAGTGGCAAATGTGGCCAGGTGGGCCCGCACAAATGCCTGGAACTCTGGTGGAGTGTTACTGACCATGAGCCCGAGGTTATAATCCTCTTTGGGCTTCATGGTGCAGAGTGTCCCCTTCCCTTCCTTACCCGGGATAACTATGACCTCACCGTTCTTTACCTTTCCTGCCCCCCAGAGGCAGTGATTCCTCAAATCCACCAGGATCCCGTGACCTATGATAAAGTCGGCCCCCAGGACCCCCTTTCCACCCTCCACTTCCCAATTCATCAGGACACACGTCCACTTGGAGCGGAGCTGTCCTATCCGAATGGCGAGCGGGATGGAGACCGAACCAGCCTGCTCCTTACGAACCAGCCTGCTCCTTACCCGTGAATCCCGATAGACTGTATGGGATCCCGCTAGAGAGAGGTGAGGTGGTGGGCTTAGCTAAGTAGATCATGGTGCGCGATGCCCCCGTGTCCAACAGATAGGTCCCCGCTACCTTTTCCACCTCTATCTCCATCATGGGTCTCCTCCGCTCATCATATCGGAGCGAACACAGATACACAGGCTGCACCGGCTCTAGTCATGGTTGTGGGTTGGATGGGGCTGATGGGGTGAGAGCACCGGTGGTGGCTGCTACTCTCCCCTGGCCAGTCAGTAAGGACCTCATGGTGTCCAAAAGCGACTCGACCTCTGCAGAAGGGGTCCCTTCCCCCGCCTTTTGGATGCTTTCCCTTGTTATCCTTCCAAGGGTTCTTACACTCCTTCTGCCAGTGACCATCCTTCCCACACCCGTAACAATTGGTCTTTGTGTTGGGGGGGTTACTCCCTTCCTGGTGCCACTCTTTCCTACCCAGTCCGGGTTTTACCTCATGCAGCTTACCCTTGGGTGGGTGTGCATCGGCTCCCCTACCGTTTTTATAGGCCAGAGTGAGCTGCCTAATTACTGTGAGTTCTGTGGTCTGGGGATCTTTGGGGTCGAACCAGGCTTCTGCCTTGGTCCGGAACTGTGGCAAGTGTTGTGTCGGTACCTTTCTACCTAGACACAATTTAGGACTCAGGACTCAGAGATTCAAACATGAAGTGCTTTATTGGAAGGAAAGGAAGTGCTGGCAAGTTCCGAACAAAGAGAGCTAAACTTAACCAAGAGAATACCCAACCATTTATCTCCTGTGACAGCGCCACCACAGGTGGGAGGAGAACACACAATACATAACATTTCCTCCCCTCTTAAATGGAAGGTCCACATTATTCCTCAATAGGTAAGTTACTTTCAATACACTCAACTAACCTAGGGTAGAGGTAGACTGCCTCAAACCCTGACTTTACCCTGGGGTTTATTCTGCCCCAGTCTTGTGGGTAAGTCACTAAGCCTACAGATCCAAGCGTCTTGGAGGCCGCCGCTCTCTGACAGGATACCGGCGGTCATCGCTGGCTTCCGCAGCAGTAGGCATTGACACAGGCCTGGATGGAGAAGGTGCCTGTGTCAGTTGAAAGTCAGGAGTTTGCACAGGTGGAACAGTCTCTTTGACTTCCTGTGTTGGAGAAGAACACTGTGGCAAAGGATGCTGGTTTGCGGTATCATTCGGAAACAGTTCAGGCCAACCAGCCATTGGAGCCTCTGTGGCTGTCTCTGCTCCTAGCAACAGTTGATCTGTGTGTCTTCTCCAGATGACGTCCTCAGCAGTCTCAACCATGTAAGACACAGGGCCCGTCTGCGCGATCACCGTAGCAGGAACCCATTTCGGTCCAGTGTCGTAGTTTCGAGCTAGGACGTGCTCTCCCGGATGAAACCGTCTCTCCTTGGCTCTTTTCTCTCTCTTTTCAACTTGACCTTGTTGTTGACGATGGACAACCTGCTCTGCCCTTGGAGGTTTGAGTAAGTCAAAACTTGTCCGCAACTGCCTCTTCATCATGAGCGAAGCGGGGGAAGTTTTGGTTGTGGCTTGCAGCTCGTTTCTGTAGGACAACAGGAAGCTGTTCAGACGTTGGTGGATTGAGCCCTGACCTTGCGATGCCTTCAAGGCGTGCTTCAAAGTTTGCACGAACCTTTCTGCCTGGCCGTTAGTAGAGGGATGATAGGGCACAGACCTGATGTGTTGGACACCATTCACATGCAGGAAGGTTGCAAACTCCTGTGATACAAATTGTGGACCATTGTCACTTACGAGTTGTTCCGGTGAGCCATAACGGCTGAACATCTAACCAAGTTTCTCAATTGTTTTCTCTGCCGTGGTAGACCTCATCACAGTGACCTCCGGCCACTTGCTACGAGTGTCCACACCACCATAAACATCTTCCCTTCGAAAGGACCGGCGAAGTCCACATGTACTCGCTGCCACACTTCTGCAGGCCAATCCCAGGGGTGTAGGGTTGCCAGCTGTGGAGCATTCCGGACCCTTTGACATGGGGAACATGTTTTGGCTTTCTCCTCAATATTCCCATCGAGACCTGGCCACCAGAAGTAGCTTCTTGCCATTTCCTTCATCCGAACCATCCCACTGTGGCCTGTATGAAGTTGTTGCAGTATAGATTCCCTCAGAGGTGGCGGAATGATGACACGGCGTCCCCAAAGAAGACAACCTGCCTGGACGGAGAGCTCATTTCTTTTTGAAACGTAAGGTTTCAAACTAGGAGAATCTCCTATCGCTCTCCCTCGAATGACATCGTCCATTACCTCAGACGGGACTGGATCGTTGCGGGTGTACCTTCGCACCTGAACTGCAGTGACAGGTGCTCCCTCCACTTGTCTAAAGTAGAAGATGTCTATCTGATGAGGCTCTGGGGGAGTAACAGGCAAGGGTAGCCTTGAGAGACCGTCTGCGTTGCCGTGCAAGTCTGATTTGCGATATTTGATGTCGTATGTGTGTCCTGACAACAGTAAAGCCCACCTTTGCATCCTGCTTGCAGCGAGAGACGGAATTCCGGTGTGGGGCCTGAAGATTGAAGTCAATGGACGGTGGTCCATCAGGAGTGTGAACCTTCTCCCAAACAGGTACTGATGAAATTTTCGAATTCCAAAAACGATTCCCAAGGCCTCGCGCTCGATCTGCGCATAGTTACTCTCGGCCTTGTTTAAGGTGCGTGATGCGAAGGCGATAGGTTTCTCTTCACCCGAAGGCATGGTGTGGGATATGACTGCTCCCACACCATATGGTGATGCATCACATGCTAGCTGCACGGGTAGCTTTGGGTCGAAGTGTGTCAGGACCTCCGAATTCAGCAGTGCTTTCTTTGCTTGGGCGAAAGCTTTGTTGCACAGTTCAGTCCATTTCCATGTTTTGCCTTGACATAGCAACTGATGTAACGGCTTCAGCAATGTTGCTAAGTCTGGAATAAACTTCCCATAGTAGTTAAGTAGCCCCAGAAATGAACGTAACTGGCTCACATTCTGGGGTGCTGGGGCCTCCACGATCGCCTTGACCTTTGGCGGCGCCTTATGCAGGCCAGTAGCGTCAATCACATGCCCCAGGTACTGAACTGAAGACTGAAAGAATTCACATTTGTCTTTACGAACTCTGAGTCCGTACTCTTTCAGTCGTTGTACTGTCGCATCCAAGTTAAGAAGATGATCCTCCTCATTTGTCCCAGTGACAAGGATGTCGTCCAGGTAGCACTGGACTCCTGGCAGTCCACTCAAAATCTGATCCATTGCCCTTTGGAATAGAGCAGGGGCCGACGTAATTCCAAACGGAAGGCGGCAGTACCTGTATAGCCCCTTGTGTGTCACAATTGTCAGCAGCTCCTTTGATTTGTCATCGACATGCATTTGTAGATAAGCCTGGCATAAGTCTATTTTGCTGAACTTTTGCCCTCCGGCCAGGCCCGTAAAAAGATCATCAATGAGGGGAAGAGGGTACTGTTCCACAGACAGCACCGGGTAAATAGTCACTTTAAAATCCCCACAGATTCGAACAGATCCATCCTTTTTCAGGACAGGAACAATGGGTGTGGCCCATTTGCTCACGCTCACAGGCTCCAGGACTCCATTCTCGACTAAGGCCTCCAAGTTAGCCTCAACCTTTGGCCTAATTGCATAGGGTACAGGTCGGGCTTTGTGAAACTTCGGCTTGCTGTCAGGTTTAATGTCCAGTCTCACGCTGATCTTTTTCATGCTCCCAAGTTCCCCATTGAAGAGTTCTGCATGTTTGTTTAACACTGCAGTCAGACCTGACTCCCCTTTTGACATCATGCGGACTGCAGGCCAGTCCAGCGTGATTTTCTCTAGCCACACACGTCCCAGTAGCGATGGGTAATTTCCCTTTACCACATATAGTGGCAGTTTTGCAGTCTGTCCGTTCAATTTAACTGTCACCTCAATGACGCCTCTCATGGCCACAGGTTCGCCGGTCTACGTCTTTAGCACAATGTTTGTTGGCTGAAGGGTAAGATGCTTTTGCATTTTGTTGTAGACAGTGTCTGAAACAAGGGACACAGCCGCGCCTGTGTCCACCTCCATCCGCACTGATTGTCCCTCCACCAGTGGTGACACCCAGTAGCCATTTGAACCACCTGCAACCGTCAGTATGTGCACCTCTTCCTCCTCAGAGGTGTCGCTCCCCTCTGTTTAGCTTGTTCCATCATACTGCACTGAATGAACACTCTTTTTCCTCTCTTGTCCAAATACAGACATTTTGCTTCCATGCTTCCCAGCTCTGTCTGTTCTTTTTTTACCTCTACAGGCGCGTTCAATGTGACCCTTTTTGCCACAATTTCGGCATTCCAGCTCCGTACACCAGCAGTCATTAGCGTGATGGCCCGTTTTCCCACAACGGTAACATGTGCCGTTCCGCGCACCTTTAGGCTCAGACGACACCTTGTGAACTCTCCCTGTTGAACTCAACTGGTGAGCATCCTTTTCCGCCATCTCCATGGAGACACTAACTTCAATGGCCTTTTCAAGAGTAAGGTTGTCCTCAGTAAGAAGGCGCTTCAGTGTGGCTGCATTTTGCAGACCACACACAAGTCTGTCTCTAATGGTGTCATTCAGCACCTCCTTGAACTGGCAGTGTTCCGACAACCTTTTTAAAGCAGCAATAAACATCGTCACTGATTCTCCCTCCTCTTGATTCCGTTTGTGAAATCTAAATCTCTCAGCAATAACCAGAGGTTTTGGTGAAAAATGTGCACCAAGAATTTCCACTAGTTGCTTATATGTTTTAGTTCCTGGCTTATCTGGCTGCACGAGGCTGCGAAGTAAATTGAAAGTCTTCGGCCCGATTACACTCAAAAAGGTAGGCACGACCTTTTCATTTGCCACCGCATTCGCCAATACAAAATAGTCAAAACGTTCTGTATAAACGCTCCATTGCTCCACATTTTCATCAAAATCACCGATGTTTCCTAATATAGTAGCCATCTCACGTTTCAAATTAAATTTTCTGTTTACTCACTGCACCCGTGACGTACGCAGATTCATCCGCTCCTCGTTGCCACTTGTTGTGTCGGTACCTTTCCACCTACACACAATTTAGGAGTTAGAACTCAGAGATTCAAACATGAAGTGCTTTTTTGGAAGGAAAAGAAGTTCTGGCAAGTTCCGAACAAAGAGAGCCAAACTTAACCGAAAGAATACCCAACCATTTATCTCCTGTGACAGCGCCACCACAGGTGGGAGGAGAACACACAATACATAACAGCAAGCTGTTCGCCACCAAGCAACGGAGCCAATGTGTCAGGGAATCCTCGTTCAGGAACGTCTGGCCGGGCATTCCCGGGCAAGCCTTCCGGTACACCAGCCACAGCCGGTCCGCAAAAGCCTGCGGGGTCTCCCCTGAGAGCTGGACCGTCCTCTCCATGTGGGAGAAAGGACTCCCCTCATCCATCCCCATGGCCTCCAGAACCGCGTCTCTAAGCTGCTCGTACCCGCTCTGCCCCCTCTTACACTCTTCAGAGGGGATTGGAGGAGATTACTCTCCAGGGAGAATAGCAGCATCTTGGCCTTCTCAGCGTCATCGCAGTTGTTGATGCTGGCGGCCTGCTCCATTTCCCTGAAGTGGATTGAGGGGTCTCCCTTGGCCGAAAGCTTCGCGATATGGTTGACCATAACCCTAAGTTGCTGGATGTTAAAGGGTAACACGAACTGGTTTTGGAGGGGTCCCTCATCGTCGCCATTGGCGGGTGGGCCGAACCTCCAATGCCGTGCTGGGCACATCGGTTCTGGTTCCGGCTTTTCGGGCGGGGGTTGCTCTACCTCCGCCTCCACCTCTGGCTCTGCTTCGGGTTCCACCCCCGGTTCCACCCCCCCTTGCTGCCAAACCTCGCTGAAACTTGGCGCTACGGGTGGTGGCCGTGAGGTCTCCTCTCTTTCAACCGGGTCATCCCTGGGCACTACCGGTGACATGGGAACTGTTCTCCCCTCGTTCCCCATAAAATCTGCCTGGCCTGCCTTTGGGCTTATGAGGCAGACCATGCCTTTTGCCTTCCGGAGGGCCCTGCTCAGACTTTCTATCCTCTCTTTATAGGGGCCGTGGTCTGCCTCCTCAAACCTCTGTTCATTCACTAGCTTGTAAGCGGCTTTTACCTCCTGCACTTTCTCTTCCTGTTCCCTAACCTGCCTCGCCATGCGGGCGTTTTTCTCCCGCAACCTTGACTCATTTCCCTTGGCCTCCGTGACTTGGCACCGTAGGTATTCCAGCTGAGCCTTGTGTTCTCTCACTAGATGCACGCTTTCTTGGTTCAAAGCCTGTAAGGCCACTAACAACTTTTCCCCTGCGAGAGCCTTATCATGGATTTTCAGGGCTGACTCCCTTAACTGTGTGGCAACGAGCCCGTCTAAAAGCTGGATCTGCTTTTTAAAGCACATCAGCCAAACTGCCTTCTCTAAGGACTTCTTGAGTTCCTTGCCCTCTGTCCATTTAGCCGCTGCATCTACTGGACGCCCAGACTTTAACAGAGTGGTGATCCACTTCTTACTGATATTCACCTTGCTAAACACATAATCCGAAATCCTTTCCTCCATAATGGTTCGCTCATCCGAACCATTGTCTACCATATCACAACCCTGATGCTGGTGTCCTGCCGCAGTCGCCAGTTCTGTAGGGGGTGGCGGGGGTGGTGCGTGCGCCCAGTCAGTTATGCCCCTGACTGTTTGTGAGTGGTTCGAATCGCTCCCACGACCCTGGGTTCTAGGTACAGGCAGCGATATAGAAAACTCAGGTAGACAGGTGGTTTGGATGCAAACAAAACCAAGATTTTATTGAACAAGGAAATCTTAATACAGTCTTAAAAGAAATTACAACTACAATATATAACACTTATACAGGGAATGGGGAACACACGGCACATCAAGGGAAAAACAACAGTCTTAACAATCCTCTTATCCTTATCCCACCCCTATACCTAACTAGATTAAGCTATGAGGGGCAGAATTTATGCTCACCAATCCAAGTTCAAAGTCAACTGTTGGAAAGAGAAATGGGTTTTGAGGTTTTGCTCTCTGTCCTCTTAGGTACCCCATCACCACGTGGTCTTCAGAAGTGCGGTGCTGGAGCTGCTGCCGTGATACACCTTCTTCTCCTCAGCTAACATCATTGTCTCGCTCCGATGGGTTCTCCTTTTCTTCTCCCTCGGGCGGTCGTCGGCGGTAACGTTATATTTATCGGACAGTCACCAGTCGTTACCGTTTAGGCCTTATTGGCTATGCACCAAACGCCCGTGTATTTGTGTGGCGTGGAGACCTGCGTGAACACTTTGTTCAACAAGATGCTTGCTGTTATCCTCAGGGACTTTCTCCCTCCCCTCAGGCGTCAGCTTATAACTAGGCGCTTGGGGGTTTAAATTACCGAGACGGTTCTCGCTGCTCTGCTCTGCCCTTATCGAGGTATTATCGTCTTCTTCGTCTCGTCTCATCTGTCTGACTACACTACAAGTCCTGGGCTACCTGCCCAACTTCGTCTCGCCCCTTTTCGCGGCCTGGGCGTCCTGGATGGCTGTGGACTTGGGCCTTGCTCCCTTTCCCAGCAGTTGGTATGGTGTCTTTGGCTACTGAAGATCTGCTCCGGGGAGAGAACCTGCCACGAGGCCAGGGCACAAGTACAAGTGGCAGCCCAAGAGGCCGGACCCACGAGAGCCAGGTCAAAGGCAAAAGCAAGAGCGAGAGCGCGGGCCAGAGCACGGGACTGCTACCCGGGGCCTTCGGTTATACTTTTCCGAAAACCCTTATCTTCGCGCCAAATCTGGTTAGTTCTTTTGTCTTAATTCTGGTGGGCTAGTTTTCAATAATGGTAGCAATCCATGTTAACTGTTTTTAGTTGGCCGGTGTGGTGTATGTAACCGTTCCACCTTTAAGAGAACTATTTTAAGAGATGCACTACTTTATCTTGGCTGCTGTATACTGTAATACCGGTGGTGACCACACCGGTATATAAGTGCTGTGTAATGATTTATTGGGCAGTTCAGCCTGACCTTCGACTAGTAAAGGCCTGTTGAATTTATTCTTGTGGTCTGTGTGCAGTGATTCTAGAACACACAGACTTAACAGTGGCAACGATGACGATCTTACCCTGCGGCAGAGATATATCCAAGGCATTTTAATGGGCGTCGAGAAGAGGCATCCGCCCTCATCATCCTGCTGAGAAAAGACTCAGGTCTGAAGAGCAAGGAAGAATCCTGACACGAAGCCTTCAATCAGCAACAGGCAGTGATCATCCCTTCTATCACGGTGGTGGGTAAGCCGATCAGCGACGAGCAGCAAGTCAGCCACGTTGGCTGTGAAGTAGGGGAGGGAAAAACGGAGGATATAAGGGCGGAGAACTCGACCACGGCCGGGGAAAAGAGCCGGACAGAAGTCGGGGCCAGAGGCGCTGAGACTGGGGCAGCGTAAGGCACGGGAGCCGCGGTGAATGCAAACGCAGCCGGTGTAAAAGACCGGGCTGCAAGCGGGCTGGGAGACGCAACAGCGTCGAGAGAGAGCTCGACCGCAACCGGGGAAAAAGGCCGGGCAGCTACCGAGGCCGCGAGGCGCGGGAGAAAATAAAAATAATTTTAAAAAAAAGACCGCGGAGAACTCAGCCGCAGCCGGGGGAAAGGACCGGACTGCAAGAGGGGCTGGGAGGCACGATTTGAGAACCGCTGGGGAGGCCGAACGCAGCAATACGGCAATCGCCATTACAGCCAGCGGGGGAGAAAGGCAAATGCGGGAAGCCACCATTTTCGTAGGCGGGGGAAGAAGACAAGCGCGGGAAACTGCCATTTTGAAAAAAAAATAAAATAAAAATAAAAGAAAAATTTCTTTTTGTTTCTCAAGAAGATTGCGAGGATGCCTAAGCATGGTAACATCAATGATTTCGATGCCGATGTTGAAGATTGGGCCACGTATGTAGAACGCATAGAGATTTATTGTAAGGCAAATAAAATATCAGATGAAGATAAAGCACTAACCTTACTAAACTCAATGGGTGCGAAGATATACGGGCTATTGAAGCATCTTCTATCACCAGCTAAACCGACGGATCAGGCTTTCGCTAATATTGTTGCTGTCCTGAGAAATCATTTGAACCCCACACCGCTGATGTTAGCGGAACGATTTAAATTTTATGCGAGAACGCAACTGAAAGAGGAAAGCAACGCGGAGTATTTAATTGAACTGCGTAAGCTAGCGAAATACTGTCAGTTTGGGGAAAGACTGACAGAGGCACTGAGAGACAAATTCGTGTGTGGATTGACGAAAGAAGGAACACAAAAGCGGCTGCTTGAAGAGAATGATCTTACACTTGATAAGGCTGTCACTATTGCAGCATCGCACGAAGCCGCAGCGAGAGGCACTGCGGAAATGCAGCTGAAGGCAGCGGTACTCAGCGTAGATCAAATGGCTTTGGGTACAGTGAAATGTTATCGTTGTGGAAAGACAACACACGATCAGAACCAATGCTGGTTTAAAAATCAGGAATGTAGAAAATGTGGCAAGCTTGGTCACATAGCTAAAGTATGCCGGTCAGGAAAGAAGACCAGCAACAAAAGTCACCGCAGGAAAAGTGCAGAAAGGTACATAAGGTGGCTGAGAAGAGTTCGGATGAACAGAATTCGGATTCAGACTCCAACAGCAAGGAACTGGGTAGTCTGAGAATTCACAATGTGAGTAAGGAAGCTGACCTACAAACTATCTGGGTCACACTTCAGATAGCAGGAGTCCAAGTGAAGATGGAATTGGACACCGGATCGGCGTTGACGGTCATGAATAAGCAAGATTACAAAAGGTTATTCACACATATTCCCCTACGGGATACGGAGATAGTATTGCAGACATACACGGGGCAAAGAGTATACCCCATCGGAAAGATAAAAGTCAAGGTGGTACACAAGGGCAAAGAACACCAAGGAATGGACTTATATGTACTACCTGAGGGAGGTCCACCACTTCTGGGACGGGAGTGGATCAGGAAAATAAATATGGACTGGCACTCCCTAAAAGCAATAACGGTAGATTCCGGAAAAAAAGATGTCAAACCTGAACGATTGTCCAGAATATTGGATGAGGCTAAAGAGGTGTTCCAACAGGGACTGGGAACACTGAGAGGAATTACGGCAAAAATCAAGATTGCAGAACATGCAAACCCAAAATTTTTCAAAGCCAGACCGGTACCTTATGCGATACGACCTGCTGTGGAAGCTGAGCTGGAAGGGCTAGAACGTTCAGGAGTACTGTCTAAGGTGGACTGGAGTGAGTGGGCCACGCCCATTGTTCCCGTCATGAAGCGTTCATCGAGTAACAAGCCAGGGGAACCGGGGAAGGTCCGCATCTGTGGAGACTTCAAGATCACGGTTAATCCGGTGCTTCACACGGTGCAATATCCGCTTCCGCGGATTGAGGATACCTTTGCTTCATTGTCTGGCGGGAAACACTTCACCAAGATAGACCTGGCGCAAGCGTACTTACAGATGGAAGTTGAGGAAGAGTCGCGCCAGTATCTCACAATCAACACGCACAGAGGCTTGTGTCGATATAATAGACTGGTTTTTGGAGTGGCTTCGGCTCCAGCAATTTGGCAGAGGGCCATGGAGCAGGTATTACAGGGAATTCCAAGCACTCAGTGTTACTTGGACGATATCCTGATTACAGGAGATGACGATGAGGAACACCTTGCAAATTTGAAACTGGTGCTCACCAGATTGAAGGAATATGGACTTCGAGTTAATCACCAGAAATGTGAGTTCTTTCAGGAACGGATCTCGTACTGTGGTCATGTCATTGACCAGGAGGGGCTGCACAAGTCACCTGACAAGATCGAAGCTGTTGTGAAGGCTCCCGCTCCGGAAAATGTATCCTAGTTGAGGTCGTTCCTAGGGTTGATTAACTATTACCATAAGTTTCTGCCAAATCTATCCACGGTGCTGCACCCGCTGAACGCTCTTTTGCAGAAAGAAGTACCATGGAAGTGGAGCGAGGACTGTAAGAAGGCCTTTCGCAAAAGCAAGGCATTGATCACCTCAGAGGAAGTGTTGGCTCACTTCAACCCAACGCTACCTATTCGTTTAGCTTGTGATGCTTCTCCTTATGGTATTGGAGCAGTACTCTCACACAAGTTGCCAAATGGCTTGGAAAGGCCAGTCGCATTTGCATCCAGATCATTGACCTCCGCTGAGCGCAACTATGCTCAGATAGATAGGGAGGCTCTCAGCCTTGTGTGGGGAGTAAAGACGTTTAATCATTACCTGCAGGGCCAGAAGTTTACACTGCTGACAGACCACCAGCCGTTGGTATCCATTTTTAACCCTAAGAAGGGTGTTTCGGTGATGACAGCACAGAGGCTCCAGAGATGGTCCCTTTTCCTAGGGGCACATCAATATCAGATAGAATTCAAAGGTACAAAGCAGCATGGTAATGCTGATGGGCTGTCGCGCCTGCCACTACCTACTGAGGAGGAGGCACCGACGGTTGACCCGGTGGAGTTATTTCACTCGACCATCATCGAATGTTTACCTGTCACCAATGCAAATATTGAAAGGGAGACTAGGAATGACCCGACACTGTCCCGGGTCTACGAATTGACAGTAAAGGGATGGCCAGCCCATGGTGATCCACTGTTACCGGCATTCTCAGCAAGACGAGAACAGCTGTCCATCTGTCAGGGAACATTGATGTATGGAACAAGGGTGATTATCCCTCCTAAGTTAAGAGAGAGAGTTCTAAAAGAACTACATGAAGGTCATCTGGGGGGAGTCAAGATGAAAGGCCTTGCTAGGGCTTATGTGTGGTGGCCGGGTATCAACCAACAGATAGAGGATCTGACGAAAAGCTGCTCAGGGTGCCAAAAAGTCCAAAATGCACCTCCAATTGCACCGCTGCATCCATGGGAATCGCCTTCAACCCCATGGCAACGTGTACATATTGACTTTGCTGGTCCATTCATGGACTCCATGTTTTTAATTGCGGTGGACGCACATTCTAAATGGCCAGAAGTGATTAAAATGACTACCACTACCTCGGAGAAGACGATCGCGGTGCTAAGAACGATATTTGCAAGAAATGGATTGCCAGAGCAAATATGTTCAGATAACGGACCACAGTTCGTGTCAGAGGAATTCCAGAAATTCCTGAAGAAGAATGGGGTGAAACATTATACCTCTGCCCCATATCATCCAGCTACGAATGGGCTGGCCGAGAGGTTTGTACAGACGTTCAAAAAGGCAATAAAGGCCATGAGCGAAGATCAGATTCCACTGCAACACAAGGTGGACAATTTCCTACTGGCATATCGAAACGCCACCCATGCAACAACAAACCAAAGTCCTGCCATGATGTTCTATAACAGGAGGTTGCGGTCCAGGTTGGACTTGTTAAAACCAAATGTGCGGAGGGAAGTCGAAAACAAGCAGTTCCAGCATATCAATAACAAGCCCACTCGGAGTTCTGAAATAGGACAACCGGTGTTAGCCAGGGACTATAAAAACGAGAAATGGCAATCTGGAACAATTCGGGCCAGACAAGGACCCCTGATGTACATGGTAGATGTTGGTGAAAACGTAATGCGACGTCATGCTGACCAACTGGTGGGATCGAGAACAAGGGTCAAGCCCATGGTTACGACAGAGACAACCGTGGAGGAGGTTAGTGAACCTGAAGCATCTACCTCAGAAGTGAATATACCTGATGATGATGTCCTATCCATAGGGGATCAACTAGATGAGTCACCCCAGCAACGAGAACCAGAGACCCCTGAAAGGCGTTATCCGTCTCGGATCAGGAGGCCTCCTCAGAGACTGAATCTGTGAACTGTTTTTACATGAAGTTGTGTATATATGTTATTATGTTATGTTAAATGGGGAATATATACTGTTAAGCTAAAAAGGGAGGATTGTGGTGTATGTAACCGTTCCACCTTTAAGAGAACTATTTTAAGAGATGCACTACTTTATCTTGGCTGCTGTATACTGTAATACTGGTGGTGACCACACCGGTATATAAGTGCTGTGTAATGATTTATTGGGCAGTTCAGCCTGACCTTCGACTAGTAAAGACCTGTTGAATTTATTCTTGTGGTCTGTGTGCAGTGATTCTTATTAACAGTAACTAGAACACACAGACTTAACAGCCGGTAATTGCATTTACTGGCCCGATAACTGACTTGTATTGTCCTGAAAGTTCTTGATGGGCTTGTCCAGCCCCGATGGCTGTGTTTAATCTGTTTTCGATTATGTATGCAGACTCTTTGATGGTATTAAACTATGGGCCTCACTGAATTTAAATCTGACTCCAATTCGGTCTGATACATTATTCAAAGTTCTGTCTGGTAGAGTTCTTCTACACAGAAAACCTGCAGCCTTAGTTTTGATTACGCCCAAGCTGTCTACTCTGCAGAATCCACATTTGAATCCCACAGGCTTTCTGCCATGAGGCTCGGAAGCCATCTTGGGTACCCTTTAATTTAAATGTCCATTGCAGGGTCCCTTTTTTTATTAATAATAACCTTCTGGGAGATGTAGAAATTTTGCAATCTTACACTACTGAGATGGGGAAGTGATAATGTAGATAGAGAGGGATGGGTGGAGGTGCAAGGTAAGTTGGCGTGAGTAAGGATGTGCAGGAGTAGGGTAGGGAAGTCAGAGTGCTGGGGATGTAATGAGTGGCACAGCAGGGTGAGGTTGAGCGTGGCTTTGCAATAACGGTTCGTGATCTACTGAGATCATTGAAAGGTTTGCGCCACTGCAGCCAGGGACCCCTGACGACAACCCTGCTTGTGCACTCCTGTGCAATGTGCAACCAGGCTGCGTTGGTGTCCTGGGGAGGTCTCTTCTGCCCTTGGAAGGGAAGAGAACCTCCCTGCATGCTGTGACTCACTCCATAAGCATATGGAAGGAGTCATGTGAGAGCCCCGGTGCAGTCAACCTTTCTGCAGTGATTGTCAGTGTTTGCAACACCTCAATGCTGCAGAAAACTGACAGAACAACTGTCAAAATGAATGTGGCCATGTTCCCTTTAAGGAAACCGGCTGATGATGCGTCATCAAATGACGTCACCAGACTCGCTTCCTTTTAATTGGATGGGAACCTCGCAAGGCGGGTTTAACAAGTCCAATCAACATAAAATTCTGTTCACAGAGCGGCTGGAGCCAGCAGCGGGACCGAAACCCTCCAACCACCTCTCCCGCAACAATCCCACCTCTGCAGATGAAATCGTGGACTCTATTTCTGCCACCTGGTTCTGCACCACCTCCACTTTGCCAACCATTTACTAGGGGTTGGAGTGCTGTACAACTCTATCATTTGGCCACAGATATTGAGTGCCAACCATTGAGTTTTGCCAGGCATTTTTGCTCCCAAACAACTTTGCAAAGGCTGAAATAGCTATTAATAATATTTTTAACCATTGTAAGGTTATCAACAATTTCCTCACTTACTCTTGGGGGGCTTGTCCTATGAGGAGAGATTGAGTAGACTAGGCCTATATTCTCTAGAGTTTAGAAGAATGAGAGGTGACCTCATTGAAACATACAAAATTCTTACAGGGCTTGACAGGGTAGATGCAGGGAGGATGTTTCCCCTGGCTGGGGAGTCTAGAACCAGGGGTCACAGTCTCAAAATAAGGGGTCGGCCATTTTGGACTGAGGTGAGGAGAAATTTCTTCACTCAGAGGGTGGTGAATCTTTGGAATTCTCTACCCCAGAAGGCTGTGGAGGCTCAGTCGTTGAGTATATTCAAGACAGAGAAGACAGAGATCGATAGATTTTAGAATATTAAGGGAATCAAGGGATATGGGGATAGTGCAGGAAAGTGGAGATGAGGTAGAAGATCAGCCATGATATTATTGAATGGCGGAGGAGGCTCGAAGGGCTAAATTGCCTACTCCTGCTCCTATTTCTTATGTTCTTACTGAACCAGACCCAATTTGTGCCAGGAGCCTGTCCACATAATTTAAATGAAGCTGATCCTGCAAAATCAGGTGTGGGCTAAGAGAGCACTGCCTAACTAAGAATTGATAGGAGGTCCGATTGGAAAATCTCCCATCTGGTGTCCCCTATGGATTTGGAAATAAAGTTTGATACTAAGAGGTATAGTGAATTTTGAAGAGGAGAGCAGAAAATTGCTAAAGGACATAGATTAAGTGAATGGGTGGAACAATGGCAGATATAATTTAACATAATAAATTGGGACATAGTACACTTTGGACATAAGAATGGCAGATGGCAAGATGGCCTAAATGGGGAATCATAGCAGGTAGATAAACAAGGGAAGTTAGAAATTCAGGTACGTGAGTCATTAAAAGATAGCTCACAGGTGCAAAAAGCAATGAAAAAGCACTATTGCAATTATTCACCAAGTACTGGTAGGACCTCAATTGGGAATATTGTCTTCAATTTAGGTTTCTATATTAGAAAGGATATACTGTCCTTGGAGAAAATGAGCAATGATTTGTTATGATGACACTGGGGGGAACAAAGGACTTAGCTATAAAACGGACTTAGCTATGAAACAGACTTAGTAAATTTGGGTTCTATTCCTTGGTGAAGACAAGGTTCGGGGTGGTTTAATTGAAGTGCTTAAAATAGAGAAGGGAATTGTCATGGTAATTAGGGAATGACTCTTCCTCAAGTACATGTCTTAATGTCTACATTATGCTCATTGTCCTATATACATAAGCTGGGGTTCAGCTCTACAATATGTACTTGGTGCAGCAGGTATGGTCTTTACCGTCTGCGGGCTTGCTGGCCAATTAAGGGAAAGCCAGTGTCAGATGACATCAGGTGATGACGCTTCATCTGCCGGTTTTCTTAAAGGCACATGAACCATACATTTTTGACATGATTTGACAGTGTTTGACAGCATTGAGGTGCTGTCAAACACTGACAATCACTGTACACAGGTGAGCCCTTGTACCCAGGCTCTCCAATGACTCTCTCCTTAGGATGAAACAGATGGCAGCTGCAGGTGAGGGTACAAAAGCGATCTGTCCCTTCTCCCATTGAGGTGAGGCCACACAAACACTTCAAAGCTTGTCACCTACAGAAAAATCTAAACACATTAAAAATGACTTTCCCAACATTTCCTTACCTCTGATACTCACCAGTGTCCCATTGCATCCTTCACACCACTTCTGCAGCTGTCATCTATACACCAACATAACAACAGGCCCACAGCACACCTCACTTACCCTGGCGGGGTTCCCTGATGTCGGGAAGCCCACAGCAGAAGTCAAAAAATTGGAAAAAGCCTCTTAACTGCCTGTTAATTACCTGTTAATAGGCAGTGAAGTGGCTATAATCCTTTTCCTGCCGCTAGGAGTTGGGTCCCTGTTCAAATCAGGGACCCGACTCCCGGGAAGATTGGTTGGAGACTTTCCCAGTAGTCCCGCCTCCAAACCCACCTCCTCAGGGCTGGTAAAATCCAGCCCATGGAATGCCAAATAAACAAAAATCATTTTAATTTCTCAAATTGTAAAATTATTATTAAATAAATATGGAACATTAGCTTCTGTCCACCTGGTTAGCATGTTTTCCTATTCCATCTCTTGTTCCATCTTTTTTTTGGTCTTTCCTGGATCTCCCTAGTCTTTTTCCTCCATATCTTTCACCAATTTCAGCAACCTTTTTGGCCACGTTCAAGATTTTTTTTGGTGGTCTAGATTCAATTTGGTGCCTCACTTCTCAGGGCTTTCCCAAGTCTCTTCAGCATCTTTAAGGCCTCTATCAATTATGCATCTTGCAGGTATGTTCAGCTCGAGCTGTATTTAAAGCTTAGTGCACCAGAGATACATTCAGTTTCATACTCTATCTACCATATTTTTGTTTTCTTTTTCTACTTGTATTCCTTCTCAACTTCCCTCCTACCTAAATCTACTGTAAATGTAGAAAATATTACTTTATATACTTCAGATAGCTTTTATACTTGTTCAAATTAGGGCTAGAAATTCGTCTCCATTGCACCTCCCGTTAGTGCCTCCGGGGAGCGATAATGGGGCGTTGTGCCCGGAGATCATGACGTCATTCAGCTGCGCATCGTCCCAGTAGGGCAACGGACCCGAACTTCGGTTCCGCCCCCTGTAGCATCGCTGGCCGATAACACCGACAGCTGCAGGAGGCATTGTTAGGGAGGCTGGCTGCTTGGGGAGTGGTATTTAAAGGTAAGTCCGCTTGTGTCAATTAAAAATTTGTTTTCACCCCTTAGGTTGTTTTTCAACTTTTTCCTGTGCTATCATTGATCAGTGCTTGGGGCTGATCGTCGCGGATTGCGGCTGCCGTCAGCGATGAAGGACATCGATTTAATGCAGAGCCTGCAGCGATGGCCCTTCCCTTTAAGGGAGGGAAAGAGCCTCAGTTCCCAGCAGTGCTGCTCTCGACATTGGGCAGTGCTGCACCGCTACCGCTCCTCTTGCCGAACTTTAGCGCTCCAAGGGAAGTGGTAGCGCTTGATTTAGCGCTCCACTTCCTTCCTGGAGTGCTAATCTCGAAGTTCACTTTAAATTCACTGGCGTAGTGCCCGGCGCTACTTTTGCATTACCACTAACAATGCAATACTCAATTTCTCCCCCTTGTCTTTTCCTTTTCCTACAATTATGTATCGAGCTCCTGATTTGGGCCGTAGGGAAGTAGAGAAGGAATAACATTAGTAAAAGTAAAACAAAAAAATCTAAGTAACATTTATTTGACATTAAAGTGTCTTTTAATTGGTATATACATTCCTCAAATGAAAAGTATAGGATTCAAATGTAATGGGGCTGGGAGGGCTAGCTTTGTGGTGTTGCATTGAATTTTATTTAACAATTTACATTTATCTAGTGTCAGCCGTGGCTCAGTTGATAGCACCCTCGCCTCGGAGTCAGAAGGTTGTGGATTCTAAATCACACTCCAGGGACATAAGCACAAAAATCTAGACTGACACTCCAGTGTAGTACTGAGGGAGTGCTTGTGATGAAATAACTCTGTGTTCTGGCATTTGTATTGTCTGTTGTTGTTGTACTTGCTAATGTCTGGAATGTTCTACAGATGTAACCACTAATGCTCCTCCCTAGCCCCGCCCATCTGGATCCTCCGGATTGGTGTGAGTCTTACTCATAAGGGCTGGGTCGGTGATGAATGATGGCTGCCTTGTGTTAACTCGATGCCATGTTCTTACTTAATAAAAGCCTTTAGTTTTAAGCTTTAACCTCTTGGATTCAGGCAGTTACTTGGCACATCAATTTTATTAAGTAACAACTTTTGGAAGATGGATCGATTTTTGAAACCAGAGCGTCTGGATATCGATCCCCATTCGGCAGATGCGTCGAAGAAATTTACGCATTGGCTTCGATGTTTTGAACACTTCATCGCATCGATCAATCCGACGGTTAACAAGTTGGGTCTTCTAACCAACTTGGTAAGTCATCAAACTTACTCTATAATTGAAGATATTACTACATATGAAGAGGCCCTCACAGCTCTTAAGGCCCAGTACCTTAAGTCGGTTAATGAAGTATACACCAGGTATCTTTTGTCTACGCGTAGGCAATTACCCGAGGAATCCCTGGACGATTTCCTGCAGGACCTTAAGGCTTTGGCTAAGGATTGCAACTACAAGGCTGTCTCATCAGGAAGAAGCCATCCGCGATTCCTTCATATCTGGCCTCCGATCTAATTATATTAGACAGAGACTCCTCGAGAACGACTTGTTAGTTTTAAAAACGGTCGTCGCTACTGCTCGATCGTTAGATGTAGCCCAGAAGAATTTAGAAGTGTATGCATCAGCCCATGCATCTCTCTCAGCCTCGTGTGTTCCGAGTATGGAGGCATCCATAACACCAATGGAGCCTCCACTTAATCCTATTGTTGCGGCTGTACCCCGTGGGTCTAAGTGTTATTTTTGTGGCCAATCTAAACACCCCAGGCAAAGATGCCCAGCCAGAGAGGCTACCTGTTTTAAATGTAAGAAACGGGGACATTTTAGTAAAGTGTGTAAGGGTAATCCTGTACCCGATGTCTTCTCTGCTGCCGCCTATCATTTTACTCTAGCCTCGGCTACGGTTGACCAGATCATACCGTGTTCCTTGTCGAAATCTATGATGGACATCAAGGTTAATGGTCGTCCTGCTGGGTGTTTGATAGACTGTGGCAGTACTGAAAGTTTTATACACCCCAACCTTGTTAACTCCTGTTCATTGAAGGTGTATCCTACTCAAAGTGAAATTGTGATGGCGTCCAAGTCCCTTACTTCGGAGGTAACTGGATATTGTAAAGTCACATTGACCATTAAGGATACAGAGTATAAGGACTTTAAACTCCTCATATTACCTCAGTTGTGTGTGAACTTAATTTTAGGCTTGGACTTCCAGTGTCAGCATGAGAGTGTTACCCTTAAGTATGGTGGATCTCAGCCTCCACTTACAGTCTGCGGCCTTTCTACTTTAAAAGTAAGTCCGCCTTCTTTGTTCGTGAACCTTGCTCCTAATTGTAGACCTATAGCGACTAAGAGCCGAAGGTATAGTTCAGAAGATAAAACATTTATAAAAGAGGAAGTGGAAAGGCTTCAACGGGAGGGAATCATCGAACACAGTAATAGCCCGTGGCGTGCCCAGGTGGAGGTGGTTAAAACTAATGAAAAGAAAAGACTTGTGGTCGATTATAGCCAGACTATAAACTTGTATACCCAGTTAGACGCCTATCCTTTGCCTCGTATTTCTGAGATGGTGAACCAGATAGCTCAGTACCACATGTTCTCCACCATTGATTTAAAGTCTGCCTACCATCAACTCCCCATCAAAATAGAAGACCGACTTTATATGGCCTTCGAACCTAATGGGCGCCTGTACCAATTCCTTTGGGTGCCCTTTGGAGTGACGAATGGGGTATCCGTCTTCCAATGGGAGATGGATCGTATGGTGGATGAATACGTGTTGGAAGCAACATTCCCGTACCTGGACAATGTTACTATCTGTGGGCGCGACCAACGGGAGCATGATCAAAATCTCGCGAAATTCCTAGAGACTGCAAAGAGGTTAAACCTGACCTACAACGAAAACAAGTGTACCTTCAATACTACACGTTTGTGTATTCTTGGTTGCGTTGTGGAGAATGGGGTAATCGGGCCAGATCCTGAAAGATTACGCCCACTTAAGGAATTACCTTTACCTCACACTGTAAAAGCTTTAAGAAGGTGTCTGGGATTCTTCTCGTACTATGCCCAGTGGGTGGCTAGCTACTCAGATAAAGTCCGACCTCTTATTAAGTCGACGTCTTTTCTGCTATCAGCGGAAGCTCAGGAGGCTTTCTTTAATATCAAACGAGACATTGAGAAGGCAGTGGTATGTGCCGTGGATGAGAAGATCCCTTTTCAAGTGGAAAGTGATGCATCTGATTTTGCGTTGGCAGCAACTCTTAACCAAGCTGGTAGACCAGTAGCTTTCTTCTCTCGTACATTGCAAGGACCAGAAGTTTGACATTCTTCAGTGGAAAAGGAGGCACAGGCGATTATCGAAGCAGTCAGGTATTGGAGACATTATCTCGCTGGCCAACGTTTTACGCTTATTACGGACCAGCGATCTGTGGCCTTTATGTTCAATACTAAGCAGAGAGGCAAGATCAAAAATAATAAGATTTTAAGATGGCGAATAGAACTGTCAACATATGACTATGATATTCAGTACAGGCCTGGAGTATTCAATGAGCCATCGGATGCTTTGTCACGAGGAGTATGTGCTAGTCTAGGTATAGATAAGCTTCAAAATCTCCACGACGCACTCTGCCACCCTGGGGTTACTAGAATGAACCACTTCATTAAGTCTCACAATCTACCCTACTCTATTGAGGAGGTCCAGACAATGACCAGAACCTGTCGTCTTTGTGCTGAATGCAAACCCTGCTTCTATAAGCCGTCCAAGCCAGCTCATCTTATTAAAGCAACTCGACCATTTGAGCGTTTGAGTCTCGATTTTAAAGGTCCCCTTCCATCGAGCGACCGTAATGTCTATTTTCTTAATATTATAGATGAGTACTCTCGGTTCCCTTTTGTTATCCCCTGTCCGGATGTGACCAGTGCTGTTGTAATTAAATGCCTCTGCCAACTGTTTTCCTTGTTTGGCATGCCTAACTATATACATAGTGATAGGGGTTCTTCCTTTATGAGCGAAGAATTGCGACAGTTTTTGCTATCGAAAGGGATTGCAATGAGTAGAACTACCAGCTATAACGCTCGTGGTAATGGGCAGGTCGAGAAAGAAAATGCGACAGTGTGGAAGGCTATCGTACTGTCTCTGAAGTCACGAGGCCTGCCGACCTCTCGCTGGCAGGATGTCCTGCCAGATGTGCTGCATTCCATAAGGTCTCTTTTGTGTACAACGACGAATGCCACCCCTCATGAAAGGATGTTTAGCTTTCCAAGAAAAGCTACTAATGGAGTATCATTACCCACATGGTTGACGACCACGGGCCCTGTGCTGTTGCGCAGACATGTGAGAGGCCACAAGACTGATCCACTGGTGGAGGAAGTACAACTCCTCCATGCTAATCCCCAGTATGCGTACATTCAATATCCGGATGGGTGAGAGGATACGGTCTCTATTTAAGATCTTGCACCTGCTGGAGCTCGAAAAGAGTTCGACTCTGAGAGTAGAGTTTTCAATCATGGTATTGGACCTTCAGAGGCACAAATCCTCAGTGTGGAAAACACTGATGATTCTGGGAATTCGAATGAACCGGAGTTAGTACTCCGGGAGGAGCCTCAGCAAGAGTTACGTCGTTCCCAGAGGACTATCAGACCTCCTGACAGACTGAATCTATAGCAGGGGGTGAATGTGATGAAATAACTCTGTGTTCTGGCATTTGTATTGTCTGTTGTTGTTGTTGTACTTGCTGATGCCTGGAATGTTCTACAGATGTAACCACTAATGCTCCTCCCTAGCCCCGCCCCTCTGGATCCTCCGGATTGGTGTGAGTCTTACTCATGAGGGCTGGGTCGGTGATGAATGATGGCTGCCTTGTGTTAACTCGATGCCGTGTTCTTACTTAATAAAAGCCTTTAGTTTTAAGCTTTAACCTCTTGGATTCAAGCAGTTATTTGGCACATCAGTGCTGCACTGTCGGTGATGCTAATCCGAAGCCCCGTCTGCTCTCTCAAGTGGACATAAAAGATCCTATGGCACTATTTCAAAAAAGAGCAGGGGAGTTAACCCCAGTGTCTTAGTCAATATTTATCCCTCAATCAACATCACTAAAACAGATTATCACATTGCTGTTTGTGGGAACTTACTGTGTGCAAATTGGCTGCCGTGTTTCTTGAAAACTTGAAAAAGTACTTCATTGGCTTTTGGATGTCCGGTGATCATGAAAGGCGCAAAGGTCGTAAATGTCTTTAATGTAAACAAATGAGGAGAGCGAAATGAAGGATTGAGGAAAATGTTAAAGGAGCTGATTAAAGGCAAAATCGAAGAGGCAGCTTTTGAGAAGCCTTTTGAGGGTTCAAAGTGACAAAGCAAGATGGAAGGAAGTTCCAGAGAGCAGGCTGTGATAGCTGAAAGCTCTACCACCGAAGGTGGAGCAGAGAAGGCAGCTCACAGTAATCTAAACTCAGAAGAGCAGAAACTGTGAGCTGGGATGCAGGGCAGGAAAAGGTTACAGCGGTAGTCGGATGGAGTAAAGCTCTGGACAGATTTGTAGATAAGGATTTGGAAATCAATGCATTGGGGGTTGGGTAGGCTTTTGGAGGTTGACAAGAACAGGGGAGACAGTGGAGTATGACTTACTATTGGATAGGATGCAGGTGATGGAATTTTGGATGAGTTGGGGTTTATGTAGATTGGAGCTTGGGAGACCACCAAGGAAAGATCTGCAAGATTGAGCCTGGAAATGTGAATGACATGGATGAACCTGTGGGGGTGAATTAGGGGTAGAGTTGGATGGTGTCTTGGAGATGAAAATAGATTGTCCTGGTAACGGAGTGGAGGTGGGTTTGAGGTTCAACTCAAAGTTGAACAAGGAGCCTAATTTAAATATGGGAAAGATTACAGGGCAGAACTGAAGGATATTCAGCATGGCCAAATATTAATAAGGAGTGGTACAAAGATTATATAGAACAGATTGAGTACTGCTTCTGAACAAATTCCACTTTAACTGCTACCTGCAGGTGTGGATCAGGTGGATCAGCTGGTCTCTTCCTGTATGTCATTTTCATATGTTTGTATCTGTCTCAACTCAATAGCGAATGAAACTCCAGTCCACCAAATGCTCCAGCACCCTAACGAGTAAGAACCTTGGGCCTGTCACCCACAATTCTCACCTTAATTAATTACATGTAACTGTCAGTGTCTGTACCTGAAAGTATCATATAATCTGTATTGTAGCCAATACACTGTAGTGAACCAAGACGTAAAAAAATGTGTATGCTTTTTAAACACAACAAAGAAAATGCATTTGTTTATTAAAATGACTGAGTAACGATAAAATATCATTTGGAGGCAACGAGATTAAAATGACAGCGAGAGTGAAAATTAAAGATAAGTTTTGCGAGGCACTGTACAGGTGGCAGGGCCTCAGTCAATTTGCCCTTTAAAGTCAGACGTTCAAGTTGCAAAGTGTTGGCCAGTCCTGGTCACCAGGATTCTTCATTTCCATTTTATTCTTGGCCAAAACAAAATTACCTTTATGAAGACGTGCACATGCATGCTGAGTGATTTATATTGTATCACAAAATATTTTTTTACAGAAGGAAGAATAAGATGTTGAAATTTAAATAATATGTTTGCTGCACAATTGGAATGTCACTTTGACAGTTGTTGCAAATTAAATCACGAGTCTGGTGCTAGTGGATTTGATCTCTTCTTCCCAGGTTTGCTGATGATATATTGCAGTTTTAATGGACCATCATTCATCATCTGATAATGACAAATGTATTATTTCTGAACTTGTCATCTGTTCCTTGGTGACAAATAGTCTGACTTCTACCAGTGATAATGGAATTTTATAATGATCTATCCTAAATTGAAAGTAACTGACTTCACTGTACAGCAAGAGATGTTTCTTCAAACCTTTGTACAGTTTATGGAAATGGTTTCCAAGTTGTGGACATGCATTCAGCAATTTATCGAAGACAGTAAAGCCCAAATAACAAGTACAGTACTGTTTGGAAAATAAGTTGCAGGATAGTAATAGTCCTTTTTTTTAACTATAAGGATATAATAGTGTAAACCATTTTTTCTGGGGTAATTTTCTCTCTTTGCTTTGCAGGTAGTGTGACCTCCACAGAAGGACAAAGCAGATCATTGCAAAGCATATAATGTCTTCTACTTTATTATTTGTAGAATGCTGTATAGTCTTTAGTTGGAAAACAGTAAACAAAGGATTTTCTTGGTAAGGCAGTATTGCTCGGAGGGAAATCTCAAATATAAACAAGAAAACTAAAGATGGAAAACACAGTCCTGGAGAAAAATTCTTAGTGATGAAGAACATTTTTGGTATCTTCTAGACATACCATGTTAAGATGATTGAGTTTACTTATTAAATTGAAACATTACCTGAAGTCAGAATGTTAGGTTTCAATGAATCATGCTTTATACTTAACTCAGAGAAGTACAGCTGCAAGTGTTTAAGGTTACTGAATTCTAAAAAATAATTGGTCTCAGTTTTCCTTTGGTAAACTTACTCTAATGCCCACGTGGTGTTGTAGTAAAGCTCCTGTTGTAATACAAAGCCCCAGTGTTCCTCTCCAGTGAAAGCACGAATTGCACTATTGATATTTTGCATAAACCAAACAAAATGGACATGAAAATTGTGAGACAATGGATGACAATTGGTGCCTATGATACATAGGCAGAATGAAAAAGAAATGATATGATCAATAACATGGTCAACAGACCTTGATAGGTTCTAAAGAAGAAACATAAGATGTGTCATTATGATTTTGAAATGTATTAAAAAATGTAAAAAATAATTGGGGTATTTCAAGTGATATCATGGGTTGTTGAAATGCTGAGTAAGATACGTGTCAATAATGCTATTTTGTAGAGATGGTCAAGCAGAATGGAATAGAGTGCATTGAAAATTAGGATGGGTTTTTAGGAAAGGCTTCCACTTGAAGAGAGAGCCTATGGGGTGGGTGTTAACCCTACCCACCTGTCAAAAGTTGGGTGGGGAGATGGTTAAAACAGGGGGTTACTTACCCGCTCGGAGGTCGCACGGTTCTCGCCGCTTGCAATCCTAAGCTGCAGGGTATTGCAGCGAGTTAAAATGAACCCTTGTGTTTAAATAGACAACTGTTGAAACTAGCTGTGAGGGAAAGGTAAAGAAGATAATAAACAAGCCTTATAATCTAAAATTGTCAAAATAAAAGGTTCAGTGAAGCTTAAAAAAAGTAAATCTTTGATAGCACAGATTATTAGAATATTTTTTATCCCTGATATAAAGAGCACGAAGAACAAGGTACAAGAGCTTGAAGGTTATGTTTGAGGGAAGATGTAGATGTAATCAGCTTAATGGAATCCTGGATAAATCCTGAAGATAGACATGTTTCATAAAACAGGGTTTATGGAAGGGATAAGAAAAATAGAGTGGGACGATGTAGGGTTACTAATGAGAGGGAATTTGACAGTAATTAAAAGTAATGAGATAACCAGTGATGAGAAGAAGATTCAATCTATCCGAGTGAAACCTGTGACACCAAGGGAAAGAAGTTAATAATTTTGAATTGTTATAGACTACCAGAGCAAAGGAAATACATTGATGTGCAGCTAAATTGCATATCAAGTTTTAATTATCCATCAATTAAGTGACATGATGGTGGAGATCTTTCAAAAGTGGGAGGTGAATTCATGGACCTAGCACAGGGCCACTTTAGGCAGCATGTTAAAAAAATATGCCTGCAATAATGGAAAATTTGGAGCTCCAATTAAAAGACGATAAAATTACCAGATTTCAGAACAGCTAATTTTCTAGGGAAGATAATTAAACAAAATTCAGATGCATTTATTTTTCTAATTCATTCTCAGGATGTGCCCATTTATTGCCCATCCCTCGTTGCTCTGAGAAGGTGGTGGTGGGCCATCTTCTATGAATTTCTGATAGGTGTTTGATACAACTGAATGGTTTGCTAGACCACTTCAAAAGGCAGTTAAGAGTCAATCACCTTGGTTTGGGACTGGAGTCACAAATAGGCCAAACCAGGTAAGGATGGCAGGTTTCCTGCCCTAAAGGACATTAGTGAGCCAGTTGGATTTTTAATGACATTCCAACAGCTTCATTTTATTTCTATATTTTTTTTAAACTGTGTTCAAATTCTCAACTGTCATGGTGGGATTTGAACTCATGGGCCAGAATTTTCCGGGATCCATGCGGGTGCAATCAGAGGCAGGTTGGGTGGGAAGTTTCTCGCAGCGGGTCAGGAACCCGCTGTCATCCCACCCCCATATGTCTTTCCCTCGGGCGCATCTGTCAGCGCGGCAGCGACACGACCGGCAGAGGCGGGTGACTTAATTTAAAGGATTATTAGCTTGTTGGCAGAGCCTTAAGAGTCTTTTTAAACTTACCTTTGCAATTTCACTGGATGTCCATGGGACTCACGCTGCTCAGGAACCACATCTGTCAACCTGAGGCAGGAGTTGAGTGGCCATTGATCCAGCTGATTAGTTGGCAGCATCAAATATTGTACAAAAGCTCCCACCTGAGAGCTGATCACTCTCCTCAGACAGAAGCTGTTGCTGACTACATTGCCAGCACAGACTGAGATTTCTGCAGGCTCCAAGACTTTCCAGCAAAGTCTCCATCCAGTGTCACCTCATTGGAAGAACCTCTCTCACCAGTGACAGATTGCTTCTGTTATCTCTACTTCACCTGCCATGAATTCCATCAACATGGGTGCCATTTATACTGTCTCACCTTGGTCCTTAGAATCTGACCATGAAGAGCCCCAACACCAGCAGCATGAACAACAACACCACCAACCTTATCCGCAATCAACTGATGCTGCACAGGACAGAGGGCATCAGCACCCGAGCACATTGCTGCCCGGTAGGCCAAGGATGGCCTCACCATGGCCAGATTTTCTTCACTTTATGCTGTGCACCCATATGGCTGCCACATGATGCGTCAGGTTGGCACTACCCCACACTAACACCATAAAGCATCCCTACACTGCCCAAGCCATTCCTTTCACACTCATCACCATTGTGGGGGGTACTGTTACATCTCACCATTCACTGCAACTCATTCAGCCACTTCCAAAGGTGCAGACATATCTGTCCAAGACCGGCAAGTGTTGAAAATAAAGATTTTTATGTTTGACACCACATTAACAGAAACTTTACATAAACATTGGATAAAATGCCCAAGTGGCTACCCTTGTGAATCTACTTGCATGTCATCTTTCTCTTCTGCATGCTTCTATGAGGTGCTACCCCTGTGGCTTCAACAGAGGTAGAGGCAGCCTGCTCACTTCCCTGGAGAGCACCTTGCTGCACATCAGTGGGGCCATGTGGACCCACGTCTATACTGACTTTCCTCCTAGAGAGGAGGCCTATGAGCTTCTGCCATCTATTCTCCATAGAGACTATGTGCTCCTGTGAGTGGTGCAATAGCTACTCCATGTAGATGGTCATCCTTTCCATGGAGGAGCCATGTTGCCATTGCCTGCGACACAGTGCTGGTCATGTTAGAGATGGACTCCTCCATTCTCTGAACATTTGCAGACATCGCAGTCACAGAACCTTTCAGAGCTTCCTGCACCTCCAGGATCACCCTCTTTCTGGATGGCCCCCAAGGCTCAGCGTCTGCATGCAGCTGAGCAGAGCTAGAAGTGTCCTGCGCCCTCCGGCGAGGAGTCTCCACTGCTGTCCTGTCTTCACCATCTGCTCTTGCTCACTTGTGAGTTGTGAGACACCAGGTGACAACACTACTCTATGTCACATAGGACCCACTGAGGTGTGCATATCTGCGCTGGTGCTGGGTGCACTTATGTCTGGTGATGGTGCGACCTCAGAGACTGGAGGCTCCTCTGAGGAGTCGTCTTCCTCTTCCTCCTGGAGAGTGGGGGGGGGGCTCTTGATGGACTTGTGGGAGAATAAAGAGATGATTTAGATATGTCATATGAAGAATGGGTACAGATAGCATTATGCACATGATGACTATTCAATGGCTGCTGACATCAGTCCCCATATGAGTGACTGCTGTATGCCATAGAAACATAGAAGATAGGAGCAGGAGTAGGCCATTCGGCCCCTCGAGCCTGCTCCGCCATTCAATGAGATCATGGCTGATCATCCAAATTTAGTACCCTGTTCCTGCCTTCTCTCCATATCCCTTGATCCCTTTAGCCTTAAGAAATATATCCAACTCCTTCTTGAATATATTTAATGAATTGGCCTCTACTGCCTTCTTTGGTAGAGAATTCCACAGGTTCACCACTCTCTGGGTGAAGAAATTCCTCCTCATCTCTGTCGTAAATGGCTTATCCCTTGTCCTTAGACTGTGACCCCTGGTTCCGGACTCCCCGACCATCGGGAACATCCTTCCAGCATCTAGTCTGTCTAGTCCTGTTAGAATTTTAAAAGTTTCGATGAGATCCCCTCTCAATCTTCTGAACTCCAGCGAGTACAAGCCCAATTGACCCAATCTCTCCTCATACGTCATTCCTGCCATCCCAGGTATCAGCCTGGTGAATCTTTGCTGCACTCCTTCCATGGCAAGAACATCCTTCCTTAGATAAGGCGACCAAAACGGCACACAATACTCAAGATGTGGTCTCACCAAGGCCCTGTACAACTGCAGCAAGACGTCCTTGTTCCTGTACTGAAACCCTCTCGCTACGAAGGCCAACATACCATTTGCTTTCTTAACCGCCTGCTGCACCTACATGCTTACTTTCAGCGACTGTTGCACAAGGACGCCCAGGTCTCGTTGCAGTTCCCCTTCTCCTAATCTATTGCCATTCAGATAATACTCTGCCTTCCTGTTCTTGACACCAAAGTGGATAACCTCGCATTTATCCACGTTATATTGCATCTGCCATGCTTCTGCCAATCACCCAATCTGTCCATGTGGCTGTATGAAATGTAATTCTGTCACCAGGTTGCTAAGATGTCCCCCTCTCTCTGTCTCTCACCTTCAGATGCTCAGTGACTCCAGATATTTCTAATGTAGCTTCCTCTGTTGTTGTAAAGTTTGCAAATGATGGAGGGCCACCACCGGTTCTCTCCCTCTCCCTCTTATTCTGGGTTCTCTTTTCCTGCAAGGAAGGAGAGAAGAGAAGGTTGAGTGAGAGTGATGGAATGAGTGTAAGGAATGGATGGGTTAGATCTTTAGAGAGAGACTATGATGGAGTGGGGTGGCAATGCCAATTGGCCGTGTTGTGTGAGGTTATTTGGTGTGATTGCACTAGGGTCAGGGTGAGTGTGAGGGGTGGCTAGTGAGGTGGGGATGTGATAATGTAAATTGAGAGAGAGGGATGGGTAGGCATGCAAGGTATGTTGGTGTGAGTAAGGATGTGCAGGAGTAGGCTTGGGAAGGCAGAGTGATGGGGATGTGATGAGAGGCAGAGCAGGACGAAGTAGAGTGTGGCTTTGCATTCATGTTTCGTGATCTAATGAGATCATTGAAGTGTTTACGGCACTGCACCCAGGTCCTCCGGATCACATCCCAACTGTTGACCTCCTCTGCAATCTCCAACCAGGCTGTTTTGGTCTCCTGGGGAGGTCTCTTCCGCCCATTGGAAGGGAAGAGGACCTCCCTGCATGCTCTGACTCCCTCCACATGCATATGGAGGGAGTTATCGGAGAACCTGGGTGCAGCCCTCTGTCTCTGTGCAGTCATAGTCAGTGTTTGCAGCACTCCAATGCTGTAGTGCACTGACTATTATTTTAGATTAACTTCCAAATGTAATGTGGCCATGGCCCAATTAAATATCCCAGCTGAAAACGCGTCACGGATGACGTCAGCAGACCCGCACCATTTCAATGGGCTGGGTAATGCGCAGGACGGGCTTAATAGGCCCTATTGACGTAAAGTCGTTTTGTGCAGCGGGATGGAGCCAGCAACAGGGTCGCGATGCACCATGGTGACCGCCCGCACTGGACCCGCCCAGGTAGGCAAAATTCCGGCCTTGTTCTCTAGATTACTAGTCCAGTAATATAACCACTACACTACCATGCCCCATATTATAAAGATTGTACTTAACAGCTGCAAATCAGCTCTACCATACAAAAGAAGAGGTTTTAGAACTGAGGACCAAATAATTGGAATAAGCATAAAGGAAAACTAAAAAGTTTAAAATAATTTAACAAAATGTGAATAAGGAAGATTTGTAAGTATGCAAAGTAAACCTGTTGAATTTTAATGGATGGCAAAAAGACAAAATAGGAAACAAGTGATGAAAAAAATACTTCCAAAAACCAAAGTATCACAGACTATCAGGATCTCTCAGGTCTGAGTGGGGTAAGATATTTAGGAGGGATACAAATATGCAGATCTTCCAAGGTTTTTTTTCTGCAACAGTATCCTTATGTCAGTATACCCAAACAGGAAAATAAAATCAACGAGATATAATGGAGAATGTAAAATTATCATTAAAAGACTGTACCATTGAGAAGTTCATATGTACCAGGCCCAGGTGGAATGTATCTGAAATTATTACAAAAAATGGTTAGAAGTGAAAGGGTGCAGTGGCTGACATTTTGCAAAGCTGTTGGACATATCTGTTTGAATGGCTTCTCAAATTTGACAATTCTACTATGATTGATATTCTAAAAATATTTGCACTGCCGGTAACCCAAAGCTGGCAATTCAAACCACTCCCATGACAAATTATTCAAAATATATTTTCTTCAGACTAAAGAAATTCTAGAGACTAACTGAAATGGGAAACAAGCCCAGTACCCGTAGCTGAAGAAAAGATAGCAATGAGAGACTATTGAATAACAAAAACATTCAGCATTCAATGTCTACTCACTTGTGCCATTCATACTAGTAAAGACATATTAGCAGATGCATAAACCAAAGAAGTCAAAATGAATAATCCAGCAACTTTTATGTTGCATTAATTAACATAGCTAATTAAAGCATATAGTGAAATCCAAATGCTTTGATTATCCTACGATCTCAAAGCAAGAATTTAGTGCTTTTATTATTTTGAGGTCACTTATTGCAGCTTGGAAGCTACTCATTAATGTGTCATTGACATTAGTTACTAAATTGTTCAGGAATGGCTGTTATTGATTGGCTCGGGGTGGGCGGCTAATAATTGATTCAGGGCTGGCGATTATTGATTGGATCAAGATTGGCTGTTATTGATTGGTTCGTGGTTGGATATTACTGATTGGCTCATGGTTGGCCACTACTGATTTCTTCAGGGTTGGCCATTACTGATTGGTTTAGGATTGGCAGTCACTGATGATTTCAGGATTGTTCATCATTGGTCAGTTCAAGGTTGGCTGTTACTGATTGGTTCACAGTATGCCATTATACCACCCAGTGTTAGTACAGTCTGCTGTAGGACATTGAACACTTTCTCACAGCATGCTCAGTGTTTCCTTTCGCTCCCTTCCTCAAAAACACAACAAAAAATTATGTGGCTTATTTATTACAAACCCAGTTTCAATTTCTGACTATATGCCTCATTGTTAAGGCTCTTGGCAAAAATGGCCAAAAATTTACAGAACCTTTGTAAGAAAAATGGCTAGAATCTAGAATGATTACGGGGGTACTTTTCTTGCAGTTGTGAATCAGTCACCAGCCCTCGATTGCCTCACTGTCCCTTTAATTTTAATCAGTAACTTATTTTAAAATGCAGTTTCTCCCTCTGCTCAGTCTGCCTGAAATGGTGGTAAAAGCAGATTCAATAGTAACTTTCAAAAGAGAATTGGATAAATATTGAAGGGGAAAATTTTGCAGGGCTATGGGGAAAGAGCAGGGGATGGGGACTAATTGAATAGTCCTTTCAAAAAGCTGGCACAGGTACAATGGGTCAAATGGCCTCCTTCTATGCTGTATCATTCTTTAGTAAGGAAGTTTCCATCTGATTAGTATAACAACTGATTATCAGCAAGCACAGTTTACTAGCACTGTTTAAAATTAGTCTGAATTAAAGTGCCGTTGAGCTTAGCGCTTGCTCACTGTAAAACCAGTTGTTCTAGCAATCAGCTTACAGACTTGATGCTCGTTTTGTCCAGATTCAACTGCTTGCTGGCAGTCAGATAGTCAGCATACATGTCCAGACACATGTCCAGTAACAGACAAGTATTTCCTTTCTCCTCAGGTAACATGGTTTCCTAAGCAAAGGCTATTTCCTTTACGACATTTTCTTCCAAGGTTGTCAATGCACCACTTGTACCTTTGCATTGCTAGCTGGTGTTGTCCTGTGGTGCTTTAGATGCTGGATAACTTTTGGATCATGATGTTGTCGTCCATTTGAGTCCTGGATCCTAAAATGAACTTGATGACAGCTCTGAAGAGATTCACAACGTGTGGGAGATCATCCCATGAGAGCGCATGTTAAGTCTGTAAGACCTGTTTGTTACTGTAACAACTGGTCTTACAGTTGGCAAACGCTCAACTCATCAGCACTTTAATTCAGCCTAATTTTAAACAGTGTTGGTGAGCTGAGTACTTGCCAACGGTAAGACCAGCTGTTACAATAACAGACGGAAGTTTCCTTTGCTGTTAGGCGGGCTGTGAGAGGTGGAAACTGCACTTGAAAACATGCTACTAATTAATATTAAAATGCTAGTGCGGGGAGAGACTGACTGGGGAAGTTGCACTGTAAGGTGAAAAATCTCCGGATTTGTCACAGGATGTCGCACTTGTCTTACTCATCGCCACCTAAGTTTTTTAAGAATTCATAATTTAAAGACTGCAGGAACACAACGTTACAAGTACCACTCACTGCTCCAACTCCAGCTCTGTACTGAGTCTCCAATCAGAAGCTTTTGCCAATCCTGTTCCCTGATGTTTGCCATTGGGGTTTACATCTCTCACTTTTAAGAAGCACTTTTTAACCTTATAGTTAATTGTAATTCATAGTTATTGTCAAAGTCTATTGTTTGACTAGACCTAGATATGAAAAAAACAAAAAGAATACAAAGCAGGACAATTGATTCCTTGCCAATGTCTTTATCTGTTCTTCTGCAAGCTTGTTTCTTGTCGACAGAAATAATAAAGAAGGTTACATACTGGCACTGTATCAAGTCCAAAGGAAAGAAGATGGTCATGTGGTTTAGGCTTGATAGCCAGCGACCCTAGTTATTTTTAAAAAATTGTATTATGACCTTATCCATGACATTTAGAGGGTAGTTAAATTTAAGTAATTAGGAATTCTATGCCTAAAGATTAATTATCTATCATTTCATTTGTTTTCATTTCTTGCTATGGACAAGAAACAAACTGATATTTTGTATTCAAACTAAATGAACTGTTAAGACAGTTAAAAAGGTTTTATTTAGGGAAGTGACTCTGTAGCGACTGTAATACAATATGTGTAGTTTCAAATGTTGTGAAGCCTTCACCTATTATGGACCTAATTGGATATAACACATTTGTGACATCTTTACTTGTGCGCTTCAAATATTGTTTATAGATATAAAGCATCAACCCAATGGAATATCCTCTATAGTTCAGAGGGGTGAACTCTGCGTTAATGTTTATATGACCAAAATATTTGTTTGTGTCTTGGTGTTAGTATTAACTTCAATAACTTTTCTTTCTAAATAATTTGCTTTGTCCCATACATTCTATTAATCTATATAATAGAAATCAAGTAAACTGCTCTGTTTTGGAGATGTCCAAATAAATCAAAGAAGTGGTTCAATCTGTTGTAGCTTTTTTTTGTCTACCTTTAGAGCTGATGAACATGCCCTTTTTATAGATTGCAGTACTGAAAACCTGAAAAGTAAAATGTTGTCAGTTGCATAACTCTGTTGTGATTGCAAGGTTTCCATCAGTATCAAAAGACATTAATGGGTTGATTCAAGGGAAAAAGCTTTTAAGAAACCATGGCATCCACTGCTCCTCTTCATCGTTTCCTTTATCTTAATAAATAATGAGTCTGCCATTGGCTGACAATGAAATATTTTGAAAATAGTTTTAATGTATAGCTGGCAGAGGACCTGTTGGGCATTGATGAATTGAGCAAACAGGGAAGATGGCAAACCTGTGAAATATTAATGACCTGTTTCACAAGTGTTATTAGAAAATTCTCTTGCTTGTTTTATGCACATTAAATCTCCACAAGTTAACCTGCAGCTGAATGAAAGCAACCCAGTACAGAACCTTATTCCATGTGCCTGAAGACAGAACAGAAAGGAATAATTGTGCATGTGTTTACTGTAACACAAATGTTCTTGTTTACAGGGGTCACTTTCAGTTTGGCATCTGTGTGCAGAATATTAGCTTTTGAATGTGATTTATCTCCATAGCTTATAAAGTTAGTTTGGAAATCTTGTCAGCTTAGTTATGGTGAACATCTGGAGTTAAGTGGATGAGGGTCAAACCATAATGTGAATTTTCAAATTGCAGACCTCACATTAAATGTAATGCCCTGGAGGATATTTTTCTGAGGCAAAGAAATAAGGCATCATTAATTCTATTTATTGTAATATTTAATAATTATTCAAATAATAGAGGCATATGTGATTACAAAGGTGATTGACTCCATTATCTTCTGAGTACTGATATTGCACTTACTGAAAGTACAAAATGGAACAAATCCTAATGAGATTATGGCTTGTGTGACCTTTGAAATGTTAACAAATAATATAAATAATACTTCAGCTGTAATACAGAACAAATCCAAAAATAGTTGCATTACTATCAAAAAATCTACCTTCACAGACTGTTTTCCTTATACAGTACTTTATTCAGCAGACATGCTAAGTCAACTCCAACATTAACATAGAAATCTTTAACAAATTAAATGTCTTTTTGCAGATTAAGGCTTGTAGGAAGTGTGAACGGTAACCGTACCGTTGTAGTAATAAACTCTAAATTAATACAGTATTTGAGTTCTAGGTCGTGAATGAAACAGATGCAGATTAGCATTCCCAGGGGTGTTTGGAATTAATCCAGTATGTTAGCCAGTTACATGAAAAGGCAATGAAGGTACATATTAATTATGTTTGTAAAATGCCATTATGAATGTGTTTATTAGTGCACTAAGTGACCCAGTAATTCATATTAATCTTGTGTAACCATCAGTGTTATATTAATATTCTTTGTTTCAATAAGATGTGACAGATTAAAAGCTTTGTGAAATGTATTAATTTTTATTGTAGTAGACATTACACAAAACCATTACATCATGACTATACAAGACAATTTGCAGAAGATAAATAAATCAGATCAAAGCCATTATCCTATGATCCAGTTCAATTATTCACAACATGTCCATATAATATTTAATATATAATTCAGTATTTTTTATATGTTTACATTTTGTGTACTTAAGAGCCACATTAACCTAAATATTGTCTGGAAGGTCTATTTTGCAAATAAGAATTGCATATTTCAGCAAATCTATAAATATAATTAGCTTAGCTGTTTCAATGTTGAAAATGTTGAGATCATTGATTAATTGTAAAGATTTAAAAATCATATGGAAAAAGTTACAGAAATCTATAGCTGTACAATTGAATTTACTTTCAATAAAAGATGAAATCCTAGTCAAAGCAGATTATAGTCTGTTCCAACCCAATCATCTTGTTTAAATCCTGTTTTTTTTCCCCAGCTCTTGTCCTGATTTCATCTGTTACAATCCCCAAACCTAGACATCCAGACTCCTTAGTACAAAACTCCAAAACCTTTGCAACCACTGTTCATGTGTCCTTGTAACGTAAGACTTATTGGGCAGGATTTTCATTGTGCCGTGGAGTCAGGATTGGAGGCGTGGGGGGGGGGTGAGGGTTAAAATCCCGAAATCAGGGGTCCCGACCCCTTCCCGCACCCAAACCCACCTTCATGCCAGTTTCAAAGGAGGCGGGTACCCGCCCTGCACTGGGACCCGGCTACCCGAGGCGGGAAGGGATTAATGCCAATTAACTGCCTGTTAACAGGTAGTTAACAGGCAGTTTTTAGCCTAATCCCTATTTTTGACGTTGAAGTGTGGGATTCCCGACGGCTCCAAACCACGGCAAGTTAGAGGAGGCGGGCCGTCGGGTTGAAGGACTTGGAGGGGTCGAGATGTCGGTGTTCAGGTGAGTGATGTGTGCATGAATGCAAAGGTAAGTGTGTTTGGTGTGTCTAAAGTGATTAAATAAGTTTTATGTGATAAATTCATGTAGTGAAACAAGGAACTCGAAGAGGCGAGATATTAGAATTAGTCCGTGTACTTTATTAAACAACATGCATAACGAACATACAGGCCTGCATCCTCCCATTCCACCTCTGCTGACCTTAACTAGCAGCAGCACTAGCTACAGCACCACCTGGTGGATAACCTTAATCATAACATCCCAGATTACTATATTCCTCCCCCCTTAAGATTTCAGCATGAATTTCTTAACAAACAACCATTCCTAAGGGTCACATAAGAAGTCTCCATTCACTATGTTCAATACTTGATGAACCTAACAGGTCAGTACCAATCTCTCTGGTGGCTTGCGATACCTTTGTGAACGTCTAACAGTAAAGTCCCTGCTTGTTTGTGGTGAAGCCACCAGCTGCTCCTGAGCAGTGCTCAGAGTATCTGACTCTGCAACGATGGTTTCCTCTTGACGAATGGGTTCCTATGGAATTGTCTCTGTCCATGGTGGTGGCACCACAGATGCACTTGGATAACTGGGGGCAAACCTGTCCTCAGCCATTGCATCTGGAATCTCAATTTCAATTTCCCCTTGTCTGGTAAGTATCTGATCTACATGTCTGCGTACTACCCTACCATCTCCCAACATGACCTTGTATGATACTGGACCTGTCATTGAGTCTATGAAGCCAGGAATCCACTTTGGTCCATAACTGAAATTCTTGGTAAGGACCGCATCTCCTTCTCCAAAACTTCGGCTCTTTGTTCTTTTGTCATGGTTCTCTTTTTGTTTGTTTTGTCTGTTTTCCATTTTCCTTTTTAGGTCTGGGTGGACAAGGTCAAGAGTGGAGCATAGTCTATGACCTAATAACATCCCAGCAGGAGAGAGTCCTGTGGTGGATTGAGGTGTTATTCTGTAGCTGAACAGAACCCCTGACACTTTGGCTGCTAAACTCCCTTCTGCACTTTTTTTTATCATCTCTTTTAATGTTTGTACGGCTCTCTCCGCAAGTCCATTTGAGGACGGATGATATGGAGCCGAGGTCACCTGCACTATGCCATTGTTTCTCATGAACTCTTTTGTCTCTGTACTCACAAAACAAGTGGCATTGTCACTTACCACGATCTCCGGTAGCCCTTGATTACTGAAGCTCTGACGCAGGCAGTCTATAGTAGTAGTGGAGGAAGCAGAATTAACAGGATAAACATCCATCCATTTGGAATGTGCAATGATTATGAGGAACATCTTCCCCATGAATGGAACCGCATAATCTAAGTGCAATCTTCTCCGTGGTTTATCCAGCCACTCCCAGGGGTGGAGAGGAGCCGCTGCTGGTGCCTTCCTATGTACCTGACAAGTGCTACATGTCTTGACTAGATTTTCTATCTCCTCATCTAGCTTGGGCCACCACAAGTAACTCCTGGCTAAGGCTTTCATACGTGAGACCCCAGGATGACACTGATGTAGTTGCTCTAGGATAGACTGTCATGCTGGCTGTGGAATAATCACTCGTGCTCCCCACAACACGCAACCATCCTGCACACTCGGCTCTGTTTTCCTGACACTGTAGGGTGTGAAGTTAGTCCCTTCCGGATGCTGTGGCCATCCCCTCACCATATATTCTCGAACTCTAGACAGTACTGGATCTTTACCTGTCCATGTTCTTACTTGCTCTGCAGTCACAAGTGCCATGTCAGTGTCCTCCAACATCAAAACTCTGTCCTCTGGAGCTGCAAGGATAGGTGTGCCTGGCAGTGGAAGACAGCTCAAGGCATCTGCGTTCCCATGGTACTTGCCCGCCTTGTAGACGATGACATACTCATATGCCCTCAACGTCACTGCCCACCTCTGGATCCGGAGGGTGACACCATCTGTGGAACTGCTTTCATTTCATTGAAAAGAGAGGGAAGAGGTTTATGATCGGTGCATATGGTGAACTTCCTGCCATATATGTACTTGTGGAACCTCTGTAACCCAAACATTACTGCTAACCCCTCTTTGTCTAACTGGGAATAGTTTTTTTCTGCTGGTGTTAGAGTTCGGGACATAAACCCTATTGGTCTTTCAGTTCCATCTTTCATGCAGTGTGAAAGAACTGCCCCCACCCCGTAAGGTGAAGCGTCACAAGAGACAATGATGTCTTTCTCTTCATTGTAGTGAACCAGCACATCCGATGACAGCATCAGTTTCTTGGACTGTTCAAATGAAACCCCCTGCTCCTCCCCCTGCTCCTCTCCCCACTGCCACTGTGTCTCCTTGCACAGTAGTTTGTGAAGAGGTGCTAACACTGTTGACAAGTTTGGTAAAAACCTGTTATAATGGCCCAGTAATTCCGGGCACAACGCGTGAGTAAGGACGGGGTACTCACGCGTGTGCCCGGAGGAATTGCTGGTTTTCAGCATGCACAGCGCATGCGCTGAAAACCGGCATTTCCTGTCCTCTGACCCAAGGGGTTAAGAGGCAGAACGCGCGCGACTGCACAAGCAGCGCGTGCACAGTGAAATTCCTTTTTTCCCCCAGAGTTGCCCGAGTGTAAAGGCCTCCGGTTTTTACGCGTGGAAAAACCAGACGTAAGTACTTAGTTTTACAAGTAAGTGGGCTTTTAGTACAATGTAGAATTTTTTTTTCCACAGGTTTATTATTTTTAAAGAATTTACAGTAAGGTAAGTTTAGTTTTAGACCCTATTTTTTAAAAACTTATTTTTTTTCAAAAAATTGATTAATTGTTTAAAACATTTTTAAAAACTTATTTATAGTTAATATAATCAGTGGGATTTTTTTTTAAATTTTATTTAAAGTTAAAGTAGTGTTTTGGCAGCCCATACTTTTCATGAGTTTGACAGCTCTGTCAAACTCATGAATGAGTTTCCCCTCCCCTGATTGGCTGCACAGTGCTCACCTGATCCCAGCCGGCACATCGCACTAACTACGCCGCTGGATCAGGTAAGCACATCGTGCCGACATCTGAACCGGGCCAGTGACAGGAAATGCGAGTAGGCCCGGGCTTCAGATGTCGGCGTGCAGGGTGAGTGCACATCGGGGGCTTGCACGCGTGGCAAGCTCCCGATCCTAATTTCAGGGCCAATAGTTCAGCAGTCCCAGGTAAGCTTTTAACTCAGTCACATTGGTAGGAGCAGGGGCGTCCTACAGTGCTTGTACCTTCTCCTTGATTGGATGGAGCCCAGTGGTGTCCACTCTGTGTCCCAGGAACACTGCCTCATTCCCCAGGAAAGTGTACTTACTCCTCTTGAACCATAACCCTGCCCTCTCCAATCTCTGTAGTACCTCTCTCAGAGTGCTCAGATGCTCCTGGTCGGTTCTTCCCATCACCAGAATGTCATCCAGATACATGGAAACATGTGAAATCCCTTGCAGTACACCTTCGATTGTCCTCTGGAAGATAGCTAGACTAGGTGAGACACCAAACGGTAAGCGGTTATATGTAAACAAGCCCTTGTGTGTATTTATGGTAACATACTTCTTTGATTCGTCATCCAGTGTAATCTGCAAGTATGCATGACTCATATCCAACTTTGTGAATTTCTTTCCTCCAGCCAGGTTTGCAAAGAGATCCTCTGTTTTGGGAATAGGATACTGCTCTAGTTTGGACACCCAATTGACTGTCAATTTATAATATCCACAAGAGTCTTACCGAATTGTCCAGTTTTAAAACAGGTACTATGGGAGCTGCCCATTCTAAACATTTCACTGGCTCCAGTATGTTCTCTCTCAATAGACGGTCAAGCTCACCCTCTACCTTTGGTTTCATGGCATAAGGCACAGGTCGTTGTTTAAAAAACCTCGGCGATGCCTCCTTATCTACATAAATCTTAGCTGGGGGGCCATTAAATGTGCCCAGTTCCTCCTTGAACACATTCTCATGTTCACTCAACACTTCTTGCAAAGTCAACTGTTTGCCCTCATCTATTCGATTTACTGCTCCCCAGTCTAATTTACGTTTTTTTATCCAGCCCCGACCTAACAGGTTTGGTCCGGTACCCGATACTATAACTACAGGTAGCTGTTCCACTGTGTCGCACAGTTACATTAGCTGCACCTAATGTCGCTACTCGTTCACCTGTATATGTTTTAAGATGCAGAGAGCAAGACTTTAACTCTGGAACTTTTGCACGGTTCCACAATTTTGCGTACTCTGCCCTGTTCATTATGGTTACACCGCACCCTGTATCAACTTCAAAGTTCACCTTAGAGTCATTTACTGTCAGTTGCAATGTGATAGGAGCCACTTCTGGAATGTTCTCTAACATGCTATACATTATGAACATGTCCTCTTCTTCCTCAGCTTCCCCGCTGATGTGGTGTGCTCCATGTTTTTTCACTTCTCTTCCTTGGTTTTGCTTTCCTCCTCCTTTTGGTTTGGATTCCTCCACAGGTGATTTTGCCCTGCATGCTCATTTTATGTGTCCTTGTTTCCCACACTTGTGGCACTTATCCTCCAGAAACCGGCATTTACTCGCCAGGTGATCGCCCTTACATCTATAACATGCCTTAACATGCTCACGTTGTGGTTTCTGATGCATGTTTAACTTGTGCACAATAACCTGACCTGCAACTTGCTTAGCATTAGCCCTGTCTGAACCCTGTATTTCTTTTACATCTCGGTTCGCTGTCTCTATGGCTTGAGCAAGTTCCAATGTTTTTTCATAAGTAAGCCCAGTCTCGGATAATAATCTACGCTGCATTCGGTCATCCATTATTCCGCAAACTAGCCTATCTCTCAGCATTTCCTTCAGGTTGTTCCCATAATTGCAATCTTGTGCTAATTTACGCAACACCGCTAAATAGTCCATTACACTCTCTTCCTCTTTCCTGTTGCTTGAATTAAACTTGAACCACTGTACAATCTCACTAGGCTTAGGGTGGAAATGTTCTTTTAGCAAGGCCACTAATTCAACAATTGATTTGTCTCCAGGCTTTTCAGGACTGAGCAGATTCTTCATCAAACTGTAGGTTTGGCTTCCCACTGAACTAAGCAGAATGGCTTTCCTTTTTCCGGCATCATTTATTTCATTTGCTTCGAAGAAATAACCCAACACTTCACAGTATTCCTCCCAGGTTTGTGCTTGAATATCAAAAGCGGAGACCGTTCCTACCATGGCAGCCATGCTCTCTTCCAACTGGTAGCTAACTTTAGCTCGTGAGTTTGTTTTTTTAAAGTCCCGGCAGACTTCTCTTCTTTATTCAGTGTCCTTTTACCTCATTGCCAAATGTGATAAATCCATGTAGTGAAACAAGGAACTCGAGGAGGCGAGATATTAGAATTAGTCCGTGTACTTTATTAAACAACTGCGTAACAAACATACAGGCCTGCATCCTCCCATTCCACCTCCGCTGACCTTAACTAGCAGCAGCACTAGCTACAGCACCACCTGGTGGATAACCTTAATCATAACATCCCAGATTACTATATTTTACATACCTTTTCTTACCTTTTCAGCCTCCCTTCCTTTAGGTTCCGGGAGTCCCTCATCTCACCGGCACAGAAAGCAGATTGGCTGCGAACTGTCAAAAGTGACAACCTTCAGCTTATTGTGCAGGAGAGATTTCTATCTGAGTCTGTGGAGAAGGACTCATGTTAGAAGTAAGACTGTCAGTGTTTGACAGCATCAAACAGCTGTGAAATACTGATATTTCATCTGTCAAAAGCTCTTGACAGATGAAATTTCAGTCTGTGACGTCACCTGTTGCCGGGTGGCCCTTAATTGGCCTGCTGAGCCCGCTGGGCGGGCTCAACAAGGTCAATCAAGTTAAAATCGCGTGGATTGGCTGTATCTCGATGGAGGCGGCACTACAACCCCGAAAGTTGTAGTCCCGCCTCCAACCTGACTCCTGAGTTAAATTCCTGCCCATTCTTCCCCCAATATGCCAGGTACGGGATACATCTCCCCATCTCCCACGACCACTAGCTGAACCGAAAATAGTGAGGAAAGTGGACACACAGCAGATGACTACAAATCCGATGTTTCATCAATTACACCATGAGGTAGCTTATTTAAGAAAATTAAAATATATAATTTTTCCTGAATGATGTTGGGAAAACTTCTAATATGACAGGAAAATGGCAGAATGGACATGTACAATGGAAGGGTAATCGAGTGTGGCAATGTTGGGAGCAAGATCCTGGAATTTGATGGCACTGGGGATGGTTCCATTATGAGATGCATGCTGACCCCTAAGGGTTTTTTTTTGCATGTCTTGATACTAAAACTAACTTAATCCTTTTGGCTGTCTTTTTCTGGGACAAGGCATTGTCAGCAGTGAGAGATCAGCCTCTGAAACTGAGACCTCTGGCTTCTTGGGAGGAAGAAGCAATATACATCCTGTGATGGAGGCCACTGAAGGTATTAGGGATGGGGGAGTAGGAGAAAAGGTGCTAGCTGAGGAGTCATCATGCTTCTCTTCCTTTTGTACTCTTCATTGATTACCAGTGAACCATATGTCACCATTATGTCACTCCTTTGACTGATAGTGACGGCATTCTGATCTCTCTTCCTCTTTTTCTCCTTAAGACCTAAAAGAACGTCCTCAGCATTCAGCAATGCCAGAAATTTACAGCACACAGACTCACTCAGTCTTCTCCCTGAAGCAAAAGCCCAGAGCAGTTAGAGAGTGAGGAAAAAGGGACAGCACTAGGTGACACATAGCACGCAATTGAACAGAGAAACTGGCGGTGGCACATGAGTAAGAAGATGTTAACTGGTTGGAGGGTCAGGACGCATTGACACTTGACTGAAGAGTCTGAGAATCTGCAGCCTAGAGGTTGCTGCACTTAAAAAAAAATATGCTGGCAGAGCAACAAGCACTGATGCAGACACTGGGATTTGTATTGGACAGTGTGCTCCAGATGACAGCTTGGGTAGAGGAGTCTACCAGCAGCATGCATAGGATTTTGGAGGACAATTTAACAGCTCTGCCTGTGACAGTGACAGGGAAATTACAGTGGAAGCTCCCATAACAGAGGCCTGAAGGACTGTCTTTGTTTCTTCCATGGAAAGTCAGATTACTGGCCTGGAGGCCTTCGGTTCCAGAACAGCAAGGACTGTCTCTTCCAGTTTGCACATTCTTGGCAATTGTATGCAGACTAGCATCTGCCATGCCTTCACTGATCTCATTGGTACCATTAGGTCTGCTTTCTTGCAGATCAGTGGTCACGCAAAGCCAGTATCCAGTACTAGTGGCACGGGCAGAAGGTGCACAGATGATAGTAATGTTTCTCAGGATAGCAGCACATGTGGGCCCTCCTGCCAGCCATTTTCTGATGCCTGCAAACCTGGCAGAAAAGCAGCAAGACATGTAGCAGCACAAGACATGCAATAGGTACAGCGCTTAGCTGCTGTGAAACGATGGCCACCTTAGTTCCAAGAGGCTCCTCTTGACACATAGCAACCAGCCACCTCAAGCACTCCAGCCACTTTGCTGTCACCTAGGAGAAGCACTAGATTAGAGTGAAGAGTACTTCATACACTGGCACCAAACAGAAGGATTGTGGTAAGATGCACTAAGCACTCACAGAGACAGAAATGAGTTGGCAATAAAATTATGCTGGCATTAATGTTGTTCTGCACATTGATACTGCTTTTGGAAAGATGTAGTAGTTGCTTTCTTTCCGTAACATGAATGGGATCTTTGGGAGTTGTTGATCAAGGAGAAGGGGCAGCAGATGATGGCACCTTTGTGGATGGATTGACCAGATATTGTAGCCAAGAGAAAGTCTCCTGTATGAGAGCAGCATGAATGTTTTTTGAAGCCAGCAACTGGTTGTGCTCTGCATCCTCTTTAAGTTGTCAAGTTGTTGCCGATCCTCTTGCTGATTCTTTTGTTGCCCATGAGAAGCTTTCTCCTCTTGGGCCTCCATGATGAAATCTCAATAAGGGAAAGCTATGTAGCATACAACCCACAACCATGATCTTGGAGACCCTAGCCAAGTTATAATGTAGGGCACGCCAGATCGATCCAGGCAGCTAAAGCAAACCTTGAACATGGCAGTGGTCTGCTCAGTTATAACTCTGGTGGCTGCATGGACCTCACGATACCATACTGAGCTCATAAACCACACTGGTGTCATCAGCAATTGCTGTAAAGGCTAGGCTTAATCTCCCAGAAACCACCTAGAAACCTCCCTTTCAGGATGGAAGAACGCTGGCATGCAGGAGTGTTTTACATTGTGGCAGGTGGTAGAGAAGTGAGCATTCACTTGCATGACACAGTGCTGCTGGTCATAAACAAACTGAACAAGAGAGTAGAATCCTTTGATGTATTGATCAAGAGACCATGTGTGACAATGAAAGTGCAATCTATGATTCCTTGGTCCTTGGAAAATCTCATCAGTCTGTATGATTGCAATGCCCTGGCACATTGCTGCTGGTTGCCCAAAGAGAAGTGGATGAAATTGCTAGCTCGAGCCAACATTGCCTCTGTGACTTGCTTTATCCATCTGTTCACAACTCATTGGCTAATGTTAGTGATGTCTCCAGTGGCACCTCAAATGATCTTGTAGCATGACATTTTGTGATCTTTACACTGATACTTAAGCACAGTGCTGAGGGAGTGATATATTGTCGGAGCTCTCACCTTTTCGATGGGACATTAAACTAAATTGGACATTAAAGTCAGTGGTAGGAAAACTTTTAGAGACAATAATGCGGGATAAAATTAATTAGCATTTGGAAAAGTATGGGCTAATAAATGAAAGTCAGCACGAATTTGTTAAAGGCAAATCGTGTTTGACGAACTTGATCGAGTTCTTTGATGAAGTAACGGAAAGGGTTGATGGGGGTTGTGCGATTGATGTGTATATGGACGTTCAAAAGGTATTTGACAAAGGACCACATAATAGACTTGTTAGCAAATTTAAAGTGCATGGGATTAAAGGGACAGTGGCAGAGTGGATACGAAAGTGGCTAAGGGACAGAAAGCAGTGGTGAATGGTTGTTTTTCAGATGGAGGGAAATATACAGTAGTGTCCTGCAGTGGTTGGTAATTGGACCACTACTCTTTTTGATATATATTAATGACCTGGACTTGGCTATACAGGGCATCATTTCAAATTTGCAGATGACATGAAACTTGGAAATGTAGTAAACAATTAGGAGGATAGTAACAGACTTAGAGTCATAGGGCTGGATTTTAACTCAGGTGCGGGCTGTTGTCGTGTTATCCGAATTTCGTGTTTCCCACACGAATCTAAATGGATTTGGGAGATTGATGCAATTTTAACCCAATTGGCCAATTGATTTCCAACGTGTGGGAAGCCTTTGCAAGTGGGTTTTTCATGACTGAAAGTCTCCTCCAATGACGTCATCATTGCTGCTGCATTTAAGGTCCACAGCAAGCCTTGCCTCTTCTGCAGACTGCCAAGTTTCTTGACTGTGCAGTGTGAGGGAACTGCAGCAAAAATGACAAGCGGGAGGGCAAGATCAGCTCCTCACTTTGACGAGGCGGCAATGCAGGCATTAGTCGATGGGGCTAGGGCCAACAGGGAGGTGCTGTTCCCTTCACCAGGGAGGAAGAGGCCTCCCACTCAGGCCAAGGCAGTGTGGATGCTGGTGGCTGAGGAGGTCAACTCCTTGGGAGTCACCCACAGAACCTGGATACAGTGCAGGAAAAAATTTCATGACCTTCAGCACACTGGAAAAGTGAGTATGAATTTCCCATCAACCTCAATCTGATCCCCATTGCCTTTCCTCACCAGCACTCAGCTTTAGCAATCTCTTCCTCCACATCCCACTTGACACAGACATCCATGCACCCTTACCCATTCCCTCTCTCTCTATGCTCACAATCACATAACTATTCCATCATGCAGCCCTCACACTCCCTATCACTCTGATGCTTTGAACACAACTGACAACACACAGGGAAGGCCCTTGGTCTTGCAACCTCACTCCATCTTTGTCTCCTTCTAAGTATCTATGCTATGCAATCTCTACACTCACTCCTTCATTCTCACTCAACCTCCACTTGTCTCCCTCATTGCAGGAAAAGAGAGCTCATAATAGACGAGAGCGAGCCAGGACAGGAGGAGGGACAGCCACATTAGCCCACCTGACCCCTTGGGAGGAGGCCGTCATTGAAATCATGGGCATTGAGGATGATTCGTGCTTGGGGGACGGACAGACGTGTGCAACACAGCAAGCTGGTGACAGAAAAGTTTCCCATCTCTCTCTTTGGCATTGCATAAGTCGCTGTGAAGCTGTAACAGATGCACTTATGAGCATCTGCAAAAAGCTATGTGCATGTAGCCTTTGCATCACATCTCTGACTCCTTTACTCCCCCACAGGACCATCATAAGCATCCGTCCCCTCTAGCCAAGAAGAAGAGGCTGAGCAGCCAGACTCCTCGGAGGAAGCTGCAACCACTGAGGGCACAGCGTCAGCAGAATTCAGCGCACCCAGCAGCAGCGCAGACACTCACACCTCGGTGGGACCTTCGGAACATAGAGTAGTGTTGTCACCTGGTGTATCACAGCTCACAAATGAGCATCAGCAGATTGTGGAGACGGGACAGCAGTGGAGAGTCCTAGTCAGAGGGCGCAGGACTCTGCCAGCTCGGCTCAGCAGCATGTCGACCCTCTGCCTCTGGGTCCATCCATAAGATCAAAGGTGATGGAACTCCAGGAACATATGCAGGAGTCTCTGGCAGTTTATCTCTCTAGGGTCGCTGCAAGTGTGGAGCGAATGGAGGAGTCCACAGCGAACATGAGCAGAGCCTTTGTGGAGTCATTGGCGCATGAACGCATCACCACGGAAAGGATGGCTACCTCCGTGGAAATGATTGCTACCTCCGTGGTAAGGCTGGCTACCGTACAGGAGAGGATGGCTACAGTAGAGGAGAGGAGGGCTACGGCCATGGAGGAGCTTAGTCGCCAGGGTATGGAATACATGGTCATTGTTCAGAATAGAATGACATCTCTTGAGGAGCAATGGGCATCTATTGAACAGAGAAACCAGACCTTCATGGAAGTCCTTCTGAGTAGGACTGCCATTGCAGATACGGGTCCCCATGGCCCCCCTGATGTGCAGCAAGGTGCTCTCCAGCCACTTGCAGGCGCTGAGGGGGACCTGACCCGTGAGAGCGAGGTTGGTGGCATACCTCAAGGAAGTGGGGGCTCCTCTCCAAGCGCTCACACTTCCATGCCACTGCAGAGCCCTCGGTCAGGGCCCCACCAGAGTCCACACCCAAGTGAGATAGACGTCTCAACCCCTGTACAGCCGCAGGAGCAGCAGACTGTTGACGAGCCCTCACAGGCTCGCAACCCCAGAGGGCGCCCGCCAAAGGTGTCGAGACAGGAGCAGCAGGAAAGTGAGCAAGGAGCCTCCACATCTGCTGAAGCCACAGGGGAAGCACTACGTAGGAGCATGCGTAAGAGGAAGATAAAGCACAAGTAGTCACAAGGGTAGTCACTTGGGTGGAATTTTGGGTTTAATGTAAAAATGCCATCATGTCATAATTGTACATAAAAATTCTGATGGCAAATCTTGCAGTTGTGGCATCTGTCATTTCGCTATTGGGACTGCCACATTAAGGCCTTAGGAATACTTGCAACTGTCAGTATGGTGGTTGGATTGCTAGGAATCCTCTGGTTCTTAGCCATTGTCAATGCTCTGGTAAGAAGCTGCGAGGCAAAATTGTTTGCTTGACTAGGCTAAGCAAATCTGGCCAGGATGAGAGCATTCCTTGCATCCCGGGCAGCAATGTTCTCGGGTAATGCTGCCGCTAGTTGATGGGCCTCTGCAGGATGCTCGTTTTCGCACTCCTCCTCCTCCTCCTCCTCATCATCTGAGGAGGGTATGTGAGGAGCCACTTGGTCCTCAGGAATCTGCAAGCCACGACGCTGTGCCATGTTGTGAAGTGCACAGCAAACCACGACGATTCTGGAGACCCTGGCTGCTGAGTACTGCAGGGCTCCACCTGATCTATCCAGGCATCTGAAGCACATCTTCAGCAAACCAATTGTTTGCTCGATTATGGCTCTGGTGGACATGTGGCTGGAGTTGTAGCTCTCCTCAGCTTCGTTGGATGGTCTCCTCAACGGCGTCATCAGCAACCTCCTCAGGGGATAGCCCTTGTCTCCAAGTAGCCATCCGTTAAGTTGGTCTGGTGGACTGAATAGTGGAGGCACACTAGACTGGTGCAGTATGAAGGAGTCATGGCAACTGCCAGGGTACAAGGCTCAAACATGCAAAATTTCCTTCTTGTGGTCACACACCAGCTGAACATTAAGGGAGTGGAAGCCCTTGCAGTTGACAAAAATACCTGGATTGCGATGGGGTGCCGTAAGGGCCACATGTGTGCAGTCAATGATGCCCTGCACCTTTGGAAAGCCTGCCAGATGAGCTAATCCAACCGCTCGCACCATGACACTTGCTCAATCCTTGGTGAAATGGATGTGATTGTGCACGAGGGCAAAGAGGGCATCGGTTACCTGCGTGATGCAAGTGTGTGCGGCCACCTGGGAGATGCCGCTGATGTCTGCTGCTGATCCCTGGAATGAGCCTGAGGCAAAAAAGTTGAGTGCGGTGGTGACTTTGACAGCCACTGGTAATGCTTGTCCACCTGGTCTTCTGGGCAGCAGGTCTTGCTGTAGCATTGCGCAGATGTCAGTCACTACCTCTCGCGAAAGTCGGAGCCGCCTTTGGCACTGCTGCTCAGACATGTTGAGATCGGTGACCCTGCATCTGTAGACCCTGTTTGGGGGGTATCTCCTGCGCCGACGGGCTTCCAGGCGCTGGCCCCTTCTGGCCTGTGCAGCCTCAGGTGGGTGAGCAGCAGCCTGGTGCTCCTGCTGCTGGTGCTGCTGTTGTTCCTGGTTCTGCTGCTGCCGCGGCTGGTGCTCGAGCTCCTCTAATGCCCAGATGGGAAGGAAATAAATGGCTCCCATGCTTCTGAAATATGCCTCCGTTGAAGAAGTGCTGAGTGATGGTGGCGAGAGGGCTTTCCCAGGAGGCCACACTGGAGATAGGTGTGAGGCTCCAACCTTCCACAGGTGTGGTTCAGCCTTCTACAAGTTGCCCCAGACCTGAGACTACTAAGTCCTGCCAACTGCAAATGATGGCTGATCAAATCTCCTCTTTAATGTTTGACCTGCAGTTGATAGTCAGCAATCCAATAGTGCTCCCGCCAGGTTTCACGTTCGTGTTTCCCACCAGGCGTGTTTTACGTGGGAAAAGGGTTAAATTTGCAAGGGCCTTTTAAAATAGGATTATAGAGGCCATTTAGTGGTTATTAAGGGCCTTAAAGACCAGTCCCGCCTGTTGGATGCAGGGCGGAGTCGGGACCATCAGACACGCCTGAGTTAAAATTGCTCAGAGTCGGGAACCAGGCGGGGCCCGCCCACCAGTTTTTGCGATTTTAACCCCCCGCATGCCTCCAAGCCCGACTCCACGGCTCAATGAAAATCGAGCCCATAGAGTTATACAGCACAGAAAGAGGCCCTTCAGCCCATCTTGTCCACGCCAGCCATCAAGCCCTGTCTATTCTAATCCCATTTTCCAGCACTTGGTCCGTAGCCTTGTATGCTATGGCGTTTCAAGTGCTCATCTAAATGCTTCTTGAATGTTGTGAGGGTTCCTGCCTCTACCACCCTTTCAGGCAGTGAGTTCCAGATTCCAACCACCCTCTGGGTGAAAAAGCTTTTCCTCAAATCCCCTCTAAACCTCCTGCCCCTTACCTTGAAACTATGCCCCCTGGTTATTGACCCCTCGACTAAGAGGAAAAGTTCCTTTCTATCTAGCCTATCTATGTCCCTCATAATTTTGTACACTTCAATCAGGTCCCCCCTCAGCCTTCTCTGCTCTAAGGAAAACAACCCCAGCCTGTCCAGTCTCTCTTCATAGCTGAAGCGCTCCAGCCCAGGTAACATCCTGGTGAATCTCCTCTGCACCCTCTCCAATGCAATCACATCCCTCCTATAGTGTGGCGACCAGAACTGCACACAGTATTCCAGCTATGGCCTAACTAGCGTTTTGTACAGCTCCATCATAACCTACCTGCTCTTATATTCTATGCCTTGGCTAATGAAGGCAAGTATCCCATATGCCTTTTTAACCACCTTATCTACCTGTCCTGCTGCCTTCAGGGATCTATGTACATGCACACTAAGGTCCCTCTGATCCTCTGTCCTTCCTAGGGTCCTACCATTCATTGTGTATTCCCTTGCCTTGTTAGCCCGCCCAAAATGCATCACCTCACACTTTTCAGAGTTAAATTCCAGTTGCCACTGTTCTGCCCATCTAACCATCCCGTCTATATTGTTCTGTAGCCTGAGGCTTCCCTCCTCGCTATTTACCACTCCACCAATTTTCGTTTCATCTGCAAACTTACTGATCATACCTCCTACATTCATATCTAAATCATTAACGTACACTACAAACAGCAAAGGACCCAGCACCGATCCCTGCGGTACACCACTGGACACAGGCTTCCAGTTACAAAAACAACCTTCGACCATCACCATCTGCCTCCTGCCACTAAGCCAATTTTGGATCCAATGTGCCAAATTGCCCTGGATCCCATGGGCACTTATCTTCTTGACCAGTCTCCCATGTGGGACTTTGTCAAAAGCCTTACTGAAGTCCATCAACTGCACTACCCTCATCCACACACCTAGTCACCCCCTCAAAAAAGTCAGTCAAATTAGTTAGACATGATCTCCCCCTGACAAAGCCATGCTGACTATCCTTGATTAATCCTTGCCTCTCCAAGTGGAGACTAATTCTGTCCCTCAGAATGTTTTCCAATAATTTCCCTACCACTGATGTTAGGCTCACTGGCCTATAATTCCCTGGTTTATCCCTACTACCGTTCTTGAATAATGGTACTATGTTAGCTGTCCTCCAGTCCTCTGGCACCTCCCCTGTGGCCAGAGAGGTTCTGAAAATTTGTGTCAGAGCCCTTGCAATCTCCTCCCTTGCCTTACACAGCAGCCTGGGATACATCTCGTCTGGACCTGGGGATTTATCCACTTTTAAGCCTGCTAAAACCACTAGTACCTCCTCCCTCTCAATACTAATTTGTTCAAGTATATCACAATCACAGCCTGATTTCTATGCCTACGTCGTCCTTCTCCATAGTGAACACAGATGCAAAATATTCATTTAAAACCTCACCTACATCTTCCGGCTCTACACACAGATTGTCACTTTGGGCCCTACTCATTCCCTGGTTATCCTCTTGCCCTTAATATACTTATAAAACACCTTGGGATTTTCCTTTATTTCGCCTGCCAGTGTTTTTACATGCCCCCATTTCGCTCTCCTAATTTCTTTTTTAAGAACCCCCCTGCACTTTCTATACTCCTCTAGGGCTTCCACTGGTTTCAGTCCTTTGTATCTGCCAAAAGCCTTCCTTTTTTCCCTAATCCATTCTTGTATATCCCTTGACATCCAGGATTCCCTAGGCTTGTTGATCCCACCCTTGACCTTTGCGGGAACATGTTGGCGTTGTACTCTCTCTATTTCCTTTCTGAAAGACTCCCACTGCTCTGATGTGGATTTTTCTACAAGTATCTGATCCCAGTCCACTTTGGCCAGATCCTGCCTTATCACATTAAAATTGGCATCCCCCAATTTAGAACCTTTATTTCCGGTCCATCTTTGTCCTTTTCCATGATTACCTTAAATCTCACCGAATTATGGTCACTGTCACCAAAATGCTCTCCTACTGACACTTGCTACCACTTGCCCGGCCACATTCCCTAGAATTAGGTCCAGTACCGCCCCCTCTCTTGTAGGACTTTCTACATGCTGGCTCAAAAAGCTCTCCTGGATGCACTTTAAGAATTCCGCACCCTCTAAGCCTTTCACACTCTGACTATCCCAGTTAATATTGGGGAAGTTGAAATCCCCTACTATTATTACCCTATTATTTCTACACTTCTCTGAGATTTGCCGACATATCTGTTCCTCTATCTCCCTCTGACTGTTTGGGGGCCTATAGTACACTCTCAGCAAAGTGCTTGCCCCCTTTTTGTTTTTAAGTTCTACCCATATGGCCTCATTAGAGGAACTTGCTAAGATATCATCCCTCCTTACAGCAGTAATTGACTCCTTGATTAATATTGTGACACCCCCTCCTCTTTTACACCCCCTCTGTCTTGCCTGAAGATTCTATACCCCGGAATATTGAGCTGCCAGTCCTGCCCCTCTCTCAATCATGTCTCTGTGATAGCAACAATATCACAGTCCCATGTGTTCATCAACACCTTCAATTCATCTGCCTTACTCGCAAGACTCCTTGCATTAAAATAAATGCCATCCAGCCTTGCCATACTCCCTTGTGCTGTTACATATTTGCTCTGCCTTCCAGGCTGACTTGTTTTTTTCCTCTATATTTGGCTGTGCATCACCCCCTACTATAGCTCCACTCCGTATCCCATCCCCCTGCCAAGTTAGTTTAACCCCCCCCCCCCCCAACAGTACTAGCAAACCTCCCCACAAGGATGTTGGTCCCGTTTCGGTTCAGGTGCAACCCATCTCTGACTTGTACAGGGGATCATAGACAGACTGGTGAAATGGGCAGACACGTGGCAGATGAAATTTAATGTAGAGAAGTGTGAAGTGATACATTTTGGTAGGAAGAATGGGGAGAGGCAATATGAACTAAATTATACAATTTTAAAGGGGATGCAGGAACAGAGAGACCTGGGGATATTTGTCCACATGTGTTTCAAGGTGACAGAACAAGTTGAGAAGGCTGTTAAAAAAGCATATGGGATCCTTGGCTTTATTAATAGAGGCAGTATAAAAGCAAGGAGGTTATGCTAAAACTTTATAAAACACTGGTTAGACCCCAGCTGGAGTATTGTGTTCAATTCTGGGCACCACGCTTTAGGAAGGATGTCAAAGCCTTAGAGAGGGTGCAGAAGAGATTGACTAGAATGGTACCAATATTGAGGGACTTCAGTTATGTGGAGAGACTGGAGAAGCTGGGTTGTTCTCCTTAGAGTAGAGTAGCTTAAGAGGAGATTTGATAGAGTTGATCAAAATCATGAATGGTTTTGTTAGAGTAAATAAGGAGAAACTGTTTCCAGTAGCAGAAGGGTCAGTAACCAGAGGACACAGGTTTAAGGTAATTGGTAAAAGAACCAGAGGCGACATGAGGAAACATTTTTTTGCACAGTGAGTTGTTGTGATCTGGAATGCACTGCTTAAAAGAGAGGTGAAAGCAGGTTCAATAGTAGCTTTCAAAAGGGAATTGGATAAATACCAAAATGGAAAAAATTTGCAGGGCTACGGGTAAAAAACAGGGGAGTGGGACTAGTTGGATAGCTCTACCAAGTACAATGGCCTCCTTCTGTTCTATATCATTCTATGATTCTGTGATTAAAGATCCCATGGCACTATTAGAAGAAAATAAGGGGAGTTCTCCCACTGTCCTGGCGAACATTCATCTCTCAACCAACACAACTAAAAGAAAATTAATAGGTAATTTATCTCTTTGCTGCTTGTGGGACCTTGCCATGTACAAATTGACTGCTGTGTTTGCAAACAAACCAGCTGTGGCTGCATTTGATAACTATCTGATTGGCTGTCAAGCACTTTTGAACATCCTGAGGACATAAATGCAAGTTTGTTCATTCTTTCCTTACAGCCACTTACAATGCAGTGCCTGTACTCTAGGTTGGATTGTAGATTGATGGCTTCCTTTGTAAAGCACAGCCTCCACAAACACTGCTTCTAGGATAACTGGGGGTAGGAGGGACTCAGACTTTATATACAGGCTGGTGGGTCCCATGCACCTCTGGTGCTGCCTGACCAGCCCGTTATCCCAAAGTTCCTCCTTTTTATTGAAAAAAACAAAAATGCAACTCTGGAAGCATTTATTATGTGGACAGAGCATAACTGCATGCACTTCAGGTGGTAATTATGCAAATTGAGACATATGATGACATCACATCATTACTGCCTTATTTGAATATTGGGCAGGCACTTCCGCTATCCATTCGTAACAATGGTAGAAAATAGAGTGGGCAGAAATGTGGGCCAGGATCCAACATAATGGATTCCCACCCTATTTTCTGCCTCCACCCAAGTACAATGCGGAAAATTCATTCTACTGTTTTTAATATATTAATAGATATGCAAATTAGATTGATTTGAACTCTGTTCATAACTCCCAAAAATTCTCAACAACAGAAACCTTAACAAACAGCAGCTTTGTATATTTATTTTTATGTTCTTAACCAGACATTTTTATACCAAAATCCACTAGAAAATAGATTGTTTGCCTTTAACCTATTGACATTCTGTTATATATCTGAGAAGGAAATATCTTCTTATTCTTTAAGAAAAAGTCTGTGAGGTTTTGAGAGCTAATTCTAAAGATTCAATAAGACAATGGTGAAATGTAAGCAATCACCACAAATTATGTTTCTAGGCTTATTTGAAAGAGTCGTAGACATAGTTTAAATTGTTAAGGCATTCAAAGTACCTGGAAGATGTGGAACCAATGATGCACAAAAGCAGTAATGCATCATAGGTCGATCCATTTCCTCTGGAGAATTTTGGTAGAAGCTGGAATGTTAGTGTATGGTAAAGGGAAGGGAAGTAAAAAGCAAAGAATATCCTCCAGTGACAGCTGCACAATAGAGCCAATTCATATGGTATTTTTTATTTTGAGGTAAATCAGCTAATTTGTTTCTAATAATAAAATGTCTATTTATCAACACTTGTAATAGTCTTCTGTATAGGGTAATGTATGAAAAAAAACTTAACTTCATTCAAGGAACAGTTAGATAGGGTCTTAGGTAGCAGTGGCGGTGAATGGGCGGGAACTGTACTTATATTTCCTGGATAGATGCATGGCCTCCATCATCTGTACTTATCTTGTTATTTATTTGCCTTTATAAACATCACAGAGTTGAAATGCACTCAATGTCCCTTCTGGCTGGATTGTGAATTGTGGAAATGTTGGCATGTTCTATTATATTTGTGGCAACAAACTAACATGTATTGCCAGCTACAGTATCCTACCCTCCTTCATGAATGCTCTTCAAGAGATCTCAGTGTAACTCTCATCTCCGATATAACTCCATATTGATTCTCTTCACATGGTTCTTAAATAATTTTACGTACAGAATATTGGCAAACATTTTTTTTTAATGTTACTCTTTTTTTCAACTCTGCTTTCAAACCACACCAAGAAGAATTTCCTGCTGAAACAGTGGACAGGACAAACAAGACGATGGGAAAGAGATAGGTTGACAATAACCATATTCCTCTTTTGTTTGGGCAGATGTATGGCAGATGCAGTATAATGTGGATAAATGTGAGGTTATTCACTTTGGTGGCAAAAACAGGAAGGCAGATTATCTGAATGGCAATAGATTGGGAGAAGGGGAAGTGCAACGAGACCTGGGTGTCCTTGTGCACCAGTCGCTGAAGGTAAGCATGAAGGTGCAGCAGGCGGTTAAGAAGGCAAATGATATGTTGGCCTTCGTAGCGAGAGAATTCAAGTACAGGAACAAGGATGTCTTGCTGATGTTGTACAGGGCCTTGGTGAGACCACACTTTGAGTATTGTGTGCAGTTTTGGTTGCCTTATCTGAGGAAGGATGTTCTTGCCATGGAGGGAGTGCAGCGAAGATTCACCAGACTGATACCTGGGATGGCAGGAATGACGTATGAGGAGAGATTGGGTTGATTGGGCTTATACTCGCTGGAGTTTAGAAGAATGAGAGGGGATCTCATTGAAACTTATAAAATTCTAACAGGACTAGACAGACTAGATGCAGGACGGATGTTCCCGATGGTGGGGGAGTCCACAACCAGGGGTCATAATCTAAAGATAAGGGGTAGCCATTTAGGACAGAGATGAGGAGGAATTTCTTCACCCAGAGAGTGGTGAACCTGTGGAATTCTCTACCACAGAAGGCAGTAGAGGCCAATTCATTAAATATATTCAAGAAGGAGTTAGATATATTTCTTAAGGCTAAAGGAATCAAGGGATATGGGGAGAAGGCAGGGACAGGGTACTGAGTTTGGATGATCAGCCATGATCTCATTGAATGGCGGAGCAGGCTCGAGGGGCCGAATGGCCTACTCCTGCTCCTATCTTCTATGTTTCTGTTTTCCCTTTTGTGGTGAAATCATTCTGTAATGTAAAAGGGGAGGTTTTATCAGCAGGAGGCAAAGCCTTTGAACCTGTCACTGAGCATGCTTTGAGGGATTCATCGAAGTCCCAGGCCTAAAAGTAGGACAATGCTTTGTTATATTTGAATTTATATGCTAGATTACACTAGTAGCAGCATTAGAATCCCAATATAGAGCTGCCAAAATTCAATAAACTCACCACAAGTAGTGGTTCAACAATAGAGTAATATATTCGGCCCAGTCTACTAACTGGAGCAAACACCATTTCCCATAATTGTGATATGCATTGGTTTCAGTTTCTAATATCTACTGCTACAAATGTAACCCTTTAGGTCATTGGGTGATTTGTTGTCTGTTGATATCGCAGGTGAGATCTTCCACTTCCTTTCTGCCAGTTTGTGCATATTGTATTGATTTTAATGGGTGGAAAATCAAGTGCGGAGGGTGCATAATGACATGATATAGGCACCACTCGTACCTTGGACCAGGTTTTAGTTAAATGTTGTTTGCTTAGTTTTGCACATTAGCTAACATAACAAAAGAGTGCATCCAGAGACAACTGAAACAAGGGCAGACGTGTCATTAAGCTTATGTTGGTGGTTGCTGGGAGCACAATACCAGTTGGAGAAATTGTACTGGGTACTGACTGGCAAGCTTCAGATTTCCCAATACCGAATGCATACTTCAACAGCCCTGGGTGAAGATAGAGAACAGCAGTGCTCCAAGTAGAAGCTAGAGTGCTAAATTTGTGTGGCAAGTACAATGCCGCTGGTTTTCTTCTTCGCCTTCTTAGGCAGTCCCTCAGAACCGAGAATGACTTGCTTCCACATTAAAAATGAGTTCTCAGGTGACTGATGAGTCCAATGCGGGATCTACATTCTCTGTCACAGACGGGGCAGACAGTGGTTGAAGGGGCGGGTGGGTGGGGTGCTTGGGTTGACGTGCGCTCCTTGCGCTTGGCTTCCGCATGCTCCCGGCGAAGAGACTCGAGGTGTTCGGCGCCTTCTCAGATGCTTCTCTTCCACAAAGCCGCTGGTATAATTATGGGGACATTCAACCCATCTCACTCATACTAGTAGTTTAGGCAGTAAAAGGGTCTTAGATATATTTGTCGAAACAGTCTCTGAGGGTAGATTAAATACAGGTCTTGGTTTACTTTGGAGTGCTGTTTGCAGTCTTCTATATGTGATGTAGAACAACTGTAGTGCTATTGCACCATCATAAATTGGTCCCTATTATTTGTCTTCGTAGTATAGCACTCTGGGTTCAAACATAATTTTAGTGGAAACATGGCAGAAGATGGGTGCATAGTGAAACAAAATAAAAACATATGATGGAACTCATTTGGTGTAAATGAGACTCAGGTCACATGTTAGTACCTATAACACAGTTTTTACTGCCCTATATATAGAGAGCAGGCGCCACTTGCTACCACAATACTGTCTATTTAGAGGCTTGCAGTAATGGATGTTGTTGACAGCAGCTTTTGCAGAAAATGTTGCTGGATGTATCAGAATAAATTTTATGGTAGTAATTACACTCTACAATGAATATACAGTTCTCAAAAACACTGTGTTGCTTGGGAGTTCAAAAGGAGAATTGCTCCCAGGGGAGCTTGTCTTAAATTCTGGATCAGATGCTCAAACTGGGAAATAGCTGCTTCCTGAGTACTGACGTGTGTGGTAGCTGTACAATCTTGTCATCACCTATTCACCCTCAACCAGCAAGCATCTGTTCTCCATTTTAATTTTCACTATGTTGTCAACAATCATTTCCACCTACAGCCATAAACATGCTTTAGTTGCAGAACCATTCCTATCTCTATTCATACCATAAACTTTTACTACATTATTTCTATTACATTAATTAATTAATTGGAAGCACAAGAAAGTATAAATATACCGAAGCCTGTCTTAAGGGCCACCAATGTAGAGAGAACACCTGTTAGCAGTGATTGCTTAGTGCCAGGTAACAATCACAACATAATCCAAATTGTATGAAGAGGAAACCTGTTTCTAACAGCCATGGCCACCACCAACACAAAACACAATCCATGTTATTCTGCAACATGAGTCTAATAGTAGTTAACATCAAGTGAATAAATGTGGAAACAGCCATCCAAACACCTGCTTTCATGTTGTGACTCCTGTTGAGCTAATGGAGTGCTAGGGATGAATGGTCACAAACGGAACCATCCATTGGATAAGCCACAAGACAGAGTTGGATGAAAAAGACCCTTCTGCCTATTTGATTTAATTCTTTCAGAATACCACTCCCAGCATCTCCCCATAACATCTAGCTGTTTCTCAAATGAGTGCAGTGTCATGGCCTCAACCACCGATCCTGGCAACCTACTCCAGGATCACCCTCTTTGTAAAGAAATACTTCTGGCATTTCTTCTGAACTTGCCCTTCAACCTGTTACCTCTTGTCCTGTTCCACTGGCATATTTGAAAGTATTATTGCACATTTACCTTCTCAATCCCATTAAGTATCATTAGAAGGTCCTGCTGAGACACATTTAGTTGTTTCTCACAGCTCAATCCTCATCTAAACCAAAAACAGTAGCATTATTTGAAAACAGTGGAAAGGCCATTCATAATTCCTGCATTATTATGGAGGTTGGGATTTATGTTCTTATAATTTAAAATAAAATTATGAAATAAAAGTATAAAGCAAAGTAACGTGGACAATGCTATATTTTTATTGAAACTGAGTCAACAATTATCCATAAAGTGTAAAATTAATTTGAGATCAGATTCAAGATGCTTCATGCAGAAAAACACCCCCATGTCCCTCCTCTCACTAACCTCTAATATCTTATGTAACTACTTGTATCTCAGGGATCCATTTCTGTAAACCAGCCACTCAAGGCAAGGCTCAAGAGTGCAAGGGCTACACCTTACGTATCAATCCCCTAATACATAATATGGTATTTCTGGGAATACAAGGGCTAGTTTTGCAGCCCAGGCTAAGTTTAGGCCTGCGGTCCTTAGCTGTTGGTGCAAAGCTAGCCACCTGCACAGTAAACTGACTACTGCAATAGGGTTAGCTCATTTGTATAATTATTCATAGCTGCCTACGCAGCTTTGCCCTTGTGCATGGAGCTAGCATAAGGCAGTACTTCAAAACCATGCTTTAGTTGAATGTTTGGCAGCTTTAGAAAGACATCTTTGGCAGGCTTTGAAGTGACTGTAATGGGAAAAGGGGAAATTGAAATGAAAGGAAACCCAATGTGGACCCATGAAACATGTCTTCAGGTAAGTGATGGTGTGCTGCAACGTGAAGGTGCTCCTGCATGAGGTGGGTACAAGAAGAGTTGTTCTGTTTGACACTGTAAGGCACCCTCCCATGGACCTGTAATACACCATGTCCAGCAGAAAGTTGTGCAAAGTTCAACACGGGGCCTAGGAACTGGCATCTGGCAAGATGAGACTACCCAACAGTACCAAGATGTCCCAATGTTACATGCACAAAGTTTTGCGTATCAACATTTATTGCTTCTCTCACACAAGCTTACAGGTTTTCAATGCAGCTCATGTGCATCCATACCTCAGCAAGGCAGACATTCAAGATGCAATGTACTGTTGAATGCCTTGCTGCATTCACATCTTCAAAGAGTTTCACACCTCAAGTCATTGTAACACAAGCCAGCTGCATCACTTATCGACACCCAGGTTGACCTTACTTTAGGTAGATGTCTGTCACTGTATTAGTGTTCCTTCAACTTGCAGCATCTCAAAACTACTTTTCAGATTGTGTAACAAAATAATTCATAATTCAAAAGCACAATCACAACTGGAGAAACACCTCCTTGGTGAAGAGTAGGTGAAAAAGGCCACTATCCTCTGACATGCCTACATAGCTTGGCTCGCTTCTATGGGCCTATATATTTTGATAACATCAGATCTGTGCAGCCTGCCTTAGATGCAGGCAGACTTCCCTCTGCTCATTGCTCTGCAACTTCTCCTCATTCTCAAGGTCCCTGAGGACAAGAGGAATTACCATTGTAATATTTCAGGGTGCTTAAAATAGGATATACGGCACAGAAACAGGCCATCTGGCCCAACCAGTCCATGCCATGAGTTTAAAACTGGCTAAAATGCTGCCTTTTGGAAAAAAAACAAGTTTAAAAAAAAAGGCAAGAAATCAGCCAAAGCAAGAGGAATGAACAAATGCAACTACAAAATGCAACAAAACACCCAAAAAATACAATTATGTGAGAAGCTATCCTGAACCAGTGGAATATAGCTTTAAGGATAAAAAGTCAAAGACCAGGTAGTGAATCTCAAAGGGTTGAAGGTTTTTACTTGTCTAGAGTGATGATGTTGCTCCTCTGGGACTAGCACATAAAGTAAAGATTAGGGAAACCCCTCCCTCATCTACATAAATTTGGAACCTCGAATGAGCTTGCACTGTGCCACCATGAAGAGGCTCCAGTAGCAACAGTGCAGACAAATTGCAAATAGCCAGCTGATGCAATCTGAGTATTCCTAGGATTTTCCAGCCCTCTGCAGCAGTTACTTATGTGTTTGGACATCTCATTGCTAAATTTATCCTATGTATACTCAAAATCCTTTTCAAAAGAATGTATAACTTTCCTCTTTAATGGCTGAACTAAGGTTGCTCCTATGGCCCCATCTTCCTTTTCAAATGTTTAATATTGGTAGTTGTTTTTCACACTTATTTCTTTACGTAAAAACTAAATTAGACCTATTTTCAAGATAGGTAACTGGAGGAGAGCATTAGAAAACTAGAAAACTCTGTTTTATGAACTGTTCCTTAACCTTTAACCCTTCATTCTGTATTTTAGTAGTTTTTTTCTTTAGAAAGTTCCATCTTTTATGTTTCCTAAGTAAAGATTTCTGTCTGCTATCCTAAAACATATCACTGTTGTCTACTCAAAGTCTAATGTGTGGATTAAAATTTCCCTCCAGGGTTTTTTATATTGCCCAGAATGACCAGTTGTCAGGTTATGGATTGGGTTTCCCCTATCCACCAAGAGTTTCCTACAATAAATTGTCGAAGCCAATATGATTACACTTGCCTATTGCTTTTCAATATGATACTATTGTGAAAGATTTTTCCCAGTCGAAGTAGTCAATAAAGACAGAGAGTGTGCTACAACATTCCTCTACAAACTTGAAAAGGTTCATTGAAACCGGTAACAATAAGACTCAGACATAGTTTAGCCTCAGTAGAGCACTCCTTTTCAAAGCTTCTTCTTTTCCTTACAAAGATATGGGAAATAAACTACAACGATGATCTCTTCAATACTCAGTAGTCCCGATCAATATTTCCATCTATTATTGTATTAACCTCGGGGTTAAGCCTGTCACCAACAAATTTCAGGCTCTCAGGTGGCCAATGAAAGGGAAGAGCACTTCAGTCACTTGGGTTACAATCCTTAGACATAGAGGGATAGCTTTAGATTTAGCCCAATCTATGTCATAGCCCAATAGCTTTCCATACTGTCAATTGCCTTAATAGGCTGGTAAAGACCCTAGGCTTTGAAATAAAAAGCAGTTTAACTCCATACAGGATTATTTTGTGGTAAACAGAGCTACCACACCAGTGCCAGGATCATTCCTTAAAGAGGAAGTAATCCAACCAGTGTGAACATTTTCAAACTCAAAGTTCATTACGGTAAAATATAGATATTTTGCATTTAGCATATTCCAAAATACCCAACATTGTCATTGTACTGCATCGCTGCTGATGGCTGAACAGTGAGTGGCTGGGTCTTTTAATTTAACTTCATTTATGTAGGTCAATTCACAAGCAAATTTAACATCACCTATAAAACGCTGAGCTACAATTGTAAATCCAGGTCCGTTTTTCTGCAGTATTGTTGCATGTCTCAGGTCAGTTCTTTTCCGGTTGCGCAGTGATCAATGAGTAACTTGGAAAAAAAAGTGCAGTATCAGAATTCAGATTTGCAGATATCAGAATCAAATCCAGAATGTATTGATAGTTTTGCCTGGCAGTCTCCCTCTTCATCTGATTGTCTGGGGGTGCACCATTTCTCGATATGCATTTCCAAGGGGCACAGTGCCCCTTCAAAAGTGCTGAAGCAGAAACTTTCCTCTGTAGAAATTTTAGCACAGGACACCATTTGGCCTGTGCTGAACCTAGGACCACCATGAGGCTGATTTTACACGGTCCCATTTTCCTGCTCTTAAATCAGTTCAATATCCCTGCTTTCTCCCCATACCCTTTTATACTCGTCCTCTTACAAGAACTATCAAGTACCTATTTGAACATTGTAATCAATTTAACATCGATTGCCACTTGTGGCAAACATTGCACGTTCCAACAACTTTATCTTGATATTCTGGCCTTGTGCATTTATCTACCAATTAAAATAATTTGTCTCCTTATGGGAATTCACAAGGGTAACCAGTGTCCTGTCACTCCATGACACAACACGTGTCCCTCTTAGCACCTTTTTACTATATGTGCTATATGCACAAGGAACACTAGAACTAATCCAAATGCTTTATTGTATTTTTAATGACAATGTTACAAATTATCAGTAAAGAAATTTTCATAATTGATAAATACTTAATGGAGATCATATAGTAGCAACTATCTTTAGGATTAATCTGGTAATATTCTAAAGCAGCTTCAATCTGAATTATGATGCTGATTTCCCCCCCAGACCGAGTTATTCATACCTGGAATCGAACTGGCCTGAGATATATAAAAATACTGCAGGGAAAATGGACCTGGGTTTACAATTGTAGCTCAGGGTTTTATAGGCAATGTTAAATTTGCTTGTGAATTGACCTACATAAAGGAACTCAAATTAAAAGACCCAGTCACTGTTCAGCCATCAACAGGAATGCAGTACAATATTAGTTGAAGTAGCCTTTAACTCTTGGCTTACCTCAGGGATATTAAGAGCTAATAGTACATAATCAAATGTTTTACTAATGCTACTTTACCATAATATAGTTCGATATCAGTGACTACAATAACATAAGAGCAGAATTGTAAAAATTGGAGAATTCCCTTCTTTTAGAACAGTTAATATTATTGGTCAATGTAAGAAAAACTTGTATTTTAGCCTAATGATATTCATATTGAACTGTGGTACTCCTCTTGGAGAAATCTACTGAAATATTTCATCTTCTTCACTCCCAGTATTTGAATATAAAACAACAATGGGCACTGTAAAAATCCAGTTTTTGTACTAATTTTAATATTGTTTGTGTGAATAAAAAAAAATCAATTATATTTCCATTGAAAATAAATGTAAGCCACTAATAATCTAACTTTTAGAATGAAATAATATAAAATCCGCAGAATGTCAATTTTCATAATGCAGCAAATAATAAATTGCACAAAATTGAAGAATTTGACTCTAGTAAATGGTTTCATTAGAAACAAAGAACAGGGGAATTTCTCCGCCACCTCTCACTAATAGCCACTTACTCAGGGGTCAGATTTCATTAAATGAGTCCCAGATTTCAGGAAAATGTGTCTTTTGTGCACCTTCCACATGGCACTCCATGTCGCCTTCCCTGTTACTTATCTCAGCTCTCCCCATATTTTAAAATGTAATGAACCCCCTGCAGTGTGTGCGCGTTCCCAGTACAGGATGTTTTATGTAATCTACACATTTCCATATGAAGTCTACGTCTTTCAGGGTGTGATCAACGCAATTCTTTGTTCCATGTTAGCAAGTTTACAATGTCTCGCATTTGTCTGCAGACTTAAACATTTATTTAAAAACTCCAGCGACTGCTACCACTTTTCTCTGTTCAGCTTATCTACTCCTCACAATTGTGTTACAAGAGGCCAAAATTATCTTTAACTCATTTTGGGGGAAGTTTGTGGCTTGTGAGAAACAGAATTCAACCACGAACACGAGCAAGAGCAGTTGCAATGAAATATCAAGGAGTTGCCTCTGGTGATGTGCAAATAAGTTAGAAACTTTTTTTTCTATCAGCATGTTTGGAAATTGTAGCAAATTGGGGAACAAACTACATATTGAAATCATAAATCGCATTCAATCCAAAAAATTGCAAGTTCAAATGTATTACTGAGATCACAGATCTTGGAGAACCAGTACCCTGATTTCTCATAGGAATGTTTCCTGAGGACATGTGAAATATTCCCAACCCCCTCTTAATATGTGACTTGGGCTACATGCTTCAAACAGTGCAGTTTAACTGTGATGCAACCTATCCTTACATATAAAAAACATGAAATATTGTATTTTCTGGTGGGATTTAGGCAACTGTAAAAGCTCAGTGTTCATCTTGCAACAGTAAAACAGACAACAGTTACAAGGCATCATTCTATTGAGTGTGGTATACTGATACTCGGTAACAGTCAGCAGTCATGCTGTAGTAAGAACTGAAGGTGTCAGTAGAGTCTAACAACAAGTGATACTGTTCCTCGACTCTAAAACTGTACCATTTGTGCTTATTGGCCTACTTTACTGAAGTATTAGAGTTTCGTAATATTGACTACGGCTGTGTTTTTCAACAGGATGGGCTACAGTCGCTTTTTTACGTTGGTGGTTTGAATGGTTTTTTTCTATTGCTACTATCTGAGGTTGGTATTTTCTGCTAAATGTAAATATTGAAATGGCCACCTGCCAAGTGTTACATGCAGTAGTGACTATTTATCCGACTATCGCTGAATAGCAGTGGCCAGCTGCAAATCATCCATATGGAAAGTTTGCAATTTTGATTGTTTCCCCTCCCAACCACAATTTTGTTAGTTTTTAACTTTGCAAGATGTGGATGACTGGAGCAAGACTGGACTCACAATATCGGATGGCAAGGGAACGGATATTATTATAATTAAAGGGATGACACAAGCTTCCATTAACTTTGTTGTTGCACTAGTATAGCCAACAGAAAATTCAGAGCAAAAGCAAAAGACTTCAGATGCTGGAAATCTGAAATAAAAAGAGAAAATGCTGGAAATACTCAGCAGGTCAGGCAGCATCTGTGGAGAGAGAACGTTTCAGGTCGATGACTTTTTGTCAGAACTGGCAAAAGTTAGAGATGCAACAGGTTTTAAGCAAGTCCAGAGGCAGGAAAAAGGAGGAGGGGAGGAAAGAACAAAAGGGAAGGTCTATGATCAAGTGGAAGGCAGGATTAAATGATAAAAGGGATGATGGAGCAAGGCAAAAGGGGATGGTAATGGGACAAGTAAAGAAACAAAAGATGGATCTAGAGGAGGTGTAAATGGCAACAGCAGAACCATTACCAGCACCTGCTGTCTGAAAAAATGGGAGCAGTGGTTATGATCTGAAATTGTTGAACTCAATGTTGAGTCCGGAAGGCTGTAAAGTGCTTAATCAAAAGACGAGGTGCTGTTCCTCGAGTTTCCGTTGAGTTTCATTAGAACAGTGTAGGAGGCCGAGGACAGAGAGAAAAATCAGAGAATTGTGCGGTCGCTCAGTTCATCATTCTCCCAGTGACCCAGCAGTAACTTCTACTTGAATTCAGATAAAGGGGAAAATGCAATAGTTGGCAGTAGTACAGATTTTCTGCAAAAACAGGCATAAATTCTGCATTGGCAGTGCCAGTCCGGGTTACTGCCAGCAGGAGAATTGCACCATAAATCTTTACAATTTAATTTTTGTAAATCTCTCAAACTTCACTGAGGTTTTCTTGGCTGATTTTAATGCAACAGCTGACCCCAATTTGGAAACAAAATAGAAGCATTTGGAATAAGTACAAAATCCTTTAATATGACTATCACATTTGCTGAAGGAGAGCTTAGTTCTATTTGAGTGTTGGTCCTCTGGGATGAAATTCCTGTTTTAGCAAAAAAAAAGGAAGAATGCCCGTTCATCTCTGTATCTAACAACCTGTTAGTGAATTGTGGGAACACGTAGCTTTGAAACTGATGCCTTTGTGAACGAGCCATTACTCATGGAGCAAAAGAGAAATTTGGGTTTGATACTAAACAAGAAAAAACAGAATTGCATTTATATAGTGCCTTTCACAACCTTAGGACCTCCCACAACACTTTACGTCCAATGAAGTACTTCATAGAAATAGTAAATTTGATACTGAAGTACTTCCCCTTCCGATTCTGATTGTTCACTGATGTCAAATTTGACCTAATTACTTTTGTAAGTGGAAATCCCTGGATTGTTTAGTAAAATACCTAACTGGTTACTGTCATGCTCTGCACTCTCTATATCACATGTTGTACGAATAGAGTGCCTTAATTACCTAAATTAGTGAGGGAACTGAGGAATTATATTTTCAAAAACAGAGGACTACTTCAAAAAATGTTATAATGCGGTAGATTTTTGGGTGTAAGTGGGCATTACTGATTAGAAAATGGGGCGACATCTTTGCATCGATTCTGCACCTATTTTAAGCAACACTCATATGCTTTGTTCCAGTTTACACAGCTGCAGGAAAAGATAAGCAGGAGCTTAATTTTAACATTGAAATAAAGTCCTTATGATATTAAGATGGGAATCTGAATTGTGTTTTGGCATTTAGCCTCACGTCAGCCTTGGCTCAGTGGTAGCACTCACCTCTGTGTCAGAAGTTTGTGTGATTTGAACATATAGGCCACGATTTTGCTGGCGCTCAGAGTGCGGGTTTAGAGGCGGGTCCGCTGTCAAAATTGAAATGATTGACTCCGAAACCGCCTCCATGTAAGTTTCCAAAGTGTCGGGTCTGCGATTTCAGAACAACCCTGACACCAAGCAGCGGGGGAGGCATTTAAGATAGTTAAATGCTTGTTAACTACTATTTTGCCAGCCTATTTCTATTTTACCACATTTTTAATGGGGTTCACGTTGTTCGGAGATCATGTCAGGTAAGTAGGTTGGGTTCTCTATCTCTCTCCATTGCTGTGAATAGGTGACAGCTGCAAAAGTGGTACGAAAGCTACCATTTCACAGCTGTTCAGTTTCCAATGTCAGAAGCTTGAGCCTTCAGGACTTGGAAGACACTTTTGAGCTGTATGCAGTTTGGAAGTGTTTGGAATAAACTCTCTATCCACTGTCACATCCTTGGAGCAAGCTCTCTCACCATTGACAGATTGCTTCTGTCATCTCAACTTCAGCTGCCATCTATTCCTGCAACATCGGTGCCCTTGAAAAAAATCTCACCTTGGTCCTCTGAATCCCTCCACGATCAGCCCCAACATCACCAACAACAATACCAACCTTCTCCGCAATCACCTGATGCTGCACAGGACACAGGGCATCAGCACCCGAGCACATTGCTGCCTGGGAGGCCAGCGATGGCATCATCACGGTCAGATTTACTTCACTTGATGCTGTACACTCTGGCTGCCACATGATGCGCCAGGTTGACACCACCCCACATCAGCACCATAAAGCATCCCTACAATGCCCAAGCCATTCCTTTCACACTCATCACCATTGGTGGGGAGTTATGTCTCAACATTCACTGGAACTCACTAAGACACTTCTAAAGGTGAGCACAGATCTGTCCAATAAGGTAAAGTGTTGAAAATATAGATTTCAATGTTTGACAAGACATTAACAGAAATTTCACATGATCATTGGCTAAACCACCCAAGTGCCTACCCCTTGTGTGTTGTTAGTTGGTATGCTTGCAGTAGGATGAGGGCGAGTGTGAGGGGTGGCTAGTGAGATGGGGAAGTGATAATGAGAGGGATGGGTGGACGTACAAGGTAAGGTGGTGTGAGTAAAGATGTGCAGGGGTACGGTAGGGAAGGCAGAGTGATGTGGATGTGATGAGTGGCACAGCAGGATGAGGTTGAGTGTGGCTTGGCAGTAATGTTTTGTGATCTACTGAGATCATTGAAAGGCTTGTGCCACTGCAGCCTGGTCATCCTGACAACATCCCTGCTTTTGCCCTCCTGTGCAATGTGCAACCAGGCTGCGTTGGTGTCCTGGGGAGGTCTCTTCTGCCCATGAGAAGGGAAGAGAACCTCCCTGCATGCTGTGACTCCCTCCATAAGCATATGGAAGGAGTCATGCGAGAGCCTGGGTGCAGCCGTGCACCTCTGTGCAGTGCTTGTCAGTGTTTGCAGCACCTCAATGCTGCAGAACACTGACAGAACAACTGTCAAAATTAATGTGGGCATGGTCCCTTTAAGGAAACCATCTGATGACGTGTCATCAAATGACATCATCAGACCCGCTTCCATTTAATTGTCTGGGAAACGCGCAGGGCGGGCTTAACAAGCCCAATCAACATAAAGTCACTTGGAGAGAGCAGGCTGGAGGCGGGAGTGGGACCGGGACCCGCCAAACACCTCTCCCGCCGTGATCCCGCCTCCACTGGCGAAATCGCAGCCATAATCAAGGCTGACACTACGGTCCTAAGGAAGTGCTATATTGACAGAAGTGCCAACTTTCAGATGAGAGGTTAAACCGAGGCCCTGCCTGCTGAGATGGACGTAAAAGCAGGAGTGCTCCTCCTGGCACCACAAAAATATTGCGGTCCACTGCCAGTCCGGGCTTGCCCCCCACCCCGGGCTGACCTGTGTGCTGGCTGGCTGTCAGAGTTAGATGAATTTCCCATGGCCCCGACTGGCGAGATACACCAGGATGACAGATTGGCGTTTGCAGCTCACTAGTTTTAATGGAGATAAGACCAGAGGCCAGGTTTCCAGCGAGCTTCGGGCTAACGTTCTTGGGTGCGCATGCCAGATGCGATGCCTTTTTGCACCAGTTTCCACCAGTCGGAGCCCGGTGAACTCCTTGCCAACAGATCTGGTTACGCCAGGTCTTTACCGATTCCAGGATTTCCTCCTCCGCCCACCCCTTATGATGCCAAGGGGGCTGAGGTGGGGTTTTAGCTTCCCTGGTTCAGTAGGGACCCAGTAAATTACTGGAGACTGGTACACCAAGACAGAAGAGACATACCAACCTGCAGATGGGTGTAAATTGCACCCCCCCCACCCCCCCTTAGGGGGAAAGGGTTCCAGTCCAGGGAAGAATAGTGGACCTCTGAAGAAAAGGTGAGTTGTTTTTTTATATCTCCTGGGCTGGGCTACTCTTCCAATGTAGCTGAATTTTCCAGCTGCATGGGGCAAGCAGGCACCAGAGATGTGCCTGTAGTGGCCTGGGCTCTGCTAGTTCCAAGTAAATTAAGTGCCCTCCCACTGACCTTACAAATTCCGACAAGTTCAACACTGACAGGTATTATCCCAGTTTAACCACCAGTATCAAGACTTGCAAACCTTTGGAGCCTGTATCTCTGATGGGAAAACTGCAATTGAAAAGTTATGAAAAGATGACAATGAGAAACTGTATATGTAATTTTTGGAATAAAATTTCACAACCATTGAGTCTGTCTGTCATTTTATTCTACTTCCCCGTTGGCTGAGTTTCCATTTGAATCCCTTCAGTCTGGTTTAGATCCTGCCCACTGCAATGGGCCTGCCCTGACACTGTGGGGGCGATTTTGCCAAGGGGGGGCACGTTGGAGGCGGGACTGCTGCTTGTCGGGTCGTTGTCCCGCCTCCATCGATCTGTGGCCAACCCACTCTATTTTCCCTTGATTGACCTTGTTAAGCCCGCCCAGTGGGCTTAGCAAGCCAATTAAGGGGAAGCCGGTTACAGAGAACGTCAGCGTATGACGTTTCATCTGTCAAAAATTTTTGACAAATGAATTGTCATCGTTTGACAGCTCTGTGAAGCTGTCAAACACTGACATTCTATGTTGTTTGACGAGTCCTTGTATTCAAGACTCATCAAACCTCTTTCTTTAGCAGAAATGAGATGGTTGTTGCATTGGCGAATGCAGCAGCCATCTGTCATCTCTGCCAGTGAGATGCGAGACTCTCCGCATCCCCAACTGTTGAAGCCTGCAGGAAGAAACAAAGGTAAGTAAACGTTTTCTATCACTTTCCACTCACCTCACATACTTACCTCTCCACACTTGCACCCATCACTTACCTTCACAGAGCACTTTTGCACCCCTCCGACCCCCGCAGACCCACTGCTCGCCTCGGTGACCCTGGCAGGGTTTCCTGACGTCAGGAAGCCTGCGCCTCTCTTGGAAAAATGGGGATAATCCTTTTAACTGTCTGTTAGCTACCTATTAACAGACAGTTAAGTGGCTCTAATCCCCTTCCTGCTTCCAGGAGACAGGACCTGGCGCAGGTCAGCTACCCGCCTCTTGGCAAGATGGCATGGAGGAGGGTTGGGGGCGGGATGGGCACCCACCCCCAGATTCTGCCATTTTCCCAGCAGTCCTGCCTCCATACCCGCCTCCCCAGGGGTGGCAAGATCGTGCCCTGTGTGACTATGACCACGATGCCTTATCCTCCCTCATCCTTCTCTCTTCGACTTTAGCATGGTTGATCACACCATCCTTCTCCTATGCCCAACTTAGTGGCAACTTGGTTCTATTTCTATAACTTCCTTTACCTTCTGTAATGGCCTCCCTCTCATGAGTGTACAGACATCTCCAGTGTGCCCCAAGAGTCCATGCGTGGTCTTTTGGCAACATTCTCCATAAGCATGGGGTCAGCTTTCATATGTGTGCTCCGCTTTACCTCCATGACTCCACAGCCACTGCTGTGTTGTCTGGCTGGCTGGCTGGCATCAAATCATGGATAAGTCAGGATTCTTTCAGGTTAATATTGGCAAGGCTGATGCTATTATGGGCCACTCTGTAACTTGGCCTCAATCCCAACTTCCCATCCTGCATGTCCACTCAAGCTAACCCAAAGATATGGAACTTCCATATCCTGCTGAACCTTGAGCTGAACTTCAAAGCCCACAACCAGTCTATCACCAGCTCACCACTGCCTCCCCCCCCCCCCACCCCGACCATTGAATCTATCATTTTTACAGCACCTCCTCACTGGCCTCTCAGCTCCACCATCCATAAAATACCTACTCATTCAGAACTCACTGCTCCTATCCTATCCTTCACAAAGTCCCACTTGTCTATCATTCATATTCTTGTAGACATCCATTGGCTCCACATCCATCACTGCATCAACTTCAGAATCATCAACCTTGTCTAAAGATTTCTTCACAGCTGCATTAGTCTCTGCCTTTGTAACTTTTTATAGCCCTATGTTCCTCCTCACATCCTCTCTCTTCCAACTCTTTTTGCACACTCTAGAACTCTGTTTCTCCTCTGCCTTGTTATCTCTCTCCCCACCTCCACAAGCATCCTTAAAACCTAGCTCTTTGACTGCACCTTTTGGCCACTTCCCTAATTTCCCTCCTGCTCCTGCTTAAGTCAGACCCCCAACTGTGAAGCAGGGGCATGGGACATTTTGCTATTGTTGTTTTCTTCTGCCTAAATGTTTAACTCTGTTTTTTTCCCTTATTAATAGGTTATTTTGGTTATTTTCCATGTTCTCCTCAATCATGCCACCAAAAATAATTCTACCCAATGAAATTGCAGCAAAAAAAAATCTTCATGATACCATGAAACTTCCCACTCAGATAAGAGATAAAAAGGGAAATGGTGGGGGGTGAGGGGTGGAGTGTAGGAGGTTGGAGCAGGGGGGTGGGAGGCAGGATAGCAGTGTTAGTTAAAAATTCTCCAGCAGTTTTAATTAAAAATTCTATCACAGCATTAGAATATATAGATGTCCTGGGGTTGCGTTAAGACAGAAAGAAATAGGAAGGGATTTAGTATAACAATTGGTGTGCATTACAAGCCATGTAATAGTTGAGATGCAGCAGAGGTGGTGATCCTACTTAAATATGCAAATTATCCTGTTTGACTGGACAGTAGCCAATGTAACACCTTTGTTCATGAAGGGAGAGAATGATAAATCAGGTAACTATAGATCAGTTAGTCTAACGTCTGTTCCCAGAATCCATAATTTAAGAAAAAAATTGTGAACATTTAGAAATGCATGCGTTGATCAAGGACAGCCAATGTGGATTTGTTAAAGGCAGGTTGTACTTGACAAATTTAATAGTGTTTCTTTGAAGTAATGAGCATTTATATAGATAATAAAGGGAATGCAATAGATGTAGTGTATATGGCTTTTCAGAAGGCATTTGATAAGATGTTTCAGAAGGCTTGTTAGAAAAATCTAGGCGTATGGTACAAGAGGAAATGCAGCAGCATGGATTGAAAATTGCTTGGCAGACAGGAAACAAAAAGTTAGGGTAAATGGTTATCACTTGGATTGCAGGACAATTAGAAGTGGGTGAGTTTTGAGTACGCTTTTGTTCTCCTTATATGCAAATTATTTCAATTTGGGGTCTGGTAAACAGCAAGGGGGACTGCAAAAGTTTTTAGGAATTCATAGGCGGGTTAGTGGAATGGGCAAATGAGAGAGAGGCCATTACAGAAGGTAAAGGGAGTTGTAGAAATGGATAAATATTTGAGCCAGAGGAAGCTACAAGGCTGTGGGCTAGCGTTATGCAATGGGATTCATTTTGGATTGCTCCAGCAGAGAGTTGGCACTATCCAATGGGCTGAATAGCCTCCTTCTGTGCTGTAAATTTCTATGGTTCTATAATCGATGACCATAATGCCCATGGAATGGCAATAATTTTTGAGAAACGATCAGGAAGCACATACAGAAAGAAAAGGAAAAATTAGGAATTAAAAAAAAATTAAGGGGGAAAAATTTGGTTGCTTTGCACCCCCCATGCACTAATGGGGCGCAAAGCAACTAGTGCCTGGGCACTAAACGCTACCGCCATGATCTTCTGCACCCGCCGATCGTGACGTCAGTCGAGCATTCAACGCCCCGGTAGCGCCCTGGACTGGATATTGGGTGGCACCCCTTGACTTACCACCTGCCGCTAGCAACGACAGGTTGAGGGGAACGTTTTGCAGTCGGGAAGGAACTGGGGGAATGCTATTTAAAGGTGGCTGCTTCCTGACTTTTTTTGTCGGCGACATTTTTGCACCACCCATTCTGAGAAAGACTTCTGGAGAGGTTCAACGTTGTGTGAAGGAGTTTTGGGTACTGAGCAGCACTTTGCAGGTTCATTTTGATTTGATTTCCTTGCATCGATTTAAAAGAGACTATGGGGGCTGCACTCTGAGCTCTTTCCCTGGGCCTCTCTATGTTTCTTTCCAGCAGAATTGATGTACAGGTCTCTCCAGGCCAAGATTCAAGGCTGCAATGAGCAGGGTGTGGATGGAGAGCAAGATCGACCCTCCCCTTTAAGAACTGGCCGGCGCCAGTGTGTCTGTGTTCCATTGCTGACTGACATCACATGAGCTTCGCCAGCGCTCTGAGGTAGCGCCTCGCTCCTCGGCGTTAGCGCATTAAGAGAGGTGCGTAGCGCCTGATTTAGTGCTCCAATCACCTCCGGGGCGATAGAAGCCAAGTTTGCAGTCGGAGGTGATAATTAGCGGCAGGCGCTAAACTTTGCGCCCGGCCCATAATTGCGCCCCAAACGGGGCAATACCAAATTTCTCCCTCAACATATATAACTAATGTTTATTTTAGAGGAGAAAGAGAAGCGAAAATTTGGGGAAAATTCCATATACAGACATGGCTGGGATTTTCAGAGGTAAGACCGGGTGGGTTGGAGGCATTGGGGGGGGTGGGGTGGGGGAGGCGGAAGTGAAAGTTGAAAGTTGTACAAATGCAAAACCCGACCCCAACCTGCCGCCAACTCCACAGTGTGCCGGGAAACTCGAACTTCCGGGTTTCCCTCCATCTCTCGGGTCCCCCCGCACCGTGCGGATGGGACCAGTGAAAATCCAGCCCACATGTCTAATATAACAATTTCTGTGATTGATGTTCTTGGCAGGTTTCACTGAATGTTGTTGCACAATCCACTACAAAATACAAAAAAAACGTTTTTCAAAAAGATCTTTGATCACCACACATTACCTGGGAAGCTGCTTTTCATTTTCATTAAAATACAAAGGAATTTTCCCTTCAGCAGTCTTTGTGTTATTTCACTTGTTTTTTTTCCCTATGCTGTATCTGTGAACTGTGCCACAGCTGAAGATTTCCTTGCTGGGAAATTATGTTGAAGCTATTGGTTATAGATGAGCTTTTCCAGATGATTCATAATGTTTGTGTGTAATAGTTCAGCAGGCTTCAGTAGTTTCAGTTGCTGCTTTGAATTGTAAAATTAAATTTTAGCGTAGTTTACTATTTGCCTCTCAGATTCACGCTAATATGGATTACAGTAATACTAAATTAGCTCTACAGTTATTTATTCTTACTCATTTTAACTTCTTTTGGAAGTTCTTTTGGAAATCATATTCTCAGCTTGGAACTTGAAAGAATTCCTAAATTGCATTCTTGTTACTGTGAGATTTCTTTTCCAAGTAACTTGATTTTACAGTGTAAGATTATGTCAAGTTTGGTGAGGCAGCCCAAGACCAGAAAAATAGGAACAGTTTTTCCATGTAGTAAATCTGAGAGTCTCTAATATTGACAGACCGAGTCAATGACAGCAGTCCCTAGCCATCAGTTATTTTGTCAAAGACACCGGGAGCTGTTTTACTTTCACTTTTTACATTTCTAAACAGCAAAACGAGCAAGAATTTATTTCCGTCAAAATGGAACATTTTAGGAAGGACAGAGAGTATCACAATGGGGAGACTGAGGATGAGAAGTGGAATGATAATCAAGAGAGATCAGGTGGGGAAGAGGAGCAGAAAGATTGAATGTGGGTAATGGGGTACAAACTGGGGCATGATGGCAGAGTTTCAGTCCCAGTGCCCCCACTGCTATCATTACGAAGCCCTGAAATGCCAAGAGAGGACCATAAAGAAGAATACCCTCAGTCAACTAGTCCTGGGACTCAGTGAAGTAACTACTAACACCACTAACAATAACCAGCCCCAGGACAGTGACAGCATAACACAAAGAATTCGACCCAACACAATCGTTGTATTGATTTCTTTGTGGGTTCAATGACGAGACATTTATGAAAGAGAATGTCTTTTAATCTAAAGTTTGTTCAACTCTGGTTAACAGCCTTACAGGAGACACCATGCTAGAAATTCATCTAAAACAAAACCAAAACTAAACTGCTTGTCTCTCACATGCCCTCTGCTGGTCAGGCATAAGTAATCAATCAGGCAAACATGCTGGTAAGGCATCATAATCAAACAGGCAAATACCATCACTATTTGCTGATATCATTACATCTCCCTTTCTTAAAACAAAAGTATTTTACTTTTATCTAACAACATGTTTTCTTTGTATTACTCTTCATTTTAACTGTAACACTTAATGAACTTACATTATCATTATCAAGGTTTTTTAACCTTGCTTTGTGTGTTCACATGAAATATGTAAATACACTAGAACTTGAAGAAAGAATAAGATAACATTACTTCCTTCTATAACAAGAGTCCTTAAATTTGCTCAATGAGTCTCTCAGGAGGCTTCACGTGTCTTGAGGATTTTCTGATTGATTGTCCTTGAATCTGAGTTGTTGCCTCCGATGATGGTTTCTCAGCTGTGTGATCAGGTTGTTCAACAGTATCAGTCTTTTGACCTGCTGTGTGATCAGGTTGTTCAACAGTATCAGTCTTTTGACTTGCTGCGGCTGGTCCCATGAGAAGATCTCGACGATTTCTTCTCAGAACAGCACCCTCATCTGTCTGAATGGTGTATGATCTTGGTTGAACTTCACTCAGGACAGTTCCCTTCTGAGTCCATATGTTTGTTTTGTCTTTGAACCTTACTTGGTCACCAGTGTGGAGTTCAGGTAGGTTTTGTGTTCCTCTGTCATAGTAGTACTTTTGCTTTTCTTTCTGTTGTTCTTTGAACTTCCTCACTTTCTCCCCCTCTTTTGTTTTCAGGAGGTTCTCCGGGATGGGTAGGTTTGACCTTAGCAGACGTCCCATAAGGAGTTGGGCTGGTGACATACCACACTCGAGCGGCGTTGTGCGGTATACAAGCATGCTCTGGTAGAAGTCAGTTCCACTGTCTTTTGCCTTGTACATCAGTCTTTTCACTGTCTGGACCGATTTTTCCACTAGTCCATTGGACTGTGGAAAGTGAGGACTTGACGTTGTGTGGACAAAGCCCCACTCTTTGGCAAAGTGTCGGAAAATTGCATTGTAAAACTGGGGTCCGTTGTCTGTGAAGACCTCGCTTGCCACGCCATGTCTGGAGAATATGGCTTTCATACATCTTATCACAGCATCTGCAGTGGTGGTGTACAGTCTACAAACCTCTGGATACAGGGAGTAATAGTCTGTGACTACAAGATAGTCCTTCCCTTGACATACGAATAGGTCAGCGCCTACCTTCTGGTAAGGTCTGTCTGGCGCTGGGTGTGGCTTTAGTGGTTCTACCGGATTGCTTGCTCGATATTTCAGGCATATTGTGCAGTTTGACACCTCATTTGTCACATCTTGGTTGATTCGTGGCCAGTACATTACCTCTCGTGCTCTTTTCTTACACTTTTCGATTCCCAGATGTCCTCCATGGATCCTTTTTAGCATCTCTCTTCTCAGACTCTTTGGGATAACTACTTTACTTCCTTTGTAGATGATGTCTTCGACCAGTGATAGTTCCGCCCTGCAGTTCCAGTACTCTGCCATGTCAGGTGAGCAGTCTTGCTTCATGTTGGGCCATCCATCCAAGATGCTTTTCCTCAGTCGTCTCATTGTTTCATCTTTGTTTGTCTCAGTCTTTATGAGCTCCATTTTTGCATCTGCTATAGGCAGTGCACTTGTGATCATGTCCACGTAGGCGTTCACTTTTTCATCCATTTTGGTGTTTGCGGGCTCTCCTGGGTCAACAGCTCTGGACAACGTGTCTGCTGTATACATCAGCTTACCCGGTGTGTACGCAACATTCAGTGTATAGCGTTGCAGCCTGATCATCATTCTTTGTATTCTAAGCGGACAGCTATTTAGTGGCTTTTGGAACAATGCAATCAAGGGCTTATGGTCAGTCTCTACACTGATTGCTTGTCCTGCCACAAACTGGTGAAATCTTTCACAGGCGTATGTGATGCTGAGCAGCTCCTTTTCTATTTGAGCATATCGCGTCTCCGCGTCTGTCATTGAGCGCGATGCATATGCAATAGGTTGCCAGTAGTCATATTTTTGCAGAAGAACAGCACTGAGCCCACTGCATCTGATGATATCTTGATGGGTCTCGCTGGGTCATAAAACCTCAGAACTGGTTCCTCTGTGAGCAGTTTCTTTAGATCGCTCCATGACTTCTCATGCTCATGATTCCATTCCCATTCTATGTTCTTTTCAGTTAGTCTTCTCAGTGGCGCCATCTTTTCTGAGAGGTTGGATATGAATTTACCCATGTAGTCGATCATTTCATTAAACTCTGCACGTCTTTTTTGCACTGTGGCTTTGGCATATTCTCAATGGCGGACACCTTTCTGGGATCTGGTCTGATGCCCTCACTGCTAAGGATATCTCCCACGAATGTCAGTTCTGTCACCCCGAGCTGGCATTTCTCTCTATTCAGCTTCAGGTTTGTTTTCCTTGTTGCTTCCAGCACTTTTTTCAGTCTCTCGTCATGCTCAGTTCTCATGGTTCCCCATACTATGATGTCATCCACCGATGTATCAACTCCCTCCAGATGCTCATAGATCATATGGATAGTTTTGTGATACACTTCAGGAGCTGAGGCAATGCCAAATGGTAACCTTAGGAATCTGTATCTGCCAAATGGACTGTTGAACGTGCATAGTCTTGAACTTGCTTCGTCCAGTTTCATCTGCCAAAATCCTGATGATGCATCTAACTTGCTGAAATACTTTGCATTTGCAAACTGTGACATGATTTCCTCACGTGTAGGAAGCTTGAAGTGCTCTCTCTTTATTGCTCTGTTTAGATCTCTTGGATCCAGGCAAATGGCAAATTCTGAGCTTTCCATTCTTTTTGTCCACAACAACGAGTGAACTCACCCACTCAGTTGGCTCATCTATCTTCTGAATCACGTTCAGGCTTTCCATCCTGTCCAACTCTGCCTTCAGTTGCTTTTGAAGAGCAAACTGAACTTTTCTGCATGGATGTTTGACCGTTGGCATACTTTTATCTACTCTGATCGTGTGTTCTCCTGGAAGGCAGCCTAGACCCTGAAATAGGTCGTTGTACTCTTTCATGAGTTCATCATAGACTGTCTCTCCTTCGCTTTCCACAACGAGGACTCTCTTTACCAGGTTCAGTCTCTCACAGGCTTTTAAACCTAGTATGGCTTGCACATCCTTTGGCACCACGATTAATGCTAGCGTGTGCTCTCTGTCCTTGTGTGTTACTTTGACAATGCATCTTCCTTTCACTGGTATATTAGTACCTGAGTATCCTGTCACTTTCACTTTGATTCCATGTATCTTTGGTCTGGGTCTAATTTTCTTAAAATCAGTCTCTGATATCACATTAACTTGTGCTCCAGTATCCAATTTAAATGGAATGTGTATGTCATTCACTTTTAGTGTCAACATCCAGTCTCTTTTTTCTTTTTTGTTTTCAGACACAACATCTACATAGAACTCCTCTATCTCGCTTTCATCTACTGCATGGACCTTGCTTTGTTGCGCTTGGTTCTTGCAGCAATGGGCATAATGGTTGTTTTTGTTGCAACTATTGCATGTTTTACCATATGCTGGACACTTTTTTGGTGGATGCTGTGTACCGCATCGACTACATGACTTTCGATTGCCCCTTTCATTTTTGTTGGCTGGCCACGCCTCTTTTTTCACATTGGCGCTCTTTTTGTTAAACGGTTTGTGTCCGTTCTTACTCACTGCATCCACGTTGCAGCTACTGTCACTGAACAGCTCTTTTGCCTGCGACTTCGCAGTCTCTGTAGCCCTACACAGTGCTATGGCTTTTCCCAGGTCTAGATCTTGCTCTCTTAGCAGTCTTTCCCTTAGACCATTATCTGGAATACCACACACCAGTCTGTCTTTTATCAGCGAGTCTGTCAGTCCCCCAAATTCACATGTTTTGCTTCGGTTTCTCAGTTCAGTCACATACTGATCAATAGTCTCTCCCGTTTTCTGATCACGTGAAAAATCTGTGCCTCTCAAACGTCACGTTACGTTTAGGTATGCAGTAGGCCTCAAACTGTTCCATTATTTTATCTAGCTTCATTTTGTCTCCATCAGCAGCGAATGTGAAGTTATTATACACCTCCAGCGCTTCATCACCCACGACATGTAAGAACACTGACGCTTTCATTTTATCACTTTTCTCGTCAGCTCCGATTGCTGATAAATACAACTCCAAACATTGTTTGAACCTTCTCCAATTTTCAGCCACATTACCTGTCAACTGAAGCTTCGCCGGTGGGTGTAATCCTACCATTTTTTCACTTCGTTAGCTATTCTCCAATGGTAAGTAACGATGTTCTCTTTTGGCTTGCTAATATGTGGAGAGCTGATTTAACTTCAGATTTTTCCTCTTCATCTCTTTCAATCACTTCTGACACCATGTATTGATTTTTATGTGGGTTCAATGACGAGACATTTATGAAAGAGAATGACTTTTTATCTAAAGTATGTTCAACTCAGTTAACAGCATTTACAGGAGACATCATGTTAGTGATCCATCTAAACCGAAACCAAAACTAAACTGCTTGTCTCTCACATGCCCTCTGCTGGTCAGGCATAAGTAATCAATCAGGCAAACATGCTGGTAAGGCATCATAATCAAACAGGCAACTACCATCACTATTTGCTGATATCATTACAATCATCACTAAGCAAAAGGAAAAATATCTGTCATATTGGGCAGAAACAACAAAAACCCAAAACAAACTCAATTGCTACTTGGCCCCAAACAGACAATACAACATGGCTGATTACCTGACCATGGTAAAGGATAGCAAACTGAGAAAAACCTTGACAATGTACAGACTTAGTGAACATAGCCTGGTGATTGAAAAAGGTAGACACAGGCAGACCCGGCTACCGAGGACAGGATATGCTCTCACTGCAGTCAGGGAGTGGTGGAGACAGAGATGCACTTCCTCACAGCTTGTAGAAAATATATGGGCATAAGGGAGAATTTCTACCCAAAATTCACAAAAATATGCCCGGAATTCAGAAATTTGAATGACGACCAAAAACTCCCACACCTACTAGGAGAAGAGAGAAATTGTGTAACCTTAGCGGCACACTATGTTACAGCTTGCCATAAACAGAGGGACAACCACTAAATATAAGAAAAGAGTATATACAAATTATATGAATGTATATTTATACACTCAGGGATATATCTGTTTATACACTGTATGGATAGATCTATATTTATGTGTTCAACCATGAATGTTTTTTGATGCTTTGGCAACATAAGATGTACCTTGTCATGCCATTAAAGCAATTTGAATTGAAAAAATTGAAAAATTGAAAATTGAATTGAGTGGCAAAACCAAAGGGGACTGGCCAGGAGAATAAAATTCCCACGAACAGGAAATAGACTCAGTGAACAACAGGGGCTATTGCATTAAGAACAGAAAATGCTGGAAATACACAGGAAGTCAGTCAGTGTGTGTGAAGAGAAAAGCAAAGGTATGACATTTTCGATGTGCACCCCCGTAAAGGGCACGCACCCAAAACATCGTCTATTCTCTCCGCAGTTGCTGACTAACCTGCTGTGTATTTTCTGCGTTTTCTGTTTTTATTACAAATTTCCAGCCCTTGCCATCTTTCCTTTTTATTGTAGGGAGTATTGTATTTCTTCTTTCACATCCCAGTGTTGTCTCTATAAACCGAAGCCTGGTTTTAGTGGTTGGGGGGAGGGGGGGAACATGATAGTTGGAATGTAGCGCGGGCCAGGTGTCCATGCCAGTGTGCTCCTTACGAGCAAATCCAAAAATGGAATTCAAATATCTAATCAGTTCAAGATTAAATAATTGATTTCATCAATTCATTGACTTGTCTTCAGACTAGTCAGTGCTGTCACTGTGCTGCAATGTTTCTGAAACTGTTCCACGGCAGACAGCTGACATTGTTGCAAAAATGAAACAAACACTGAAGTTAAATGGCCTTTAGCTGTCAGCTGTGTAATTAAACCTCCTGCTGAAAGTTGAGAGGTTTACTGTAATCATCATGGAGTGTTTTTTGACTGCGGGCAAATTATAAGATCTCCCACCTTCTTAGTGATGATTTTCGCTGAACAGTGGATATCTTGAAGCCTGATGAATTTATTGCATATTGAAGCTCATTTAATGCTTTAACCAAAGTCATTTAAACAATTTCTTGGAGCTTCTCTTGGGTGTGCGAAGTTGTTGTTGATGCCTGCGAATGAGTAGAAGGGATGCTGGGCGTAATCTGTCTTGTAGTTTAAGGGGTTTTTAACTGTCCACCTTCTGGGTTTCCGCTGGACGGGTAGGCTTAAGATCACCCCCTCTATATAAAACATGCTAATACAGACACATTCCTCGCTAAGCTTTCAGTGATTATATCACAATCATTAAACCTTCAGTGCAGACATCATCACACGTCAACTTGATTTTGTGTCTATCATAAGGAAAATAGATGAACGGCCACCGATGTTGATTTACAAATACTTTAAAAGTGTGAGTGATGCAGAGGACAAAGGCCACAGTGATGTAGTGGTAACCTTTGCACCAGAAGCCCAGTCTTTTTCAAATGTTATTACCCTGATAAGGAGCACTGGTTCTCTCAATCTAATTTAATATCAGTTCAGTTAATTTCTGGCTTTGTTAATTGACCAGGATTTATTTTCTTTTGTAAGAAAAGTGCAAGTTGGATATTACATGGAAAAGCACATATATTTTGGTTCAGAAAGTCACACATCTAATGGATCCTGCCCAGCCTTTTTATCTTGATGTGCTCCAATCTGCCCAATTTTCCTGAATTTGCTGTACCCAGGTGATCCAATAATCCCTTCCACAGAGACCGGTTGATCAGATTAGCAAATATCTAAACTCATAACAGTCAAAACTATCTAATCAATACCTCATTAGTTATTTTATTTTGTCTGACAAGCTTCTTTTTTTATGTCCAGCCCTGAAACTGTTAAGAAATGTGTACATTAAATGCTGTGCTGTGTTGAATGTTCAAAGAGTATAGTTACTACCCTAATCTTAGCAGTAAAATGTATCTCCATGGCCCAGTTATGATACTTTGAAATGTGTACACACCTTAGCAACTCTTTATCTGCTAAGGTCAGAGCACACATCACAATGTTCAGATGCAAATTATTTTTACTTTTTCTGGTAATGATCTTTTCACAACCAAATGTGAAGTGTAATAAAAGCCTTTGTCTAGAAATTAGTTGATGCTGCACCTGTTTTACAGGCGCAAAATGGGCACCTAAGTGTCCAATATGATGGGTGGTGTGAGCGCACATTCTACAGCAAAAGTGCACCGCCACCGTATTGGTAAAGGCTGAAGTATAGTTATCCAGGGCCCTCGCCTGAAACAGGCAGTCGACCCTTTGCATATGCAAATAGGCGGCCTAATGTCTGTTTTAGGACTTGTTTCTGAAATTGGGCTGTTCTAAATGCAGCCAGCTGAATCAGGATAATCAAGTCAACATGTGGCTTAACCAGTGTTTCTTAATGAGATTGCTGGAGGCCACCATAAAAAAGTTAAGTAAAAAAATGCATCTGAATGTGGAGCCAGGAAGAGCAGGAGTGCTCCTCCGGGCTCCACAGCAGTCCCAAAGACCATTGCCTGCCCCAGCTCGGCCACCTCCTGATCACCTCTCGATTGCCACCTTCACTCTCGATTACCCCTGCCCTCTTGATGGCTCCCACCCCCCCGTCCTTTCAATCGCCTTCACCATTTGCTGAGTGCTACCCCCTGTTTCCTGGTCAACTACCCCCTCCAGATGGCCCCCCTCACTCTCAATTGCCTACCCCGCCCCCGCCACTTGATCACCTCCCCACTTCCTAGGACTTACCAGATTTACATACATTGGCGAGCTTCCTAGTGATGCGCAGCAGGCGTCTGCTGCTCGCCGGTCTAATTGAAGTTAGGCCCAAGGCCCAATATTGAGTGCACCTCGGGCCTACCCGTTCTGGCACAGGAATCATTGCAGTTGGCGCCAGCAGAACCGGGCTATCCAATTTCACCCCCTTTGGGTTCAAACTACTTTAGTGTAACTGCCTGGCAATAATATCAATTAACAGAGCTGAAAAAATACAGCGTTGTTACATATGAAGCTGATGTCCTAATGTTTAGGGTTGAGATGACACTGTCAGCTGCTTTTGCATCTCTGCTTGGAATTCCAGGTCATTTTTGGTTATGCCTATTTGTTCCACTTTGGCTGTCTAAATAAAATCATTGGACCTGAAATTGCAGTGGTGGGAGGGGTGTTTTTGCATTGCACTGACGGTGGGAGCACGGGGGGGGGGGTGTGCAATTTGGGGCAGAACCTGGGTCTGGTAAGGTGCCCCTTGCTGGCCCCATCAGAAATCCCAGCATATTCTGGAGCAGACCCAACTAAAATAGGCTAAATTTACACTTTTCACATTTTTATTACGTGCGCCCAGTCAATTTTCAAGTCGGATTTAATATCTCCTACACTGATTCACCAATACTTGGTCAAGTGATGGCAACTTATTTTCTGTTAAAAGGTGATTTGCTGTGATCTATAAAACTATAATCATATTCATACAATGCAAAAAAAGTTTAGTGTTTTTAGCTTGCTGTCATTTCATTATAGAGTTGATTGAAAGAGAATACAGCACCTCTGTCATAAATTAATATTTTACTTTATTCAACTTTGTGCACAAATCACTTGGTGCGAGACAAGTCCTTTTTACAGGTGTATTAAGTGAGTGAGAATCAGTGCATCAACTGTAAGTTCACAACATAAGGACACCTTGCAAAATATATCCTTTATATAATTTTAATTAAAGTAACACGGCTTAAAATGGATGCTGTCCCCCTTCAAAATGGAAGGCAGCAGGCATTTTGTCCGTGGGAAGGAGAAACATGCTTATGCGGGGAAATCAATTAACATAAAGCTACTTTGATAGTTGCTATGGCTATTTGAAATGTTAATATATGCAGTTTGATGTATGGAATTCTGCTGTTCAACTCCTGTCAGGTGTAAAAAACAAAGGATGTGAAATTCGGCTCCTTTGCGCCTGCCATTAGTGCCTCCGGGGATTGCTAACGGGGCGCAAAGGGCTTATCGACTGGGGGGGATGATAATAGCGGCTCCCAGGAAATTCGGCAGGGCGTTGCTGAGGCACTATTCGATAGCGCTGTTCCCTGCCGTGGCCCCTTACCGCCCTGCGGCAGAAATTCGACTGCACCCCGTGAGGCTGCCGTGGGCAGTGTCAGCGCCAGCCTCGCGGGTCGTGAACCGGGCCGCACTCCACTGGCGGGGCAGTATTTAAAGGTGAGGTGCGGCTGCGACCTGTGCCGCCATTTTCATCTTTTGGCCGCCCTCCAGGTTGGCCCTTGGCGTGGTCCATGGCCACCATCGCGCAGCCTGGCACCGCCTCTGGTGGGCTAGTGTGGGCCATCGGAGGCCCTGCAGCGCAGGCCCTGCAGAACAGCCGCATAGCGCTCCGGCATAAACCGCGCTTTGCACCCCCGACACCGCCCCGAGAGGAAGTGGAGCACACGAGATAGAGCTCCACTTCCTCTCCGGGGCGGTAAGCCAAATTTAGCGGCCGGGGCGGTACTTCCGCGTCGGGCACTAACTCTCCGGTGCTAATTCGGTTACCACCCCCAAATGGGGCGTAACTGAATTTCACGCCCAAAATGTTATCTGCCTAGAAACCTTGATTATGCCATGTCCACCTTGCCCACTTTAGTGTTAAAATGGTTAACATTTTGATTGACTATTGGGGAGAAATTGCTTTAACTTCAAAGAAACAGGTCCCTTATAGCTTAGACTTTCTAATGGTACCTTACTCACTTTGGTGCACATATGTGCCAATCTGGGCTTTGTGAGGAATGTAACTTACCATCAGAGACTGGCACTTAAAAAAAATAAAATATGATTTTGCTCTTTTCATTGAGTTAAAAAATGACCAGTTCATTCATTGTACAAGCTTGTTCTTTGTGCTGTATTGGTACCTTGTGGTGTCTTTTAGGTTCTGTATATTATTTCTCTGTACTTAAATCATACAAGCAGTTTTAGCCTGAACATTTTACATAGGATTACATAGGATATACAGCACAGAAACAGGCCATTCGGCCCAACCAGTCCATGCCGGTGCTTATGCTCCACTTGAGCCTCCTCTCGTCTTTCCTCATCTACATCTGTCAGCATAACCCTCTATTCCCTTCTCCCTCATATGCTTGTCTAGTCTCTCCTTAAATACATCTATGCTTTTTGCTTCAACCACTCCCTGTAGTAGCGAGTTCCACATTCTCACCACTCTTTGGGTAAAGAAGTTTCTTCTGAATTCCCTATTGGATTTCTTGGTGACTATCTTATATTGGTGGCCTCTAGTTATGCTTTTCCTCTATTAGGTCACCCCTCAGCCTTTTTTTCCCCAAGAGAAAAGAGACCCAGCATGTTCATCCTTTCCTGCTATGTATACCCTCGCATTTCTGGTATCATCCTTGTAAATCTTTTCTGCACCCTCTCCAGTGCCTCTATATCCTTTTTAATAATATGGCGACCAGAACTGTACAAAGTCCTCTAAGTGTGGTCTAAACACGGTTCGATACAGGTTTAGCATAACTTCCCTACTTTTCAATTCTATACCTCTAGAAATAAACTCTAGTGCTTGGTTTGCTTTTTTATGGCCTTGCTAACCTGTGTTGCAACTTTTAGTGATTTGTGTATTTGTTCTCCGAGATCCCTTTGTTCCTCTATCCCACCCTAGACTTGCACCCTCCAAGTAATAAGTGACCTTACTATTCTCCCTACCAAAATGTAATACCTTGTGGCAGAGCCACTAAAGGACTCAGATCGTTTGTATATAATTCCCTTTAACAACATGTTAGCTACAGCCTGAGTCTGTATCTGTATTTATACTGTTTACTTGTACAGAGCGTGATTACTTTAACAGTGCGGGTAAACGCGATGACGTCACGCCGTTCATCACCTGATCCCCCACTGGCGGGAAGAACGTGATGACGTCATAACGTCAACCACGGAACCTCCCGAGCAGTCCTCGAGGAGCCTCCAAACTGAGCAGACCTACACTCGATGTTCTCCTGTAGATACTTGTTTAAACCTGTTAGTTTCCATTAAACTTCGTTTTGTTTGAGCGCCTGAGTGGACCTCAGTCTTTGGATAGGAACTAGACATTCCTACATTGGTGACCCCGACTTTTGCGAACGGTTTTCGCAGAAGATACTCAACATGGAAACAAACGCCGTTACCTTGAAGCTACCGCAGTTCTGGGAGCAACAACCAGCCGCATGGTTCATCCAGGCTGAAGCCCAGTTCGCCATCAGGGACCTCGTTGCGGATCAGACCCGTTATTATTACGTGGTCTCCGCCCTCAACAACGCCACAGCCTCGCGGATCGTCAGCCTACTTGGTAGTCCGCCTACTGATTGCAAGTATGACACATTAAAGGCGCGGTTGCTACAGGTCTTCGGGCTCACGAAGTCGGAGCGCGCTCGCCGGCTGCTCGCTATGCCCGGCCTCGGGGACTCCAAGCCGTCCGAGCTCATGAGCCAACTGCTCACGCTCCTCGGTTCCGAACCGGAATGCTTCCTCTTCAGGGAGCTATTCCTTAGCCAACTACCAGAGCAAGTTCAGGCTGCCCTAGCCAGGTCCGAAGTCACAGACTGCGCGGAGCTTGCTGCCGAAGCGGACAAGATTTTCGCGGTGACACAGCAGCACTGTGCTGCCACGAGGCGCCCATCCCCCACAGACGTGGCTCCAGCTCCTCAATCAGCGGGGTTGTGCTTCTACCATGCCCGTTTTGGCGTGAAAGCAAGATGCTGCTGCCCTCCCTGCAGCTTTTCGCTCAAAAAAAACATCTACAGCAACCCTGGCGAAAGAGGACCGGGTCTAACGAGCGCCCCGCGGCTGCGATGGCCATCGGAAATTTGGGAAAGCTTCTCTTCATCACCGACTCCCTATCTGGTCAACGTTTCCTTTGCGACACCGGGGTGCAGTGTAGCATCCTACCTGCATCAAATCTCGATATACAGACTGGGGGCCACGGCCCCTCCCTCGTGGCGGCTAATGGCGCGGACATTCGGACCTTCGGAAGGCGGCGGGTCCAGGTGTGTTTCGGCGGCCAGCGCTTCCATTGGGAATTCATCGCGGCCAAAGTCTCGCAGGCCATCCTCGGGGTGGATTTTTTCTGCGCTAACGGCCTCCTGGTCGATGTCAGGCACCGCCGGTTGATCAGTGCGGCCACGTTCCACTCCATCCCATGCCACCACGGTAACGCCATGCCGCGCACTGTCTCCTGTGAATTCCCACCTCCAGATGACTTCACTCGCCTCCTCGGAGAGTTCCCAGATCTGACCAGGCCCAATTTCTCCTCCTCGGCCACGAAATATGGTGTCGAACATCACATCACCACTACTGGCCCCCCGGTTTACGCAAGGGCCCGACGACTCGAACCCGGCAAGCTCGCGGCTGCGAAAGCAGAGTTCGACATGATGGAGCGGCTGGGGATTATTTGCCGGTCGAATAGTCCCTGGTCTTCGCCTCTCCACATTGTTCCAAAACCCGGCGGCGGATGGCGGCCATGCAGCGACTACCGACGCCTGAACGACGCCACTACTCCTGATAGGCATCTGATCCCGCATATTCAAGGTTTCTCGGCCCATTTGGCGGGAAGTACTTTTTTTCAAAAGTCGACCTCGTCTGTGGTTACCACCAGGTCCCCATGCACCCGCAAGACGTCCCGAAGACTGCAGTCATCACCCCATTCGGCCTGTTTGAATTTCTGCGGATGCCGTTTGGCTTGAAGAACACTGCACAGGCTTTCCAGCGCTTGATGGACTCTGTGCTTCGGGACCTAAAATTCCTCTTCATCTACCTCAACGACATCCTCATCGCCAGCCCTAGCAAAGAGGAGCACTTCTGCCATTTGCGCACCCTCTTTACACGCCTCAGTCAGCAGAGTTTGATTATCAACCCGGCCAAGTGCCAGTTTGGCCTGCAGTGGATTGGTTTCTTGGGCCACCGCATCACATCAGACGGCGCAATTCCCTTACAGACGAAGGTCGAGGTGGTTACATCTTTCCCGTGCCCGCAGACCGTCAAGGCCCTACAAGAGTTCCTCGGGATGGTCAATTTTTATCACCGGTTCATCCCTAAGGCGGCCCTGCTATGCAGCCCTTGTACGAGGCCCTCAAGGCCAAGTCCGGTAAGGATCCGATCAGCTGAACGGCCGAGATGGACCGGGCGTTCGTCAACACCAAAGGCGCCTTGGCCAATGCAACCATGTTGGTGCACCCGCTTCCAGGTGCCACCATCGCCCTTACCTCCGACGCGTCGGACTATGCAATCGGCACAGTGCAGGAACAGTGGGTGAATGGGACGTGGCAACCGCTGGCGTTTTTCAGCCGTCAACTACGGCGAAACAAAAGAAAGTACAGCACTTTCGACCGGGAGTTGCTGGCCCTTTTTCTAGCCATCCGCCATTTCCGGTTCTTACTAGAGGGACGTCCATTCACGGCTTTTGTAGACCACAAGCCACTAACGTTTGCTATGGCCAAGACCGCCGAACCGTGGTCAGCTCGGCAACAACGTCACCTGACGTTCATTTCAGAATTCACCACGGACATTCAGCATTTGTCAGCGGAACTCGTATATGACCAGCCACTACGAGTACCAGGGGATTTCCTCCCGTCTCCAACAGAGCCATGGTCCGCATCCCAGCAACTCGTCAGCCACCAGGAGGCAGCCAGATGTTTCGCTCCAGTGCCTACGTCGCATCACAGCTTACAGAGCTCCCATGTCCCAGCTGAGCTGAAGAGCGCCGAGTACGTGTTTATCCGCCACGACGCTCACCGGGATCCACTCAAGCCCCCTTACACTGGTCCCTTCCGCCTCATAGAGCTGGGAGACAAAACCTTTTCGGTCGATATCGGAGGTAAACCGGACCACATTTCGGTTGACCGGTTGAAGCCGGCACACTTAGACCTGGACCGCCCAGTTGAAATCGCTCAACCGCCAAAACGTGGCCGACCGCCCACAGTCGCCGTGCCAGATCCACCACAACCGCCAGCCAGCTCGACCACCGTCCATCAGCTTCCACTTCAGGGTTACAGAAGTCGCTCGGACAGGCTTGTCAGGCCTCCTCGCTGTCTCACTTTTGCTGTTAAAGACAATTCTGGGGGGGCGCATGTGGCGGAGCCACTAAAGGACTCAGATCGTTTGTATATAATTCCCTTTAACTACATGTTAGCTACAGCCTGAGTCTGTATCTGTATTTATACTGTTTAAATGTACAGAGCGTGATTACTTTAACAGCGCGGGTAAACGCGATGACGTCACGCCGTTCATCACCTGATCCCCCACTGGCGGGAAGAATGTGATGACGTCATAACGTCAACCACGGGACCTCCCGAGCAGTCCTCATGGAGCCTCCAAACTGAGCAGACTTACACTCGATGTTCTCCTGTAGATACTTGTTTAAACCTGTTAGTTTCCATTAAACTTCGTTTTGTTTGAGCGCCTGAGTGGACCTCAGTCTTTGGATAGGAACTAGACATTCCTACAACCTCACATTTATCTGTGTTGAACTTCATTTGCCAATTATATGCCCATTCTGGAAGTTTATTAATGTCCTCCTGTAATTTGTTGCAGTCCTCCTCAGTATTGACTATCCCCCCCACCCCCCAATTTGGTGTCATCCGCAAATTTAGAAATTGTGTTTTTGATTCCAAAGTCTGAATCGTCAATATAAATTGCGAACAACAATGGTTCCAACACTGATCCTTGTGGAACACCACCACCCACATTCTGCCACTGTGAATAGCTACCCTTTACCTTTTACTCTCTGCTTTCTGTCTTGAAGCCAGCCAGCAATCCAATCCCCTGACTCCGCATTCTCTGACCTTGTCCATCAGTCTATTATGAGGTACCTTATCGAAGGCCTTTCGAAAATCTAAATAAATGACATCTACTGCATTACCATTGTCTACTCTCTCTGTTACTTCTTCAAAAAATTAGTCTGATGATATGTCATTTTGCACCTTCGGAATTGACTGTGGTGGGCATCCGATTTATTCTCCAGTAATTTACTCCATCTTGAAGTTAACTTTTAAATATTGGTGCACTAACCTGTACAGAGCAGTGATTAAAGATGCATATATTATGAGGGACTCAGTCTGCTTATGGAAACTGTACTTTAGCTCTGAGCACGAGAGAAAATTCTGGGGAAGAGCCCAAACTGTAACAAGTTTAACTAATGGTTCAGTCATTGTTTTCAAGGTAGAATGATTCATCTGTGTAGATAAACTCAGGAGTTTTGAAGATATATCTCACTACCTGAGGAGGATACAGTGTACTCTTTTGACTGGGTACTTAAACAAATAAACTGTAACTAATATAACTTTAAATAAAACTTAACAAATTAAATTAAAATTGTGTTGGCCGGGGTGATGATTCACTCCAGTCCCCGCGGTGCCCACCAGTCGTGGAAGGCCTCGAGTGTGCCGGCGGACACCACGGGCTCCATCTCCAGGGCCACCCGGGGGCGAACAAGGGCAAGGATACAGTGTAAAGACAACACTAAATACAATATGTTAAACTACACCTTTCCATTTAGAACTTTCTAGAATTCTGATAAATGAACAACCACCATTACAGATGTGTTGCAATATACTGCGTGTTAAAAGCGACAATGCACAACATGATTGCTGAGCACTTTGTCCACTAATCAATGAGAACAGATGAGAAGTAGTTGATTTGCAGGAAAATTGCAATAACTTTTCCTGGGCAATTTGCTCTTGTCTGGACATCAGTCAAACAGTTGAAATAATAAAGTTGTTAAATCAGTCAGCATTGAATTCTGTGATCAGCGCTGTCGTGACGTTACTCTTAAAGTTGAAAGTTCTTCTCCAATAAAATTCTTCCTAAAGCATTTTAATTTAATTTTTAATTTAAATCTGTCTTTTTACAGTACTTTTCTTAGATTTCATTTAAACTCCCTTCCTTCTCCCTTCACTTTAGCTTTGTCATCTTTTGACTCTAAGGAAATCTTTTCTCCTGATTTATCACTTCTACAATCTTTTCTTTCTTGAGGTTTCATTAAGTTCTGCTACTTTCTGAAATTCAACTCCATTTCCTTATTTCTCCCTAAGATCATGTTTTTTTTTTACTATTACTGCAGTCCTTCACTACATCCTATTTCCTTTAGTGTTTTCTTGTGCTTTTTTCTAAACTTACCTCTGTCCCTCTGTGGCCACACCAACACTGTCCCCAGTACACTGGCTTTGAGTTAACAATTTTTCTCATCTCATCTCACTGGAATTCTTCCTGTCACTGACACAAGTATCTTTTTTAGTGGTGGGAGCATTCCAACACTTGCAAAGCAGAACTCTGCTCAATAGCACCAACTGAAACTAGAAAAGAGATTGTAGTGTATGTACCTTTAAGAGAGAACTACTTTTACAGCTCCTGTATACTGTAGTACCGGCAGTGACCACACCTGTATATAAGCCTTGCGCATGCCTCTGTACCCCCAGTCTTGAGACTACCCTACTCCAGTAAATACCTGTTGATTGTTCAGTTACAGCATCCGTGTGGTTATTGAAAAACATCATACTCTCAGAATCACGGATCTAACAGTGGCGACGAGTGTCGATTCGAATCTACCTGCAACTCTGCATTTCCCTTCGAGGATTCGCTCCGGAGGGCGGTGGAAGAAAGTCGCGGCCAGAAACACGGGCGTCGACCACGAGCAACCGCCCAGTCGTCCGGCAGAGAGTGAACATCGCAGGGGAGGCTGTGGAGAGCCGGGCTTGGTTCCCCAGCCACGACGATCAGCGATAGACTGACGACAGGTACAGCGCAGACCCTTCCCGGACAGCGGCGGCTGGAGCCGACCGACGGCAGAGAGAAAGCCGAGCAGCGTCGACGGGGTAAGACAAAGGGTGAAGCGCACAGGGCGCAGCCGGGGGTTGAAAACCGAGCGGCGTCGAGGAAAAACAAAACAGAGAGAGAGAGAGGGTAAAGCAGCAGTCGGGTTCAGGACCGAGCGGCGGAAACGGGAAAGGCGCACAGAAAAAAAAAAAAAAACGCGCAGAGCACAGCCAGGGCTCAAGGGCTGAACAGTGTCCGCGGGGAGAATGGAGAGCGCGGGAGACGCCATTGAGCCGCGGAGAAGGAAGAGCGCGGGAGACGCCATTTTTAGAAGCTGCAGCGGAGAAGAAGGGCGAGTGCGGGAAGGAAGGAAAGCGCGGGAGACGTCATTTTGTGCCAGCGGAGAAGAAGGGGAAGTGCGGGAGATGCCATTTTTGACAGTTAAATCACACCCAGGGATGCCAAAGAGTGGCAGTATCTCTACGTTCGACAATGAAGTCGAAGATTGGGCGACATATGTGGAACGTATTGAGGTGTCCTGCAGGGCGAATGAAGTGCCAGATGCTAGGAAAGCACTGGTTTTGTTAAATTCCATGGGTGCAAAAACTTATGGGTTACTGCGAAACCTAATAACCCCAGAGAAGCCGGTGGACAAGAATTTCGAAAACATAGTAGAAATCCTACAGGACCACTTAAACCCCACACCGCTGCTGATAGCAGAACGATTTAAGTTCCATAAAAGGAACCAACACAAAGACGAAAGCAATGCTGAGTACTTAACGGAACTGCGCAAGCTATCGAAACACTGCCAGTTTGGAGTGGGACTAGCAGATACGTTAAGGGACAAGTTTGTGTGTGGGCTGCAAAGTGAAGGAACCCAGAAACGGCTTCTATCAGAAAAGGATCTTACGCTGGACAAGGCTTTCAGTATGGCAGTATCACACGAAGCAGCCGCAAGGGGCACTGCAGAGATACAACGGAGACCGCAAGAATATGGCACCAATGAAATGTCCTATGGAACAGGGAAGTGCTATCGCTGCGGCAGAACAACACACAACCAGAAGGATTGTTGGTTCAAGGACCAAGTGTGCAGACAGTGTGGGAAAGCAGGACACATAGCAAGAGTCTGCAGGTCTGGGAAGAAAACCAACAGTAAGAAATCTCCACAGGAGAAGTATAAAAAGGTACACAAGGTGATGGACAGTAGTTCAGATGAACAGAAAAGTGACACAGACTCCGGAAGCAAGGAGCTGGGTTGTCTGAAACTACATAAGGTAACCAAAATGGAGGATCACCAGACTATCTGGGTTACACTCAAGATAGACGGAGTCCAAGTGAAAATGGAATTGGACACAGGATCAGCCCTAACAGTCATAAACCAAAGGGACTACGAGCGGCTATTTTTCACATATACCCTTGAAAGCTACAGAGATTGTCTTGAAGACGTACACGGGGCAAAAAGTCTACCCCAAAGGAAAAATAAGGGTGAAAGTGATATATAAAGGCCAGGAAATACCTAAAATGGACATATATGTATTGCCAGATGGAGGACCACCACTGCTAGGACGTGAATGGATCCGGAAGATACAATTAGATTGGCATTCCATACAGACACTGAAGGTTGAGGCCAAAAAGGATGACGACGTCACACCTGGACGACTGTCAAAAATGCTAACTGACGCAAAAGAAGTGTTCCAGGAGGGACTCGGAACACTAAAAGGCATAATAGCAACGATTAAAATAGAGGAAAATGCAAGCCCAAAGTTTCTTAAGGCCAGACCAGTGCCTTATGCGGTCAGGCCAGCTGTCGAAGCAGAGCTGGAAGGGTTGGAACGTTCAGGAGTACTGTCCAAAGTAGACTGGAGCGAGTGGGCTACACCCATCGTTCCTGTAATGAAGAGGTCGTTGAGTAATTCGCCAGGGGAACCAAAGAAGGTCCGCATCTGTGGGGATTTTAAGGTGACAATGAACCCAGTCCTTCACACAGTACAATATCCGCTTCCACGAATTGAGGATATTTTCGCCTCGCTATCTGGAGGTAAATGCTTCACCAAAATTGATCCAGCCCAGGCGTACTTGCAAATGGAGGTAGAAGAAGCCTCGAAACAATACCTTACGATTAACACTCATAAAGGTCTCTATCAATACAACCGGCTGGTGTTCGGGGTAGCATCGGCTCCGGTTATTTGGCAAAGGGCAATGGATCAAGTCCTGCAAGGGATTCCAGGGACCCAGTGTTATTTGGACGACATCCTGGTCACGGGCGAAAATGACAGTGATCACCTCGCCATCTTGGAGAAGGTGCTCACCAGATTAAATGAGTATGGGCTACGAGCTAATCGACACAAGTGCGAGTTTTTCCAGAAACAGATCTCGTATTGTGGCCACGCCATCGATGAAGAGGGGTTACATAAGTCCCCTGAAAAGATTGAGGCAGTAGTTAAGGCTCCAGCACCGGAAAATGTGTCACAACTGAGGTCGTTCCTCGGGCTGGTAAATTACTACCATAAGTTCTTACCAAATTTGTCCACGGTATTACACCCACTGAACACCCTACTGCAAACAGGGGTACCATGGAAGTGGAATGACGAACGTAGACGAGCTTTCCAGAAGTGTAAATAATTGATCACATCAAAAGAGGTGTTGGCCCATTTCAACCCAGCACTACCAATTCGGTTGGCATGTGATGCATCACCCTATGGTATTGGAGCGGTGCTGTCGCACAAATTCCCAGACGGGTTGGAGAGGCCAGTAGCCTTTGCGTCTCGGTCACTAACCTCAGCCGAGCGCAACTACGCCCAGATTGACAGGGAGGCCCTCAGCCTAGTATGGGGAGTAAAAAAATTCAACCACTATCTGCATGGGCAGAAGTTCACCTTGCTGACTGACCACCAACCACTTGTCTCCATCTTTAATCCTAAGAAGGGCGTTCCAGTGATGACTGCACAACGGTTACAAAGATGGTCCCTGTTTCTAGGGGTGAATCAATATGAAATAGAATATAAAGGCACGAAACAGCATGGAAACGCTGATGGGCTATCACGCCTGCCACTGCCTACTGTGGAGGAAGCACCAGCAGTGGAACCTATCGAGATATTTTATTCGTCAATAATTGAACGATTGCCAGTAATGAATGCGGATATAGAGGAGACCCGCAATGATCCGACGCTGTCTCGGGTATATGATTTGACGGTGAGGGGATGGCCAACACATGGCGACTCACTGTTGCCAGCATTCTCATCCAGAAGAGAACAGCTGTCAGTATGCCAGGGGACAGTGATGTGTGGATCCAGAGTGGCGATTCCACCAAAGTTAAGGGAGAGAGTGCTAAATGAGCTACATGAAGGTCATCTGGGGGGAGTGAAAATGAAAAGCCTTGCTAGGGCTTATGTGTGGTGGCCGGGAATCGATCAACAAATCGAAGACCTAACCAAGAGCTGCTCAGGATGCCAGAAGGTCCAAAATGCACCACCACATGCCCCTCTACACCCATGGGAGTGGCCCTCCTCTCCATGGCAACAGGTGCATATTGATTTCGCTGGTCCATTCATGGACTCAATGTTCTTAATAGCAGTGGATGCTCATTCAAAGTGGCCTGAGGTGATAAAAATGTCCTCAACCACTACAGAGAAAACGATTGCAGTCCTACGGACCATATTTGCCAGAAACGGCTTGCCAGAGCAGATTTGCTCTGATAATGGACCACAGTTTGTGTCCGAAGAGTTTCGAAAATTTGAGAAGGAATGGGGTAAGGCATTACACATCCGCCCCGTATCATCCAGCCACAAATAGATTGGCTGAGAGGTTCGTACAAACCTTTAAGAAGGCGATAAAGGCCATGTGCGACGATGAAATTCCACTACAGCATAAGGTGGACAATTTCGTTTTAGCCTACCGAAACGCGACACATGCAGTTACCAACCAGACCCCGGCCATGATGTTCTTTAACCGAAGGTTGAGATCTCGTCTGGACTTGCTCAGACCAAATTGCGAAGAAATGTTGAGGATAAACAATTCCAGCACATCAATGAAAGCCGACAAGGAGCTTCACTGTAGGACAACCAGTCTTGGCCCGTGACTACCGAACAGAGAAATGGCAACCCGGAACGATATGCACAAGGCAGGGGCCATTAATGTACACAGTGGATGTCGGGGAGAATATTGTGAGACGCCACGTCGATCAGAACTTAGCGTCACAGGAACGAGTCAACCCCATGTCTCGAGTACCTGGGGATGAACCTGACATACTGGTAGCATCTACCTCAGAACCAGTAGCAGTGGAAACCGATGAACTAACCGATGAAAAGGGGCCAGAATCGCCTCCGCACCAAGAACAAGAACCTCAGGAAAGGCGCTATCCCGAAAGGATCAGGAAGCCGCCCCAAAGACTGAATCTATAAATGGACTATTGTTGTTTAATGTACATGTTAAAGTGTTAATTGTTATTTGAATATTATGGGTACTACTAATCTAAAAGGGGAGGAATTGTAGTGTATGTACCTTTAAGAGAGAACTACTTTTACAGCTCCTGTATACTGTAGTACCGGCAGTGACCACACCTGTATATAAGCCTTGTGCATGCCTCTGTACCCCCAGTCTTGAGACTACCCTACTCCAGTAAATACCTGTTGATTGTTAAGTTACAGCATCCGTGTGGTTATTGAAAAACATCATACTCTCAGAATCACAGATCTAACAGAGATGACTAGCCCATTAACTGCTTTATATCTTCTGAAATTTAAGGGCCAATTATGTGACCTAGTCACAGTGCTGCCGGGACTAAAACATGTGGCATACAAGTAGCGCAAAAAAGATCTCCTCACGTCATTTTGCAGTGTCCAATTCCTGCTGCAGGTGACATATGTCAGTGGCTGCCTGCCTGCTGAAAACCCAGCTTCCTCATAACCTGATTAGCTTATGTGAATTATGACCCTGCCAGCTTTGGATGGACAACTTACCACCTGTCCAGGAAACAATGAGATCTGGGTGGCTTTCCGGTGGCCAAGTAACCCAAGGGCATCACTCACTCACTCATTCACTCACTATTTTGCTGTAGCTACTGTGGTATTGTAGTTTCTGTTTAAAAATGAATCTTTAACCTATGTCAGAAATGACTACCAACCAGCAAATTAGTATCATTATCTGCAATAAGGAGCGTTTTCAACCCAATTTATTTTTATAACTTGCTATGTTCATAGGAATGTTAAATCCAAGACATGAATGTTTACATTTAAAAACCATCACACATAAATGCTTAAAAAAACTGGGTTAAAAATGTAGGCCTGTAGGCTCATGGGTTACTGCAGACAGGAAGTTAAGTCTATGTTTAAGTAGTTGTGTACTTATCTGCTTTTCAAAGTGAAGGCCAATTTTTCATAGCTTCATGCATTATCATAACTTTTAGATTTACAGTTTCTGTTTATTATTTTATCCTTTGGTTGTGTGCTTGCTTCCTCAAGTGACCATTCCTATCCCATGCAGTTAAAACTAGCGAGGTGCTCATTCCCTCTATTTATAAATGCTGGTTGCAAATATTCTGCATGCCAGAGACAGCGTCTAGAAACAGTAGTTACTCATGTCCCAGCAGAACTGAGCGTAGAGCCCTTGCCAGACTTTACTATTCAATCAAAAATGAGGATCGTAACAAAAGGTTTAGATGCCAACTCTAATCTGTATTTCTGTGATCTGTCTGTCTCATCTTATGAGCAAACACAAAGTGAAATATGATCAAAAGGATTACATTTATCAATTTATAAGAAATGTTAATAGATTCAATTAACTTGTCATCTAACCAACTAATGTTGGCATGGCACAGTGCTGTATACACATTTGATTCAAGATTCACATCCTGTTTACAGAAGACAGCTGACCTTGCAATAACTAAACATGCTGAGATGCAGTTTAGGTCTTTAGTTGTTAGCTGGGCAATTTATGTATGTGTTGGCTTAAAAATGTCATCTGAACTAATAGAGTTTATTCAGCATGATTTTAGCTTAGTGATGTGCAAAACATTAAAACCATATTTAAACGCGATGCAGGTCCATTTTTTGATGACTTTGAATATTAATTTCAAGAATTAAATAATTGATTAAGCAGAAAGTTGATGTCATAGCAGATAAGCAAACCATTCTTTCACTACCATGACATATTTTGAACCCATCTTAGGCGGGTCGGATAAATTTCTCTATCTGTTGGCTATAAGGGATGGATGGTAAATAAATTTGGACAGTCTTCATCCAGTACATAGTGGACACAGATCCACACTGTAAAACTGCTTCTAGCTCAACACAAATTGACATTAAGTTAACATTCTCATTCAGACCACAGGGATTGCTGGTGTGGGATTTAAAGAATTCATATACTGGAAGTTCTCTTCAGGGACTGTGATTAGGGGACGTTGAGGTAGAGTGGATGGATGGAGCTTGATTCACCATCTGGTTTATGTTAACTGTTACAAATTTGCATCCGCCTTAGATATCTTCTGGGGTTCAGCGGCATCAGACACTCCTGAATTAGTTGTGAATATTGTTCTTTCATCTTTGGAGCATGGGTTGAATATCAGCCAGAATAGCTGGATTAAAGAATTCTCTCTCTCATGCTTGTAAAAATTCAAAGTGAAGTGAGTTTGCAAATTATCAGCCTGATAACAACACACAGCTGCCCAACATTTAACACTAATTGATACCAAGGAGATAATTTTGAACTTATCGCTGGAGCATAAAGCTGGTATTGTGGGTTGGGTTATAGAAACCACCCAATTTCCTTTAAATCAATGGAAAAGAAAATCCAGAGGGTTTCCATAATGGGCACTCAAACCACATCGCTTTTACACTCTGGTGGTAAGCTGAAAGTTTCCTCCCAAATTACAAATTATGTTGAGACATTGATGAGTGTCACGGGTAACAGAGATGGCACACCACTGCAATTCAGGTATTGTTGTGATGTTGAGATTAATGCCTATTGTTAGCGTGGCACAAAGGTTGCTTTACCTCATGTTTAACTGTTCAATATTCTGACCTTGGAGTAGCTGATCTTGGAGTTAGATACAAATGTAGAAAAATGTTCTATCCTCAGCACCAATGTCGCTCATCTTCACAAGCAGAAAATTCAATACAAAACACAAAAGAGGCAAAGCATGAAGCAGGATTTCAAGTCATTCAGATTTTTTTAATGTAGTCTCTGGTGAGGGTGGCACTGGTAAGGTGGCATTTATTGTACTTCACTCGTTGCCCTGAGAAGGTTGTAATGGGCCTTGAACCGCTGCAGTATTTGTGGTGACGGTGCTCCTGCAGTAGTGTTAGGTAGGGAGTTCCAGGATTCTGACCCAGCAATGATGAAGGAACGGCTATATATGTCCAAGTCAGGATGATGTGTGACTTGGAGGTGATGGTGTTCCTCTGATATTGCTGCTTTTGTCCTTCTTGGTGGTAAAGGTTGCAGGGACGGGAGGTGCTGTTGAAGTAACCTTGGTGAGTTGTTGCAATACATCCTGCACATCACATATACTGCAGCCTCGTTGCACTAGTAATGGAAGGTGTGAATATTGAGCCAGTGGCAGGGGTACTGATTAAGTGAACTGAGTTCCTTGCATTGTTATTGCAGCACCTATCTAGACAAGTGATGAGAATTCCATTACACTTCTGACTTGAGCCTTGTAGATGATAGAGAGGTTTTAGGGGTCAGGAGGGAAGACCCTCATTGCAGAATACCCAGCCTCTGCCCTGGTATTGCACCATGGCATTAATATGGCGGGTCCATTTCAACTTCTGGTCAATGGTGATCATCCCAAGATGCTGATTGCTGGAGACCCAGTGATGATAGCGTTGTTGAAGAGATGCATGGCCTTTCACTTGTTCAAGGTGGTCATTACCTAGCACTTATATAGTGAGAATCTTACCAGCTACTTGTTACCCTAATTTTGGATGTTATCCAGGTTCTGCTGTAGGCTTGCATGGGCTGCTTCATTATTGGAGATGTTGTGAATGGAGTTGAACACTGTAGAATCATCAGTAAACAGCCCCATCCCTATGATGGAGGGAAGGTCATGAAACGAAGCAACTGAAGATGTTTGGGCCAAGGATACGCCCCTGCGGAAATCCTGCAATGATGACACTGGGCTGTAATGACTGGACTCTTAAAACCATAATCCTTTACATCGGGTATGACTCCAGCCACTGGAGGGCTTTTCCTTTGACTTTAGTTTTCCTAGGGATGTTTGGTCGAGGGCAGATACTCTCACTTTTCCTGTGGCATTCATCTCTTCTGTCCATGTCTAGATCAAGGCTTTGATGAAGTCTGGAGCCAAGTGGTTCTGGTGGAACCTGCATTGAACATTGGTGAGCAAGTAGGTGTTGCTTGTCGACACTATTAAAGGCTGCTTCCATCACTTTACTGTTTCCATGCTTTCAACACGAATCGCTAGGCAATCGGTATGATTCTAGTCCATGGCATGTCATTGTTTTCAAATGGTCAAGCAAAACTTGAGCAACAGAGAATGATCGTTCAAAATGGATATTTTAAAAGGAACTTTCTTTAGATAACTGTTTGTTATATGGGGAAATGCTTTTCGGTCCACCACAGTGCATTTCTCACTCACTCATTGGTCACTGGTCTTATATCAGTGACTGAGATCAGTGTGCTGTGGTCTTATATCAGTGACTGAGATCAGTGTGCTGTGGTCTTACATCAGTGACTGAGATCAGTGTGCTGTGCTCTTATATCAGTGACTGAGATCAGTGTGCTGTGGTCTTACATCAGTGACTGAGATCAGTGTGCTGTGCTCTTATATCAGTGACTGAGATCAGTGTGCTGTGCTCTTATATCAGCGACTGAGATCAGTGTGCTGTGGTCTTACATCAGTGACTGAGATCAGTGTGCTGTGCTCTTATATCAGTGACTGAGATCAGTGTGCCCAGGTTTTATGCCAGTGATGTCAGTCTCTAACAGTAAAGCTTATTACCTGTTTATATCACATGGCAAGGTCTATTTACTGCTTGAATGATCACCTAAAAGGTTGAAAGCTTTCTTTGATTTTTATAGAATTTAGTTGATAGGTGCAATAAAACAAGTTTAGATTGCAATTTCAGACTATAAGGAGTAAAATATTGCCCCTTGGGTTACAGAAGTGACTTCAAGTGTGAAATAATGCTCTTAGCATTCTGCTCCGGGCAGTATGATATACACCCGGTTACTTATGTACATCTTAATGCAATATATCTGTTTCCTTTTCACCAAAAAGAATGCTTATATATATATATATATAAAAATACAAATGTAATCAAATAAGCAGAGTAAAGTTTCTGCTTAACAATATTTTGAGTAAGGCTAGACATTATCCTGAGCATTTTTAAAGCCATATTATTTCCTGATTTTAGTAGTTCCTTCAATAATGGCACAGAAGCATCTCATCATATTTTAAAATACTTCACAAATGTGACATTCAAAATTAATTAAAATCTGCCTGATCATTATTCTTAGAACTGCTAGAGTAAGATGCGAGAAGTTCTGCCTCCAAACAGTTTGCTCAATAGGAAGTCATCCTCTTTTGTTAAAACAGTAGTTTTGACCCAGCACATTAAAGCACTTATAGTCGCATTGGTCATTACTCAGATTAAAACACCTATTACGCAGTACTAAGACTGTAAAGTAAGTCCTTTATTTTTGTTTTTGTATTTCAATATTCATGCTATTGTACGATGTATTTTCCTTCCTATGTAAGAGTACAGAAGGTGGTATTTTGTTGGTGTGAATTACCATTTTATACCATTGAGTACATATCCTTTATTTCATTTTCTAATATGTATTTTTTATTTAAACTATATAAAAAGTTGCTCTTCATTACAGTAACTGCTACATCTTCATCAGAATATGGGTGCCTGTATTTGATTGACCTTGTGCGATCTGTCATTTTATGCTTTTGCAGCCAAGATCTTAGCCTCCAAAAATGAAAACTCTTGATTACACGCTGCCAAAAACTGGACATACCCTTACCTCCACAAATAAATAGTGAATGTATTCAGTATACCCTGGTATATCCTCCACTACACCCTTGAGTATAGGATGTGATTATTGCACCATTGTCATAGTGCCATGAAGTATAACACAAACCCAATTGCATGGTGTTGCACAGGTGCAAGGATTCTGCTCATGATATATTCATGGAATCTTACAGCACAGAAAGAGGCCATTTGGCCCTTCAAGCCTGTGCCAGCTCTTTGAAGAGCTATCCAATTAAAAATTCCTGAAAAATAATCTTTCTTTCTTAAAAACCAAAATTTCTGTTTTCCAATTCATTTATCAGGAGAGAATTTTTTTTTTTTTAAAGTGCGATGGCATAACTAACATTAAATTAAATTGACTGATTATATTGTGATTTTAATAGGAATGCAAACCATCAAATATTTGGAGGGAAAAAGCAACTTTGCTTCACCCTGTCTTCCTGGCATGTGATGGTGTCCCGCTGGGAGTGTTGAGAACAATAATGGTTGTTGCAGTTACAGAAGATACAAGTCAAAACAGCAATTCCTGGCAGCAATAGCAATCATAGAATTCTGTCCTTAACTGTTAAATGATTGGCAGAGCTATGGAAGTCATTTAGCTGTCATAGATTTTTCAAACATGTTTTAATTTTCATGTCTGTAAGACTGAAAATCAGATCTGAAATCTCACAGTTTCTATAAATACAGATAGAGCTGTAGTCCTAAACCTAAATTCCCCACTTCACTTGTGCAGTAATAACACACTAACTGTACTTTTTCTTTGGATTTGTCTAAAATTTGCATGCCAGAAATCTGTATTAAAACTGTGCATAAATATTTGAGTGAATGCAAGTAAATTTGACCTAGTAATTGGTGATGAGTTCCTCCAAACCTGACCGTTAGACTTCTGAGATATCACCACTAAATGGCTAGAAATGGGACTCCTGTTCCTCCACTTAGTGCAAAGTGTAAAACACATGATTTAAAAATAAATAACCTAACTTTGCTACAGTCACATCAGCCACCTGTCACCATCATGGTTTCAAACTAATGTATGAGACAAGGGGACAGAAGAAATTGGAGCAGAATTCAAACATTTGTAAATTTAATGCTAAGGGATCTCAATTCGGTTCAGTATTCAGCAGTGATCAATGGAGAAAGTGTGAAGGAATTCACCTTTAAAAATGGGGTGATATCTGTTTATTCTTTATCTGTTTAAAAATAAATTTAGCCACTGATAAATTGGAGAGGAAAATCTATGAGTTACAAACGAATGGTTACAAGTTTTAAAAACACGCAGAAATGTGGGACTTAAGATGTTAACATCATGACCTTAGTGAAAGTTTTTGCTGTTGTGTTAAATAACTAGTTGCTGCAAAGCTGGGACATGCACTGATTATATTTGTTGAGACTTAACAAAATGTACTCAATATATTATGTGTTGACTGACCTTACAAAACTTTAACCGAGTTACTTGGCAGCTGCACTTAAGGGACTGAAGGAATAGTATAAGATTGCTTAATCAATCTTGCTTTACTGGTTCTGACCTTGTGGGACTTGCTGCATAGCAATAATCAGTGATTGATCATTTCTCATTTGCCAGCAAATATTTTTTACCTTTGACCCTCAAAAGCACCCTTTCCATTTGCCCAGCTAGGAACATTTTGGTAGCAGTTTATAACTGATTTTTTTTTTGAAAAGCACACTATTTTATAGCAAACAATGCAAACTTCAAGGAAAGTATCTCCCAGAGTGTAGGAATGCAAAAAGCTAAAAGGAAAAGTAGATTATGGCCCTTACAGTGACAAATTATTTTTCTGTTAGGAAAATGAAGAGAATAGTTGGTATGTGATTGTTTCTATTATTAATGTCAGGAGACTTGGTAAGTGTGGCTATACAGAATGATATGAAATATTGCACTGGAGCTTAAGCTAGGAGATCCAGATTTGAAAGCGTATTGCTGCTTGTGCACAGCAGGCAATAATGATCCATTATCCTGGAGGCGGAGGAGCTTGCAGCAACACATAAATAAGAAGCAATTGGACCATCTGCTTTGATTTCAGAAACATCCCTAGAGAACGTGAGCAGGAGCTGACACCACGCTCCATCTGCCCTTACATTATCAATTACAGTTAAATTATGCTGCGTGCTATCAGGCTGGCAGAAATGGATTGAGCATGATGGCACTAAAAAAGAGGGAGAGAATATGCACATGCTGCATGCCAGCTGTTTATTTACAAGACCTTGACATTCTTCTCACTTTGTCTGGTGCTTTTTGAAAGGACACACTTCCTGGAGACATTTCCTATTTTAGTGCGAACTTGAGAAGAAATGATACATAGCAACCAAAAAGATCAAATGTACCAAAAAACTTGCACACATTTAATCAGTATGTTACACCTTCATTAATTTTCGGTTTACAGCTCTCATGAGTTCCCCACATATTTAAAGTCTGGTATTGGGTGCTTTCCTTTTTTTTAACCAGGTTATTGCTCTGTAGTATGCTGAGAGAGACACGTTTGATAAGTTATAGATTAGCTGTTGATATTGCCAATGTATGGACTTTGATAAATGACATGTGGTGCATTACAAAACTCAGTCCAAAATTTACCAAATTTAATCTTTGGTAAAGTTAATACATTTGTAAAAGATAGGAGAGTAACCGTGGGGTCCTCAAATTTCCCCATTCTTCTCCATGCCTCCGCAGTGAATTTATCAAGGCTGGGTTAACGCAAATTAGTTGGATATGAGGTATGTCTAATATAAAATGTAAATGATCTGACATTAATATATATTTCAACTACCATGCTAAAACATTCTTACTGATTAGTAGTATAGTTAATCTTTGGTTTTAATTATCTCCAGATTCCCAATTAAAAAGCAATTGGTTAAGGGGGCAATGGCTTTATTTCAAAGACAAATGGAACAAGAGTTGACTAGTCCCTAACAATTTTGTGCCTGCAGCTGAGCTACTTTGAGTGCAGAGAAGTTTCTGGTGGATTTGCTGAGGGCTTTATGTCTTCTTGAAGTTTCTAATTCTAAATTCTCATTCAATATCAATCGAGATACAAAATGTATCCATATGGACAGAAAAATGTTGAATGATTTTTGTGGTATCAAAGCACAATGGTGATGCATTTTTTTTGGAAAGGAATTATTGCTTCAGTGGAAGCAGCTCTTTGTTATCGTTATATTGGTTTCCCCTATTCTGACATTTTACAGTAACTCAGCAGTGGGTCATCGGCAACAGGGATTCTACTGTGTGTAACACAGCATAAAATCTAACGCACCTCTCATCTAGCGCAGTAACCAAATGCCCACTCCACCGGAATAAGACTCGTCTAGCTGCTCCTCTGGATAGTTATTACTTCTACACATGTGATTAGCATGTATTATGGAAGTACAATTCCTAAACATCTAAGGTGTGCTCTCATGTCTTCCGTCTGAAGGAAAAACAAAAGCACAAATCAGCAAAAACCAAGACAGAAAAAAGTTGATGCAAATGATTCAGCAGATTGACCAGGTATGGTATTAAGCTGAGATTCTCCAATTGCACACGAGCCCAACTGGAAGTAGGGCAGACCATAAACTAGGTGTTTTGGAAGTTCAGTGGGACAGTTAATAGCTTTGTAGGTGGAAGTTGATGGTGGAGGGCATTGAGAAGATGTAGACAGGATTGTTATTGCAATGGACAACTTTTCAAGTTAGGCGAACATCTCCTCTCTCAGATATTAATAAATGACTCTCGGAGCCATCAACAGATTCACTTCCGTAGCCACCTTTCTGGTCTTCATGCATCTGGGTTTCTACATCTGGGTTTCTTATTCCACCCTGGCCTCCACGATAATGTCTCCTTCCAGGATAAACTGTGCAACATTTAGCACATTATCATGATTCTTGACACGTTAGCCGAGTCGTTCTACATAATACCCCAGACCTGTCCAAGCTCCTGAAGTACTGCTTCAGCAAGATTAGCTGAGTAAAACAAGCACCTCATTTTATTTATTTTCAGCTGGTATCCTTGAATGCTGCAAAGGTATCATAACTCAAAGCTGCAGAGGCTAGGCTTGATCACCCAGGAGTCACCTTCCCTGTGAGAGTCAAGTATTGGTGGGATGGTGAACTGCCTTAAAATGACGACAATGTGATAGCTGCCTGGGAAGTATGTTTTAACTTGCGTAATCCTATGATAATAGTTACGAATTGGTCAAGCATTCAAAGAATGGAATGCTTTGCAATTCATGTAGGTAATGGCATTGTACAATGGAGCACAGATACCACATAGGTACAATTTATAATCCCCTGGACATTCAGAAACCCTGCCACTCTAAATTTCTGCAACCCTCTCATGTTAGCTGTCCATAGAGAAGGAGATTAAATTATTTGCTTGAGCAAGCACGGCATCGGTCACTTGTTTTAGATATAGATTGACGAATGTGGTTGATGTTGCCAGTGGTACCTTGAAATGATCCAGAGGTTAATGGCTGCTGTAACTTTTACATCCACTGGCACTACATTGCTTGTGGATGAGTTTAGCTGCAAGGCACATTGTAGCATGCAACACAACTCAGTTACAGACTCCCTTGCCAATATAGCCTATATGGTCCTCTGACATATTGAGGCATATGCACCTTGCCCTGTAAAGGCAGGTACAAGGTTACTGGTGGGCAGATGCAGAGTGTTTCTAATACAATATGACCTGACTTTCATCTGTCTAATAGTCCTCCGCTTCCTCCAAAAATACACAACTACAGGGTAAATCACCATGGGGAAAGCCTCTGTGGTAGAATTAATGAGATTGCGGCAAAAATAGCAGTGACATAACAGTTGCCACCAAGGTATCTTAGCAGCTCCTTGAAAAGAAGAATAAACACAAAAAAGGTGTAAGTTTTCTTTTCAGTCTTCAGACTCCTTAAAAACACATCCCTCAGTACCCCAAGCTGTTTTAACCCTAGATATCCATTTTATATGGTGGGCTAATGTAATCTGAGATATCCCAATGGCAAGGCCAAGAAATTGCATGACGGCCATTAATACGTCACTTGGGGCTCATTTACGTATCAAAACTGTCAAATAGGTAGAAAGGAGGGGCACCAGAGGGAAATGCTGCCAGAAAATTACCTGGGATACAAAATAAAGAGAATCAATGATGCAGTACTCCACCCCAAATTTCAGTTCGTTTCCCCCAATCTATGCATGCCCTTTGAGAAATACTAATTGGAAAATCTAGGCCATTATCAAACCAATTAATATAATCAAGATCAATGAGATAACCTATCACCAGACACCAGGCTATATCTTGATACTTGGGCACTACTAAGGCTGATTACTCTTATATGTATCCAATATAGAGTGGAGTGAAGAGTTTGGATAAAAGTTTGTTTACTTTGTTTCAAAGTCAGGTGAACATGCAAGAAAGTATATAGTCTGGTGAAAATACCACAGAGTAGCACAATGTCAGTTTTTTAAATATAGGTGCAAAGATCTAAGGGCTAGAAATTCGGTGCATTTGCGCCTCTCGTTAGTGCCCCCGGGGGCAAGCTAACGGGGCACAAACAACATTTCGCCCGGATGCGGCACCACTAACGACTCCCGCTAAATTCAGTGGGAGTTTAGCAGCAACGGTAACCGATAGTGCCACGCTCCGTAGGCGATGACAACATCATCACCGTGCGCAGTGCCCTGTTTTTGCCCCGCCTGCAAAATTGGCCTCATACCCTGAATCTGCGCTGGGCGATGACCACGACCAATTCAGGGGGCGGGAATGGAGCGGCAGGAGGCTCATGGGGGAAACAAATCGGCTGACTTACTTGTCGCAGCCTGTTGCATCTTTGAACGCGGGGCCCATGCCGCGATCTGGCAACCCGGCACTCCTCGAGTGCCGGGCTGCTGGCATGGCACTCCGCTCCCCGGTGGTCCAGGTAGGGCCCCGCAGAGTTGTGGGATTGGGCACTCCCCTTTAGTGAGAAGAGCCCTTCCATGCAGGAGCGCTACGTGGCCCAGTGCAGAACGCACCGCCCCGATATTCTGGATTAGCGCTCTAAGTCGGAAGTGGAGCGCTCAAATTAGTGCTTCACCTCCCTCTTGGGGCGTGGAAACTGAATTTGGCCATCGCCAGCGCTATTTTTTGCCGGCCGCTAAATTGGTTGCTAAAAACCCAAAATGGTCGCTAACGAATTTTTCCCCTTAAGAATTTACAATGGCCCTGAAATTAGGATCGGGAGCTTGCCGCGCGTGCAAGCCCCCGATGTTCACTTACCCGGCACGCTGACATTTTAATTCTGGCCCGCATTGCATTTCCTCTCACTGGCCCGCTTGAGGTTCTGCCGCGCTGTGCGTGCGTGACCCAGTGGCGTACTTAGTGTGATGAGCCAGCTGGGATTACGTGAGCACAGGGCAACCAATGGGAGGTTGCAAAAGTTCATTCATGAGTTTGACAGTAAGAGCTGTCAAACTCATGAAAACTCCTGGCCCCAAAACACTACTTAAACCTGAAAGAAAATTAAAAAACATTGCACTACTTAAATGAACCATAAAGAACTCTGAAAAACTATTTTAAACAATAATTTTAAAATTTGAAAAAAAATTTTTATAAAAAATCGGGGCTAAAACTAAACTTACCTTACTGTAAATTGTTTAAAAATAACAAACCTGTGGAAAAAAAAATTCTCAATTGTATAATGGACCACTTACCTGTAAAACTAAGTACTTACGTGTGGTTTTTCAATGCGTAAATACTGGAGGCCTTTACACACGCGCAACTCTCTAAAAATAGAGGAAATCCAAGTCGCAGGCGCTGCCCGATACCGCGCACGCGTTCAGCCTCTTAACCCCTTGGGTCAGAGGACAGGAAATGCCGGTTTTCAGCGCGTGCGCTGTGCATGCTGAAAACCGGCAATTCCTCCGGGCACACGCGTGAGTACCCCGTCCTTACTCACGCGTTGTGCCCGGAATTACTCAGTATTTACTGTTAAATGAGCCAAAATAACATGCTCATGTCAAGAACTTTGGGTTTTCCGACCTACAATTCAATTCAAAGGAATTTAATGGGGATCCCCTTGTTCAAGCTGCTGTGACATCAACAGGCTGTCTAAGCAGCCAATCAAAAGGCAGAATTCTCACAGACAGCGAACAAGGAAGTGAGTAAGCCCTTAAAATTATAACTGTTTAAAATAGTTAGAGAGAGCAAAAGAAAGATTGGGGTTCTCACATGGGGAAGAGGCAAACCTGAAATAAAAATGGACAAACTTTAAAAAAATTCAAATTTTTTTTTTGAAAAGTTCCTTAAAATTTTTTATTTGAATTAAAATGGACAAATTTCACACTGCACAAAATTAAAATTAATTTTCCAGGCCCTTAAAATTTGTTTAGCTGTCAATACGCTGTTAAAACCCCAGGTACACCTAATCCCTTTGGGTCTAACTTTTAGTTGGGTATTTAACAACGTACTTATTGCGGAAGAGCCGAAGTTTTCAATGATTTACGAGATTTTACTGATTGTCGGCTGTTTGGGGGGAGCACGGCACAGCCTGTTTTTGAGCTGTCATTGACAGACCGCAACTTCGGGATTTCCACCTGCGCAGGTGCCAAAATCCCGAAGTTGCGGTCAGTTTCAAAGGCGGAATGACGTGAACGCTGCCAGATTGCCATCATCCCGACCCCAAATTCCGGGCCATTGACAACCCATGCATCTTTCTTATAATATGGCCAGTTTTCTTTCACATTAGATACATTGTCTAACATAGTTGTGGGCACAGGTATACATTTAATAGTTGCACTTTATTGGAGTGGTTGTTCTTTAGTTTTTCAATGCTGTTTGACAACCATTCATTTGCTTTTATTTGCCTATAATTTGTGTTAGTTTTTTTCAAAGGATACATTAATTTTAAAATAAAGATAAAAACAACAACTTGTATTTATATAGTGTCTTTAATGCAGTAAAACGTCCCAAGGCACTGCACAGGAGTATTTTAAGACAAAAGATAAGTTAAAGAAAGCGATGAGCATTCGGGTCTTTCCAGCTTTGACTTTAGCTTCTGAGCCCATAAGATTAAAAGTCCTGCTCTTCACTCCAACTTCAGGCTGATGATCACCACCATTATCACAAAACTTGGCAGAGGACAATGAACTTTGACTTGACACTGGTACTGCACACAGGAGTTGGAGTTATCTGCCAGCTCCACAGTTTGTTTTAACTGCAACAGACTTGTTAAGGCCGATTAAATACTAATTGGTGCTGAATCACTTCTATGGATGCTGCCGTCTGCCTATCTGTACTGGTATACGCCAGTTCTTTCCTGCCCTCATTTTCAACAGGAGTTGCAATATCAGCAGTGCAGCAATAGGCAAGGGGTTCCATGATGAGCAGCATAGCCAACATTTGTCGGAGTTTGTTGTAAAAGAGTCAGAGGGTTCAAAGAGGTGCTATATAATCTTGACAAGCCCAGGCATCAGACACCCAAGGAAATGCATCTACTGCCTCAGAACTAAATGCATGGATATGGCTGTAGAGCACCATATGCAGCACCTGGGGCTATCCGGGGAAAGGTTGCCTGAGTTGTACCATCTTCTGCGACCCAAGCTGGAGGGACAGTTGAAGTGCCTACAGAACTGAATTTTCATGTTTTGGGTCATTCCAGGCTACCACAGGAGATCTGATGGTTACGAGCCATTCCTCAGTGCAACACTGCATCCAGAATATCCCGAGACTCTGCTATGGCACACACCTATATTTTGGCATTGAGCTTCAGCAGCAGACATTCAGGCAGCAAGACATCTTGTATATTGCCTGTTTCCCAAGGCTAATAAGCATTATCAGTTGCCCAAAGAGGCCATTTAGGCTCCATAAGGCCCTTGTCGTACAATATCCTTTTCCATTTCTGTAATCAGGAAGCAAATAGTGTGAGATGTCATTCTACGCTTGCTTAGGGTGAACCAGACCATACGCAACCTTGGTGTTCTGTTCGACCAATAGCAGAGCTTTAATTCCCATATCTTATTAATCATTAAGATTACTTATTTTCACCTCCACAATATCACCCGCTTCCATCCTTAATTCAGCCCCTCTGTCTCTGAAACCTTTATCAGTGCCTTTGTCATTTCCAGTCTCTCATGCGCTCTGTGCTGATCACCTATCGTCAACCCTCCATAAACTCCAACTTTCCCAAACCTCTGCCGCCAACATCCTGTCTGGCAAACCTCAGTTAACAATCACCCCCATCCCCTCTGACCTACAAATTCCTTCATGGCCTCTTCCCACCCTATCTCTGCAAACTCCTCTGGTGTTATATCTCCTCCAATGCTCTATGGTCCTATTACACTGGCCTTGCAAGCATTCCTCTCTCTCTCTTCACCCCATGATTGGTGGCACAGCTTTCAAATGTCTCAGCTCTTATTTCTGAAATGCCCTCCTTAAATCCTTCCTTCTCTCCACTTCTATCATCGCTTTCCAAAACCTCCCCAAAACCTGCTTTTGGTCACCCTTCCAACTCTCCCTTTCTGGTGTCTATTGCCCTTAGTTCCTTTATTTATTCTGCGCCGTGTGGTGTTTCTTTATGATAAAGGTGTGTTATAAATGCAAGCTGTTGTTGATCTTGTTGTCAGCTGTAAGCTGACTAAAGGTGGTCTCTGCCTCCATTTATCACCTACACTGAAGAATAATGTGCATTTCATTTTGTCATCTTGCTGACTTTTGTGTTGTATCGCCTTAAAGCATCAGTTTTCTGATGCTCCACCTTTAGCTTGGTGCCTTGATGATGGTGGACATGCAATCAGAAAATGGGGTCCCTAAGCTTGTGGGCCCAATTCACAACACACATATTTTGCACAGCACAATTTTGGACGGAACAAGGATATTGTGCAGCAAGTATGAGGAAGTCTGATTTAAATCTAAAATTTCTGTAAGTCGGGACTTCAGGGAAGACTCCACGCCCCCACCCCGTGTTCATCTCGTTTGTATTAAATAGACCAGTGAAAATGGGCCAGGGCTGCTTTGGTGTGTCTCTTCAAGCAAGTTTTCTGCTTTTTGCTATTTGGAGAGTTTTTGAAGTCTTGTTTTTTTTGGCAGTGAAAATGTCTCTGTTTGTGCATTGAACATTCTGCATAGGTTTTTCCCCCCTGTTCATTGTTGCCTTTTTGCTGGAAGCCTTTATTTGGCAGACACACTTTTCTGCAATCTGTGGCAGTGACTGTTGCAATGCAAGTTCCAGCCAAGAAAGTTGGTAGGATGGGAATCCCTTTGAGTTCCCATGATGCTACATCAATTGGATGAGGAAGGTCAGTTCACGAGGGCACAATAGCTATAGGTCCAAAAACACCTCGTGGGGGTGGGGGTGTTCACTCCTGGCAATACCATAAGTACCTGTCTTTACAGATGATGCCACTCCTATCTGGGTGTACCATAGGACACCTGTCTTCGTAATCTCTGCCAGGTAAGCCAGTCTGTTGTTCATTCCGGTATCAAGCAAGTGTTGATGTCATGTTTACCAGGGAAACATATTTACCACTTTTCCATTTGGAAAGGAGACACCAATTAGAAAGGCACAAAGCTTTTACTACCTGTCATGCTTTCTAATAGTTCAGGACATTGTAGATGGAACCCATGTGGCAATTACTGCTCCACATGTAGGTATACCCAACATTCTTCCTCTTATATTGGAGAAACCCCCCCCATAAATACATGAAATCCTGAAGGGGAAAACTAACCATTGAATGCACAAAATTAGTAACACATATCTAATGGGTCGAGGGGCATGCTCACCAAACAAAAAATAATAAATTTGTACATTAAAAATTATGCATTCTGGTTAATTTTACTTTTATGTCTAATTGATAACTTTTTTTACCTTAAAAAGGATAACCAAACTGATATTAGGATTTTCAACAGAGCAGTCACACCATCAATTACCCAAACATTATCTCAGTAGTCACTCTCCCAAATCCAACCTTCTACCGCCCCAATTCACAAAGGCACCCTTCCTCCTCTGGAGTCAGTTCACAGAGATGTATGCCATTCAACTCATCTTTTGGAAAGGGGGCAAAGACCTCTATATAAGTGCAAGTTATACTTTTTCATTGTCCCACCATTGGTAGACGTGCCTTCAGTTGCCTAGGCCTTTCACTCTGGAATTCCCTCCCTACACCTCTTCACTTTGCTACCTCTGCCCCTTTAAGGTGCTCCTTAAAACCTACCTCTTTGACCAAGTTTTTGGTCACCTGTCTTAATATCTCTATGTAGTTTGGTCTCAAAGTTTTGTTTGGTAATGTGAAGCATCTTGGGAGGTTTTAATACTTTAAAGGCACTATATAAGTGCAAGTTGTTGTTGATGTTGCCCAGTCAATCCTGCTTCTATCTGAGTCTGGCTGCTACGTACATTGTTGTAAAGCATCCCTGGCTGTTCGGTGTTCTATACGTAATGTGTGACTCGGCAAACCAGAGGTTTGCAAAGATTTTATGGATTTGTTTTGTGGTCACTTTCAGTTATATACAAAACCATAGTTGTTAAATGTGTGTCTTCTACATACAATAATGGTCAAGTTATTTATTACTCTACTTTATATCAAATAATTTTAGATGCATTGCACGTACTGTAAATCTAATTTGAACCTATTAATTGTTAATTTGACAATAATTTATGTGGTGTATAATAAAATGATTTTATTAATTATGTAATACATCTTAATCTGTATATTTGCACATCACAAATAGTCATAAATTGTACGTGATAGTGCAACCGCCAGGAAAAGATCACTTATCTAAAGCAATGGTAACATATTAGTCAATAAATCAAACATGTGTTTAATACAAATAATAGACTATAGTTCCTATAGTTTAGACAATTTGATATTCAATTATTAAAATTTGTAAAACTTTGGATCATAATATGCACTTGAAATATAACTCATATTAGCTATAATTAGATTAACATATGTAATTACGTCTAGGCAGTTAAGCTGTAACCACGCTCTACAAAAAGACATTTGTTTTATGACATTTTTGCCATCATTCTAACTCCTGGTCTGTAGTTTAAAATTTGGTATTTTTTAAATAAATGGTAGAATGTGCTTATTAAATAGCAACAGAAATTCTTTCTAATTGATATTAATTTGACCATTTCTAATTCCCGAGGTGATCATTGTCTTCTTAATTGTGCTACTTGATTTTAGAATAAATCAAGGTCACATTTGAAGCATACATTTATAAAGCAAATTGGCATTACTTATTTATGCCTTTTGAAATTCTTCAATACTTTAACTGAAACCACTTTGAGACAGTTGTAATATGTGAACAGTAACACACAATTGGGGATAGAATCTTGACTTATTGCAACAGCAAAAAGACTGTCCACGTTACTGGTGTCCTTTGACAACTGTGCATCCTGTTCACAAAGCTGCTGTGCATATATGAAAGGGCCTATTTAGTGAGGCTCCACTGGTGACACACTGCCTCATTAGCAGCAGACGGGGGCTGGAAGATTATTTGCTGCACACCGCATTTTGCAGCGACCAATTTGGGGGAGAATTATTATTAAAATAAAGTCCCTCACCACATCTTCAGCCAAGGATCCACCCGCATTGTGCATCTCACTCATAAAAAATAGGCATATGAGTAGTGCTGGGATCTGGCCTGTTCAAATAAGCTTCTTAAAGGAAAGTGAGAGTGATTGTTACAGGATTTTTTTTGCATTTAGTTGCATTTTGCTCCATTCATTGTTTGGTTTTGCTGGATAGTGCCCTAATTTAGCAGTTTTGCATTTTTCTTTCCTGTCAGTACTTTGCTTCATTTTTTTAGTTGCTGCTGCCATTTAAATTGCACCTTACAAAGTGGGGAGGGTGTGTATGGCTTTGGGAGGTCTGAACGTGCTGCATATTTGAGATGAGGACGTGGAATTTGTGAGGAGCCACAAATACAACGACACGTGAGGCATTTTGTCCACACCCTGTACCTGGATAGGATGCGGATTTTTAACCAGGTGGCAATACCAGGGCTCATTGTATCAACTTCATGACCTGCAGGAACAACAAAGGTTTTCATTCAAAAATAAAAACAGAAAATGCTGAAACTACTCAGCAGGTCAGTAGAGAGAAACAGAGTTAACGTTTCAGGTTGATGACCCTTCGTCAGAACTGGAAAAAGTTGGAGATGTAAAAGGTTTTTAAGCAAGTGTAGGGGCAGGGAGAGCGGGGAGGAGAGGAAAGAACAAAAGGGAAGGTCTGTCTTAGGATGAAAGGCAGGAGAGATTAAGAGACAAAAGGGATGATGGTGCAAGGCAAACGAAGATGGTAATGGGACAAGTTAAGAAACAAAAGATGAGTCTAAATGAAGTGTAAATGGCAATGGCAGAATCATCAACAGTTTTTCATTCAGTTGGTATCTGACCAAAAATCATCATTATGAATGCTCACTATCTAGGAAGCAGCAATATGCCTTAATATTGCTTTCTTCGTCGTGCCAGCAAACCTTTTCCTCATTTGCAGACTGGTGAAAAGGGGCCTTGGTGACTGCATTGATGCAGATGGCAACCTCCCTGCATAATAATTACACCTGTGCTTTCACTTTGAACTGGGCCATCCTCATTTGGTGCACCTCCTGCAGCAAGACATCCAACCCTCCAATAACAAAGGCAGTGGCAATGCCGACATGTCTCCACTGTGCCATTGTGAGCAGTGGGGGTAAAATTCACCTTGGGCGGCCGTGCAAAATGGGTGATAGCAATTTGACAGCTTGTTTTACACTTTGCCTGATTGAAGTCAATGGAAAAGAAGATTGGGGAGTGTAAGATGGGCTGCCGATTTGCTGTCTTACCACCCAAGGCTAATTTCACCCCCAATGAATCCACTTATCTGCCGCCATCAAAACTAACCCTTTGAGCTGCAACTGTTTAGAATTACTGCCTTGCTATATTTTACATTCCCAAGTCAGTCTGCTAAAGACCAAGCTTTCAAAACAAGCTTTTCATGTGTCAGTAGCCTATTCAAAGTAGTGGGTGGGGCTCCCATTGCAAAATTCGGCACAGTTTGCCCCCTGAGCTGTTGGCACCAGTGAGATTGCCACTCGCAAAATTGGCACTGAAATACCTGCATACTGATTACATTTCTGACCATCAGATTTTTGCATTTGTAATTTACAGAAGTCATCAAGGTGAGAGATCTCATGGGACCTCCCTTGATGTGCATAACACCCACACCAAGAAAGTACGTAAGGGGTAATTTTATTACACAAAGCCTCATCTGCCAGTACCACATTGGAAATTTGGGTATATGATGCACAAGATTTTCCGACCTTTATTTAAAATGGGTGGAAAATCATGCACAGTGCATGACCGGATTTCCAGTATGTGCTCCCATGGATGAGGCTGTGGATAACGGAAAATTACCTGTAGTTTTTTTGCTTGGGAGGGACAGGTTCTAATGTGTGTAGGGGCTGGCGTGTGGTGGTGTTGTTTGGCGCGATGCCGCTGACTGTTTATGAGCGGTTCGAATCACTCCCACGCCCCTGGGTTCTAGACACCGGACTTAGGTACAAGGCGGCGGTACAGAGAAGACTCGGGTAGACAGGTGGTTGGATGTAAACAAAAACCAAGATTTTACTGAAGAGGAAAAATTGATACAATCTTCTGGAAAATTACTAGTGTACACTTCTACAGGCAAAATACAAAAGAATAATTATACTTATACAGGGAATGGGGAACACACGGCACATCGAGGGAAAACAACTATCTTAACAATCCCCTTATCCTTATCCCACCCCCTATACCTAACTAGATCAAGCTATGAGGGGTCAGAACTTCATGCTCACCAATCAAAAGGGGTCTGCTGGACTCAAAACAGCGGGGTGGGGTTCGGGGTTCGCTCTTGGTGCTCTCTGGAGCCTGCCGTCGTCACGTGGTCTCCGAGTGCTGCAAGGGCGTTGTCCAGGTTCGAGTACCCCAAAGTTAAAGTCTCTGTTTGGGTACTTTACCTTGCAGGGATGATTCTTCGTCGTCAGCCGACAGTTTGAGTTTGTATGAAGATAGTCGCAGGTTGGCTGAGGCTGAAGCCTACCCTCAATTCGTCTCCTCAGTTGGTCGTCTTCGGTCGGTCTTCCCTCCTCCCCTCGTCGCGTCCCGCCTCGCCTCGCCTGGCCTGAATTGTCCGTGTCCGCCCGATGCAGTGCCTGGGCGAGTTCCAGATGGAGTGGGGAAAAGGCACGGGCAAAGGCCAGGGGGTAAGTGCGGGACGGGGAAAGAGCGACAGCCACGAGGGCGAGGGGCGGAAGAGCCGAGCAGAGCAGAGAGAGAAGAGAGCGATTACTACCCGGGGCCTTCAATTATACTCTTTTCAAAAACCCTTATCTGCGCGCCAAATCAGGTTAGTTCTTTGTCTTAATCTTGGCGGGCTATTTTAAATAATGGTAGCAATCCATACTGTTTTTAGATGGCCGGTAATCGCATCTACTGGCCCGATAATTGACTTGTTTTGTCATGAATGTACTTTGATGGGCCTGTCCAGCCTCGATGGCTTCCTTAATCTGTTGTCGATTATATATGTAAACTGCTTGATGGACTTAACTATAGGCTTAACTGAATTTAGATTTGTCTCCAATTCTGTCTAATACATAATTCAAAGTCCTGTCTGGTTTCAAAATACAAAATCTCTCTTCACAGAAACTGCAGCTTTAGTTTCGATCCACAAGCTGTCTGCATTGCAGAGTCCATTTTAAAATCTCACAGGCTTTGTGCCACGAGGCGCGGACGCCATTTTGGGTACCTTTTTTTTTCATTAAAAATGTCCATGCAGGGTCCCTTTTCTTCATAACAACCTTTGGGGAAATGTAGAAATTTTGCAAATCTTACATGTGCTAAAGGAGGGATTTGAACCTCATTTTGGCATAATGATTAAATGTCAACAGCAACAGTGAATCAAAGGCGAGTAAATGGAGTTGAGCTACAGATCAGCCATGATCTGATCGAATGGTGGAACAGGCTCGAGGGGCTGAATGGTCTACTTTCCTATGTTCCTATGTGACTTTTTATTGTGATATTTGATGCCAGCTGAAGTTACAATGATGCATCAACAAGCTTGCATTGAATGCACATCCCTTTAACTCATTGATGCAAATGAGAATTAAGATGCCAACATTAGAAGCAAAGAAATGTGAAAGATATTGGGCACTTGCATTGAACAGTATGAAAATGTTTGGGGTGAATCCAAATTCTGATTACAATTTGGAACTCAATTTTTTGGAGCTCCAAATTTGAAGTTGAGATTTGGATTCCTTCATCAACTTTCTGGTGTGCAGGCAGCACAGATTGGTAGGCAGATGGTGGATTCTTCCTGAGCTGCGATACCTGCAAGCAGGAAAAAAATAAAGCTGTAACTACACTTCCTCTACATCAACTGGTCATGCACATCATCCAAATCAGAAAAGACCTGAATTTCACCTGCTCAGATTCATTCACATATAACGAGTCATTTTGTTCAATACACAGAGGTAAATTTGATGCTGAATTCCAATAATAAGTAAGTTAAGACTTTTCAGTGAGACATCAACTTATGCAGAATTATGAGCAGACTTTGACGTGATGTTACCAAGTCAGATATGAACTTGTTACTGATGAGCTTCTATTGGCCTCTAGTAGAAATTATTTTATTTTTGAATTTTTAATAATAAATTCTACACAAAGCATAGTGTAAAGCAGGGGTGGGCAAGGATTTGGGCTGGAGGGCCACTTAAGAAGGTTTGGTGAGCTGTTAAGGGCTGCACACTAATGTTTCGCCCTAAGGTGCGCGGTCGCCCACCAATCACGAGGTCCCATGCAGGCCGCTCACCAGCTCCTGCCGCTGGAAGAGACACTGCGCATGCTAATTTAAAGGGACCATGCACTAAAAAAATTAGAGGGAACGTCGCATAAACATAAATTCAGATAGTAGTCAGATACTATCTTAAATACACAAAATGTAGTGTACAGTAGTAAAATCTTCCGTTATTAAATAAATGAAAGGATTGATCGATGGCATAGTGGTTAGCACTGTTGCCTCACAGCGCCAGGGACCCGGGTTCGAATCCGGCCTCGGGTGACTGTGCAAACTCCACACAGACATTCTCCCCGTGTTTGCGTGGGTTTCCTCCGGGTGCTCCGGTTTCCTCCCACAGTCCAAAGATGTGCGGGTTAGGTTGATTGGCTATGATAAATTGACCCTTAGTGTTAGGGGGATTAAATAAGTGGGGTTACGGGGATAGGGTGGGATATGTGTTGGTGTAGGGGTTACAGGGATCGGGTGGGATATGTGTTGGTGCAGGCTCGATGGGCCAAAATGGCCTCTATCTGCACTGTGGGGTTTCTGTGATTCTGTGAATTGCATGTTGTCCTGAACGTCTACGTAGCTCGAGTCTGCAGGGCCTCTGACGCAAGAGACGATCTCTTTTTCATGTGCTGAATATGGGAGCCCGAGGTTTTCGCAAGGCCTGACCTACAATCACGTGCCATTACCTGGAGTCCTTCTGCTCCAGGATCCACTCCCGTGTCTAAGACAGCATACTCTAGGTACCGGGAGTGGAGCAAACCACTCTTTTTGCTATCTATATAGTATTGTATATGTAATTAGTAATATTGGAAAATAATATTGGTTGAAAATATATTCCTACAATGATATTTTAAAATCTCCTGCAGTAATAGAACTAGCATTATATGTGATAGTGAATGTCCTAGTGATTCTGAGTGTTTCATTTGTAGGTTGACATTATAATATTTAAAACTTAAACTGAACATAAAATGTAATTTTATTCATATTTGAAAACGAACTGATTACTCACATTTGCCAATTACTGCCTTCCATTTGCAGCATTTAAAGACTGGGTGATTGGTGCAGATATGATGCAAGGTTTTTTTTATGCAACCTTTGTAACTTATAACTTTTTTTGCAGTTTACTATTTCATTGGATTAATTTGTCAAGAGGGTTGTACATACATATACTAAATCCTTATCTGTTTTGGAGAGGAAAGACGCAGCGCTGCTCTCTTTCTTCGGTAAAACTAAGAGTCGTCAAGATGAGCAGCCATGACTGGATGGAGGAGGAGCTTCCAGTGCACACGCACAGCAGCGCCCCACCAGCCAGCGAAGAGCAACGGGTTAGGTGGGTTTTTGAAAAGGAGTTCATGGAGTTTGAGCCAGAGACAGCCGTTAGGCCGGCTCCCAGACACAAAAGGGAAGTAGATCTGCAGCAGTCCCGGCAGTTTAAATTGCCCTGGTTCAGGGTTGCAGCCTATTCCCAGGCCGCAGTAACCCTGAGCGAGCTCTCCTCGGGGCGGGGACCCTCGCGAGACGCAGACGATTGTGCAGCTCGAGCTCCAGCGGGCCCGATAGAATGAACTGGCGGCCCCCCCGGTATAAAGTATACTACTTGTGGTATAAATAGCTTAGCAAGCTGGAATACATGTAACAAAGGCAAAAAATATCAGTGCCCTCCAAAAGTTACCTGCTATTCACCAGAGACTGGATGCATGTTCTGAAGTTTAAAGGGCGAGCAAGGATCCCAGAAACTACCTGAATGATAGAGATACATTTTCACATATTTGGGAGAATAGAATAGCATTCTATGCATGCATACATGCTTATGCAGAATGAACAGATATAACAGAAGTTTATCAATATATAAAAAATTAGAATGTAGCCAAATATCCAACTGTGATGCACTTTGGTATGGCATTTGGCTAAGTAAATACTTCTATATACAATTAAAAGATTTGTATCTAATACGTCCTTTCAACGGTGCCAAGCAGAAGTTAATGACTGGCTGAAATGTTGAATCATCAATCAAATATCCAATTGACTAATCAAAAGCTGTTCAACTCAGTTAGTAAGAACCAATGAGGAACAAATAAGTAGCTGAAAATTGAGTAATGAAATTGCTCAGTTTTTTTGAAAAACTACTTTTTAATCCTAAATTAGAAAATGGCAGAAAAAAATCCAAATTTCTCATCTGAGGTGATCTAATGAAGGTATAGAAGAGGCTGAAAAGGCCATCCGACAACTGAAGAACAACAAGGCCTCAGGAGCAGATGGAATCCCTGCCGAGGCACCAAAAGCATGGTGGAGAAGCACGACTGGCGCAAATTCATGAACTCATTTCTCTTATCTGGAAGGAGGAGAGCATGCCAGGGGATTTCAGAGACGCTGTAATTGTGACCATCTTCAAGAAAGGTGACAAGTCCGATTGCGGTAATTACAGAGGAGTTTCCCTGCTGTCTGCCACAGGGAAAGTCATCGCAAGAATCCTCCTCAATCGCCTTCTCCCAGTGGCCGAAGAGCTCCTCCCAGAGCCGCAATGCGGATTCCGCCCACTAAGGGGCACAATGGACATGGTCTTCACCACACATCAATTACAAGAGAAATGCAGGGAACAGCACCAACTGCTGTACATGGCCTTCTTTGATCTTACAAAGGCCTTCGACACTGTCAACCATGAAGGATTATGGAGTGTCCTGCTCAAATTCGGCTGCCCTCAAAAGTTTGTCACCATTCTCTGCCTGCTTCACGACGACATGCAAGCCATGATCCTGACCAACGGTTCTACCACAGACCCAATTCACATACGAACTGGGGTCAAGCAAGGCTGTGTCATCGCACCAACGCGCTTCTCAATCTTCCTTGCTGCAATGCTCCATCTCACCCTCAGTAAGCTCCCTGCGCTAATTTACAGAACAAATGGGAAACTGTTCAACCTCCGTTGCCTCCAGTCCAGATCCAAGGTCGTCCCATCCTCTGTCGTCGAATTACAGTATGCAGACGACGCTTGCGTCTGCGCTCACTCGGAGGTCGAACTCCAAACCATCATCAACACCTTCACCGAAGCGTATGAGAGCATAGGCCTTACACTAAACATCCGTAAGACAAAGGTCCTCTACCAACCTGCCCCTGCCACACAGTAATGCCCCCGATTATCAAAATCCACGACAAGGCCTTGGACAACGTGGACCACTTTCCATACCTCGAGAGCCTACTGTCAACAAGTGCAGATGTCAACGACGAAGTCTAACGCCGCCTTCAGTGTGCCAGTGCAGCCTTTGGTCGCCTGAGGAAGAGAGTGTTTGAAGACCAGGACCTCAAACCCGGCCCTAAGCTCATGGTCTACAGTGCAGCAATGATACTCACCCTGCTGTATGCCTCAGAGACATGGACCATGTACAGCAGGCACCTCAAAGCACTGGAGAGGTACCACCAACGCGGCCACCGCAAGATCCTGCAAATCCATTGGCAGGATAGGCGCACCAACGTCAGTGTTCTTGCTCAGGCCAACATTCCAGCATCGAAGCTTTGACCACGCTCGATCAGCTCCGATGGACAGGTCACATTGTCCGCATGCCCGATACGTGACTCCCAAACACTCAGAACTCTGACACGGCAAGAGCGCCCCAGGTAGGCAGAGGAAACGCTTCAAGGACACGCTCAAAGCCTCCTTGAGAAAGTGTAACATCCCCACCGACACCTGGGAATCCCTGGCCCAAGACTGCACAAAGTGGAGGAGAAGCATCCGGGAAGGCGCCGAAGACCTCAAGTCTCTTCGCCGGGAGCAAGCGGAAGCCAAGCGCAAGGATCGCACATCAACCCAAGCACCCCACCCACCCTTCCCTTCAACCACCGTCTGCCCCACCTGTGACAGAGACTGTAGGTCCCGCATTGGACTCATCAGTCACCTGCAAACTCATTTTTAATGTGGAAGCAAGTCATCCTCGGTTCTGAGGGACTGCCTAAGAAGAAGATAGTGAATGGAATGAAAAAGATAAATCCAGAAAATTACTCTAAACTAAATTTATGAGAGAAGGGCCAAGAGACACAGGTTCAAACTATTAAAAGGCAAATTTAGAACTGATACCAAAAAAGTGATCAAGACCAGGGTGGTGCTGAAAAAACAACAGAAAATGCTGGAAAAACTCAGCAGGCCAGGCAACATCTGTAGAGAGAAAATAGAGTCAACGTTTCGGGTCAAACCCTTTGTCAAGACGGAAGGCCAGGCTGGGAGAGAACAAAAGAGAAGTGAAGCGACATTAAGAGGTATTCAAAACGGGATGAAATGATGATAGGATTAGGGGAGACAAAAGACGGCTCTAGATTAGGTGTGAAATGCGGTGGCAGAATGGGAGACAGCTGCCATGTAGGAGAGAAAAAAAAAGAGGCGGGGGGGGGGAAAGGGCCAAAACAAAGGTGTGGATAAAAAATAAGTAAAAATGTAACGGGGGCCGAGGTTATGATCTGAAATTGTTGAACTCGATATTGAGTCAGGAAGGCTGTCAAGTGCCTAATCGGAAGATGAGGTGCTGTTCTTCGAGTTTACGCTGAGCTTCCGTGAAACAATGCAAGAACCCGAGTACAGTGAGGTCTGAATGGGAATGGGGCAGTGAATTAAAATGACAGGCGACCGGAAGCTCAGGGTCATTCTTACGGACTGAACGGAGATGTTCCGCAAAGAGGTCACCCAATCTGCGTTTGGTCTCCCCAGTGTAGAGGAGACCACATCGTGAGCAGCGAATACAGTATACTAGATTGCAAGAAGTACAAGTAAATCGCTGTTTCACCTGGAAGGGGTGTTTGGGGCCCTGTACAGTGAGAAGGGGGGAGGTATAAGGGCAGGTGTTGCATCGCCTGCGCTTGCACGGGAAGGTGCCGGGCGAAGGGGAAGGGGTGCTGGGGGTGATAGAGGAGTGGACTAGGGTGCCTCAGAGGGAGCGGTCCCTGCGGAATGCTGAAAGGGGAGGGGAGGGGAAGATGCGTTTAGTGGTGGGATCACTTTGGAGGTGGCAGAAATGGCGGAGGATGATCCGTTGAATGTGGAGGCTGGTGGGGTGAAAGGTGAGGACAAGGGGAACCCTATCGTGGTTACGGGAGGGAGGGGGGGCAGGGGTGAGGGCAGAAGTGCGGGAGATAGAATGGCCACGGTGAAGGGCTGTGTCAACCACGGTAGAGGGGAATCCTCGGTTGAGGAAAAAGGAAGACATGTCAGAAGCACTGGTGTGGAAGGTGGCATTGTCGGAGCAGATGCGGCGGAGATGGAGAAACTGGGAGAATGGAATAGAGTCCTTACAGGAGGCGGGGTGGGAGGAAGTGTAGTCCAGGTAGCTGTGGGAGTCAGTGGGCTTGTAGTGAATGTTGGTCAGTAACCTAGCCCCAGAGATGGAGACGGAGATGTCGAGGAAGGGAAGGGAAGAGTCGGAGATGGACCATGTGAAGGTGAGGGAAGGGTGGAAATTGGAGGCAAAGTGAATGAAATTGTCTAGTTCAGGGCGAGAGCAGGAAACAGCACTGATACAGTCATCAATGTACCGGAAAAAAAGGTGAGGGATGGGACCCGAGTAGGACTGGAACAAAGAGTGTTCCACATATCCCACGAAAAGGCAGGCATGTGGGTACCCATAGCAACACCTTTGATTTGGAGGAAACGAGTGGAGTCAAAGGAGAAGTTGTTCAATGTGAGAACAAGTTCAGCCAGGCAGAGGAGGGTCGTGGTGGATGGGGACTGGTTGGGCCTCTGTTCAAGGAAGACGTGGAGCGCCCTCAGGCCATCCTGGTGGGTGATGGAGGTGTAGAGGGGTTGTACGTCCATGGTGAAAAGGAGGCGGTTGGGGCCAGGAAACTGGAAACTGTTAAAGTGGCGGAGGGCGTCTGAAGAGTCGCGGATATAGGTGGGAAGAGACTGGACAAGGGGAGAAAAGATAGAGTCGAGATAGGAAGAGATAAGTTCGGTGGGGCAAGAACAGGCTGAAACGATGGGTCTACCAGGGCAGTCCTGTATGTGGATCTTGGGAAGGAGGTAGAAGCGGGCTGTGCGGGGTTGGGAAACTATGAGGTTGGTGGCCGCGGGGGGAAGATCTCCAGAGGAGATGAGATCAGTGACAGTCTTGGAATCGGTGGTTTGATGTTCGGTAGTGGGGTCATGGTCCAGGCAGAGGTAGGAGGAGGTGTCGGAGAGTTGGCGTTTGGCTTCCGCTAGGTAGAGGTCGGTGCGCCAAACAACAACAGCACCACCCTTGTCAGCAGGTTTAATGACAATGTCAGGGTTGAATCTAAGAGAATGGAGTGCTGCAAGTTCAGAGGGAGATAGGTTGGAGTGAGTGAGGGGAGCAGAGAAATGGAGATGGCCGATGTCACGGCGGCAGTTAGCGATGAAAAGATCTAGAGAGGGTAAGAGGCCAGGGGGAGGGGTCCAGGTAGAACAGGAATTCTGAAAGCGGGAGAAAGGGTCAGCTGTGCGGGGGGAAGACTCCTGGCCAGAGAAGTGGGCACGGAGACGAAGGCGGCGGAAAAAGAGCTCAACATCGTGCCGAGCTCAAAATTCATTGAGGTGGGGGCATAAGGGGATGAAGCTCAGGCCTTTGCTGAGGACTGATCGTTTGGGGTCAGAGAGGGGAAGGTCAGAGGGGATAGTGAAGACGCGGCAGGGGGTGAGATTGGGAGAAGGGGGGTCAGAGGAAAGTGAAGGAGAAGAAGGTTCCAGAGGGGCGTTGGTGTTCAAGAGTTGATGAAGCTTGCGATCCTTGACATTGGAAAGGAAGAAAAAAAGTTTTTTGCTGAAGCGTCGGATGAGTTGAAGGATGAAATGGAACTGTGGACCCGGACAGCTTTGAGATAGAGTGCGTCGGTGCTGCTGAAGAGAGAGGTCAAGAGTGTTCATGTGGCGCCGCATGGCGTTGAGCGTGGATCTCAAGATGCGGCCAGAGCAGTAGTTTGAGGAACGATGAATATCTTGGAGATACTTTAATCCTGGGTGGATCCAAAACACGAAGGGTGGAAGTTTAATTGGAATCCACGTGGAATAAGTCGGAACCGGAGACAGTTGCTGAGGAAAATGATGTGGCTGTGAAACCGAGTCTTGGCAGATACCTGATCAAACACGAGAAGGGAAACTGAAAGTAATGAAGATGAACAAGGTTGAAGAGCCAAACGGAGATCCCGTCGAAGAGAAGAGCAGAACTTCTTCAAGGTAGGCATTCCTAGAAGAGGTGTGGCAGTGAATCAAACACTAGTACGATAGCAAAATACAGCAGATGTTGGAAATTCGAAATAACAACAGAAAATGCTGGAAAAACTCAGCAGGCCAGGCAACATCCATGGAGAGAAAATAGAGTCAACATTTCGGGTCAAACCCTTTGTCAACTGTATCCGTGCCGTTTTCTGCTCTCGCCCTGAACTAGACAATTTCATTCACTTTGCCTCCAATTTCTACCCTTCCCTCACCTTCACATGGTCCATCTCTGACTCTTCCCTTCCCTTCCTCGACTTCTCCATTTCCATCTCTGGGGATAGGTTACTGACCAACATTCACTACAAGCCCACTGACTCCCACAGCTACCTGGACTACACTTCCTCCCACCCCGCCTCCTGTAAGGACTCTATTCCATTCTCCCAGTTTCTCCGTCTCCGCCGCATCTGCTCCAACAATGCCACCTTCCACACCAGTGCTTCTGACATGTCTTCCTTTTTCCTCAACCGAAAATTCCCCTCTACCGTGGTTGACACGGCCCTGCACCGTGTCCATTCTATCTCCCGCACTTCTGCCCTCACCCCTGCCCCTCCCTCCCGTAACCACGATAGGGTTCCCCTTGTCCTCACCTTTCGCCCCACCAGCCTCCACATTCAACGGATCATCGTCCGCCATTTCTGCCACCTCCAAAGTGATCCCACCACTAAACGCATCTTACACTCCCCTCCCCTTTCAGCATTCCATAGGGACCACTCCCTCCGAGACACCCTAGTCCACTCCTCTATCACCCCCAGCACCCCTTCCCCTTCGCCCGGCACCGTCCCGTGCAAGCGCAGGTGATGCAACACCTGTCCTTATACATAGAAACATAGAAGATAGGAGCAGGAGTAGGCCATTCGGTCCTTCGAGCCTGCTCCGCCATTCAATGAGATCATGGCTGATCATCCAAATTCAGTACCCTGTCCCTGCCTTCTCCCCATATCCCTTGATCCCTTTAGCCTCAAGAAATATATCCAACTCTTTCTTGAATATATTTAATGAACTGGCCTCCACCGCCCTCTGTGGCAGAGAATTCCACAGGTTCACCATTCTCTGGGTGAAGAAATTCCTCCTCATTTCAGTCCTAAATGGCTTACCCCTTATCCTTAGACTATGACCCTTGGTTCCGGACTCCCCAGCCATCAGAAACATCCTTTCTGCATCTAGTCTGTCCAGACCTGACAGAATTTTATAGGTCTCGATGAGATCCCCTCTGTCTTCTAAACTCCAGTGAGTATAAGCCCAATTGACACAATCTCTCCTCGTACGTCATTCCTGCCATCCCAGGTATCAGCCTGGTGAATCTTCGCTGCACTCCCTCCATGGCAAGAATATCCTTCCTCAGGTAAGGTGACCAAAACTGCACACAGTACTCAAGGTGTGGTCTCACCAAGGCCCTGTACAACTGCAGCAAGACATCCTTGTTCTTGTACTCGAACCCTCTTGCTACGAAGGCCAACATACCATTTGCCTTCTTAACCGCCTGTTGCACCTGCATGCTTACCTTCAGCGACTGGTGCACAAGAACACCCAGGTCTCTCTGCACTTCCCCTTCTCCCAATCTATTGCCATTCAAATAATAATCTGCCTTCCTGTTTTTGCCACCAAAGTGGATAACCTCACATTTATCCACATTATATTGCATTTGCCATGTTTCTGCCCAATCACCCAACCTGTCCAAATCGTACTGGAGTTTCATGACATCCTCCTCACAGCATACCCTCCCACCCGGCTTTGTGTCGTCTGCAAATTTGGAGATATTACATCCAATTCCCTCGTCCAGATCATTAATATATATTGTGAATAGCTGGGGTCCTAGGACCGATCCTTGCGGTACCCCACTAGTCACTGCCTGCCACTTGGAAAATGACCCGTTTATTCCAACTCTTTGCTTTCTGTCCGCCAACCAGTTCTCTATCCAAGTCAATACCTTGCCCCCAATTCCATGTGCCTTAATTTTGCACACTAACCTCTTATGCGGGACCTTATCGAAAGCCTTCTGAAAGTCCAAATACACCACATCCACTGGTTCTCCCTTATCTATTTTACCAGTTACATCCTCAAAAAATTCCAGTAGATTAGTCAAGCATGATTTACCTTTTGTAAATCCATGTTGACTTTGTCCAATCCTGTCGCTGCTTTCCAAGTGCTCTGCTATTACATCTTTTATAATGGACTCTAGCATTTTCCCCACTACCGATGTCAGGCTTACCGGTCTATAATTCCCTGCTTTTTCTCTGCCACCTTTTTTGAATAGTGGGGTAACATTATCTACCCTCCAATCCATGGGTACTGTTCCAGAGTCTATTGAATTCTGGAAGATGACCAGCAATGCATCTACTATTTCTAGGGCCACTTCCTTAAGTACCCTGGGATGTAGATTATCAGGCCCTGGGGATTTATCGGCCTTCAGGTCCCATCAATTTTCCTAACACCATTTCCCTACAAATACTGATTTCTTTCAGTTCCACCCTTTCATCAGACCCTATGTTCCGCGGTATTTCTGGGAGGTTATTTGTGTCCTCCTTTGTGAAGACAGAACCAAAATATGTATTTAGTTGGTCTGCCATTTCTTTGCTCCCCATTATAAATTCCCCCGATTCTGACTGCAAGGGACCTACACTTGACTTCACCAATCTTTTTCTCTTTACATATCTAAAAAAGCTTTTACATTCAGTTTTTATGTTCTCTGCAAGCTTACTATCATATTCTATTTTCCCTTTCTTAATTAATCCCTTTGTCCTCCTTTGTTGAATCCTAAACTGCTCCCAATCCTCAGGATTATTGCTTTTTCTGGCCAATTTATATGTCCTCTCCTTGGATCTTATGCTATCCCTAATTTCCCTTGTTAGCCACGGTTGAGTCACCTTTTTTGTTTTATTTTTATGCCAAACTGGGATGAACAACTTCTGTAGTTCATCCATTCGGTCTTTGAGTGTTTGCCATTGCCTATCCACCGTCAATCCTTTGAGTGCCATTCCCCAATCAATCCTACCCAACTCGCTCCTCAGACCATCGTAGTTTCCTTTATTTAAATTGAGGACCCTAGTTTCTGAGTCAACTACTTCATTCTCCATCTTAATGAAGAATTCGATCATATTATGATCGCTCCGACCCAAGGGGCCTCGTACAACAAGATTGCTAATTAATCCTTTCTCATTACATAATACCCAGTCTAAGATGGCCTGATCTCTGGTTGGTTCCTCGACATATTGGTCCAGGAAACCATCCCGTAAACACTCCAGGAATTCCTCCTCCACAGTATTGTTACTAATTTGGTTAGCCCAATCTATATGTAGATTAAAGTCACCCATGATGACTGCTGTGCCCTTATTGCACGCTTCTTTCATTTCCCTTTTAATGCCATCCCCAACCTCCGCCTTACTGTTTGGAGGTCTATATACCACTCCTACTAATGTTTTTTTCCCCTTAGTATTTCTCAATTCTACCCATACAGATTCCACATCATCAGAGCTAATATCCTTCATTACAATTGTGTTAATCCCTTCTTTAACCAGTAATGCTACCCCTCCTCCCTTTCCTTTTTGCCTATCTTTCCTGAATATCGAATACCCCTGGACGTTGAGTTCCCAGCCTTGGCCATCCTTGAGCCACGTTTCCATAATCCCAACCAAATCATATTCGTTTACCTCTATTTGCGCAGCCAATTCATCCACCTTATTACAAATGCTCCTTGCATTAAGACACAAAGCCTTCAGGCTTACCTCCCCCCTTTCCACTGTCCAGGGCCCCAAACACCCCTTGCAGGTGAAACAGCGATTTACTTGTACTTCTTGCAATCTAGTATACTGTATTCGCGGCTCACGATGTGGTCTCCTCTACATTGGGGAGACCAAACGCAGATTGGGTGACCTCTTTGCGGAACACCTCCATTCAGTCCGTAAGGATGACCCCGAGCTTCCGGTCGCCTGTCATTTTAATTTACCACCCCATTACCATTCAGACCTCACTGCACTCGGGCTCTTGCATTGTTCCACGGAAGCTCAGCGTAAACTCGGGGAACAGCATCTCATCTTCCGATTAGGCACTTTACAGCATTCCGGGCTCAATATCGAGTTCAACAATTTCAGATCATAACCTCGGCCCCCATTACATTTTTACTTATTTTTTATCCACACCTTTGTTTTGGCCCTTCCCTCCTTTTTTTTTTGTCTCCTACATGGCAGCTGTCTCCCATTCTGCCAGCACATTTCACACCTAATCTAGAGCTGTCTTTTGTCTCCACTAGTCCTATCACCATCTCATCTTGTTTTGAATACCTCTTCACTTCTCTTTTGTTCTCTCCCAGCCTGGCCTTCAGTCTTGACAAAGGGTTTGACCCGAAACATTGACTCTATTTTCTCTCCACAGATGTTGCCTGGCCTGCTGAGTTTTTGCAGCATTTTCTGTTGTTATTTCGGATTTCCAACATCTGCAGTATTTTGCTATATCGTACGTGGTGCTGAAAACCCTGGAATCATTTAAGATACAATTGGATGCTGCAATGGTGGGACTTCAGGGTCTTTCTGGATAGTTGGACTAAGATGGGCAGAATGGCTTTCCACATCCATAATTTTCTTGCGAAGTAGCAGGAAGCAACCAATCAAATTGACCCAAAAGTTACGATCTTAAATCTTTTCCCCAGCTAAAAAATGTACTGGCAAAAATAACATTTCTAACATAAATGCATTTAGCAAATTAAACAATTAATTAAATATTTATTTTTACTTATGAGTAGCCCATGTGCTGTGTTAAATACCTGAGTTAAGAGACTGCAGTTCAATTTGGAGTACTTGGATTAACTACTCTGGATTGGTTTTTACTCTTAAAGTGCAGACCTGGATTTTGCTCTCTCAGACCCCCTACATTCTAACACATTGCTATTTTTCCACCATCCCTTTCTGGAAGAAAGAATTTTGCAGTTACATGATTCTGATTCTGAGCCACCCTTCTCCCCTCCTCAGTTACTTGCACAGATTTGTTATCTATGTAATTGGTATGTGAAGAGAACAGATTTATTTTTTTACCTACCTGCAGTAGGTAAGGAAAATAAGTCTCACCCAAACTTCTTTCAGCAGAACTGTGCACCTTCTGCCTTGTCCACTAGAATCTCAAATATTTTGCAGTAGATTCAGTACTTTTTTTCAGAACTAGAAAAGAGTGTCTACAAGTGCCATGATTGGTGGGTGAGTAAAACAATCCCTATTAAACAGCATGCAGCTCAGAGTTTGATGTCTATAGTGAAGATAGCTATCACATGATACTTAACAAAGCTTACTGCATTATTGTTGAATTGTAGATTCATCTTTTCATTTTAAAAATTCAAGACTTCTGTTAAAACTTGACCAGTCATCTTATTAGTGAATAGTTTGTACATTTTATTTGATAATCAAACTACTGTTTTCATTAAAAGGAAGCAAGATGATGTTGGCAAATGGAGGATGTTTTTATTTTAGTATATAATGACAACATCAAGCACTTCCCAGGCACACTAGCATATTAAAATGCATTTGCTCATATATACATATACACGCACACAACTATGTCATTATGACATTTCAATTTCTCAACTCATGAAACAGTATCGATCATTATGGCGTCTTTGAGAACATTGTCAGATCAGTGTAAGACTGTGAGACATGTTTGCACTATAGGGTTATGTGCATTGAGCTGGCAAACTGAGAGAACCTCAACAAATTTCAGCAGAGACCTTTAGCTGCCATCAGAGAAAAAAGCCTTTCAGCCCATCTGTCTGAGATGGATCCAATTCTAGGGCTGAGGGGTGAACTAAAACATTTTTTTCAGCACACTGTGCCAACCAATACTGTCTTCTGAACGTTTTTATTCTATTGCAGTTTGTAATTAATGATTGGTGGTCATAGGACCAGGACCAGTCCATTAACAGTACATTTTAGCTATGGTAAATTGTCAAGTAAATGACTACAAATGAGTTGATAATCTACATATAATTTATTAATTTACACAATCCATGGACTGCTGCTGTAGAATGAAAATGGAGACTCAATGGACTAAACATTCTTCTGTATTTAGTGTGATTATTATTATCCCACATTCATTTTAGAAGACATATCTTTTTTTTTACAGTTTGAAAGAGTTGTTAGATTTTTATGATGTGGGTATGTGAGAAGCTGCTTTCTTTTTAAAAAACACTAATTATTATGCTGACCAGAATCTTTGAGCCGTTCACAGCCGGGCGAGATGTACAACATACTTTATACATGTCGTGTTTCAAATGATTTCAGGCATCTGAGAAAGCCACAAGATCCAATAATCCCAGTTTCAGAAAGCCAGAATGTCCTGAGAGATCAGTTTCAAATCGAAATGTCAAATAAAGTGAGTGCATAGCTTAGATTGGGTTCCTTTTGAAAATCACTTGGAAGACAGTATCAGACATGCTAGTGGTTGTTTTAGACCACTGGGACCACTGCAAAATGTTGTCAAATTCTGAAATTTTTACTCATGTGATTAAAGCCTAGGTTTCAGTCTAAAAGTGCTTTTTTTTAATAAGAGTGACTTCTAAGCTTGGCCTAAATCTTCTAGCCATTTGACATTATCTGTTGCAGCAGTGGGAGCAGTAATGATGTTGGGAGTCATCTGGGGCAGCTTTTATGTTTATCTGTGTATAAGAACAAAGCAAGGTTTAATGCTGCTGCTTTTATCCCCAGTGATATTGTATTAGAAACTCTCTTGAGTAGATGCACTATTACACTTCAAAAAATAATGAAAGATTGTGATTCATGCCTCCTTTGCTCAACAGAAATTACAATGCTCTACAGAATGCATTTGTGATCTTCACGTGGATTATGTCTTCACATTTGATATAAAATCAATTTAGTGAAAGATAAAACAAAAACTTGTCAGAAGAAAATTCCATGTTGAGTGCCTGTTTGCATTAATTTTATTCCCAGAAACTACTTAAGACTTTTGCCCACTATCTGGAAAACATCATTGAGCAGTTTTAAATGGCAAAGGGAGATGCACCGAATGCCCAGTGGGTTCCAGTAGAATCTCTGGCTTATTGTAAGACATATGAGAATAATTAGAGTTGTTAGCTAGGCATTTCGGTTTATGTTACTTACAATTTTTAAACATAAGTTGTCATTTTTATATTAAAAACATTGCAAATGATCTTTCAGTGAAATTGTTATGTGCACAGATAGCTTTAATATTAGTTTAATTATTGTCTGAAAGCGGGAATCAGAAAGCATTGTGCAAGTACCTGGAGAGGGAGCATGAGTGACACTGTGAAAGACTAAAAAAAAAATTGAGATTGGGGCTGTGGAAAGTTTAAAATAAGGACAAAAAATGCTGAAAATACACAATCTGTAAAGAAAGTAGTTGGGTTAATGTTTCGGGTGGTGGTCCTTCAGCAGAGCAGAGGACCCCTTACTGGTTTGGCTGAAATTATGGGGCAAATTTTAACCCCCAAAAATGGGTAAGTTTGGGTCAGTTGGGAAGTCAAATAGTAACAAAATCTCAAACCCAAACTCATCCCACCTCGAACCCACCCACTTACCCTTTTAACGGAGGTGGGATGGGGGGGCGTGCGACCAACCCGCCCCCAGGAGGCGTATTGCTCATTTAAATATTTTAATGAGGCTGTGTGTCTCAGATTTTTTTCCTCTGTTTGGGCTTTAACGGTGGCCGGCCAGGTTTTTCAGGCCTCAGGAAACCCAGCAGCTGTAGGGACATAAGGACTGCTGCATGGAGGAGGTAAGTGCTTTTCCAGCACTGCTCGTGGGCCAGGAGGAGCAGGAGTTCTTCCTCCTGGACCCCCAAGCAAACCTGTTAACCTCCCCAGCGATCGGAACCCCACCCCCGGGCCAGATTTTACCAGGTGTGCCAACAACAACTTACATTTATATAGCGCCTTTAATGTAGTAAAACGTCCCAAGGCACATCACGAGTGTTTTATCAGACAAAATTTGACACCAGGCCACATAAAGAGATATTAGGACAGGCGACCAAAACCTTGGTCAAAGAGGTAAGTTTTAAGGGGCGACTTAAAGGAGGAGAGGGAGGCAGAGAGCTTTAGGGAGGGAATTCCAGAGCTTAGGGCCTAGACAGATGAAGGCATGGCCACCAAAGGTGGAGTGATGAAAATCAGGGATGCGGAAGAGGCCAGAATTGGGGGAGTGCAGAGATCTCAAAGTGTTGTAGAACCGGAGGAGGTTACAGAGATATGGAGGGGGGAGGCCATGGAGGGATTTGAACATGAGGATAAGAATTTTAAAATGGAGGCATTGCCAGACCGGGCCAAGGTAGAAAACCCTACTCAAATCTCCCATTGTTTAATCTATGAAGGGGTTGACCCATGCCCTCGATACGCAGTCCGACAGAAAATTGGATGCTTCCTATGGATGCAGCACGGTGGCATAGTGGTTAGCACTGTTGCCTCACAGCGCTAGGGACCCAGGTTCAAATCCGGCCTCGGGTGACTGTGCAAACTCCACACAGACATTCTCCCCGTGTTTGCGTGGGTTTCCTCCGGGTGCTCCGGTTTCCTTCCACAGTCCAAAGATGTGCGGGTTAGGCTGATTGGCCATGATAAAAATTGGCCCTTTAGTGTTAGGGGGGATTAAATACGTGGGGTTACGGGGATAGGGCTTGGGTGGGATGGCTGTCGGTGTAGGGACCGGGTGCTAGGGTTTGGATGATCAGCCATGATCTCGTTGAATGGCGGAGCAGGCTCGAAGGGCCGAATGGCCTACTCCTGCTCCTATCTTCTATGTTTCTATGTTTGCCCATTATGCAGTAGGGCAGACTTTGCTGCACGTCCCTTTTACCTTTCCTCACACCCACAAATGCAGCATTGAGATGCATGATCCTGTATAGAAGATCACAGGCTACCTGTAATTTGATCAAGAGGAAGACCATGTGATTAATGGATGTAATGATGTGAGCAGGAACACATAGGGCAGCAGGTGCTGTCCATAATACTGTGGTCTTGAGGAAATCCTGTAATCTGGGCCAATGTAGTGTTCTCTCTTTCTGGCTGTACATTGGTAAAGTGATGCAAGAAACTCTTTGATCTGACAAACAATAGGGGTGAATTTAACCCACCCCACCGGGTGGGAATGGAACAGCTGCACAGGTAAATTTGCCTCTGAAAACTTACCGCTCTGTTCTCGCTCCATTCATAAGAACATAAGAAATAGGAGCAGGAGTAGGCCAATCGGCCCCTCGAGCCTGCTCCGCCATTCAATAAGATCATGGCTGATCTGATCCTAACCTCAAATCTACTTCCACTCTCCATCCCACCCGAACCCATGTGATCTCCCGGGAGAGGCGAAAAACCAGATAAAAACCCAATGGCCAATTTGGGAGAAAAAATCTGGGAAATTCCTCTCCGACCCATCTAGGCGATCGAAACTCGTCCAGGAGATCACTCTGTCCCTGTATTTCCTGCAGTACTTACCTTCTGTAAAAGATGATCTCCACCCCAGCCAGGAACAGGCCCAATTTACTCTTGAAGGACTCCTAGCTGGCAGCCTGTTCCCGAGGTCTCCACTAATCCCTGTGAATAGAACCATCTCCTGAAATCTAACACAGAATTAGAACACAAGAAGTAGGAGCAGGACCAGGCTACACGGCCCCTGGGCGCGCTCCACCACCCACAGGGCCATGACCGATCCGAACCTAGACTCATGTCCAATTTCCTGCCCGCTCCCCGTAACCCCTAATTCCCTTCTAGGAAACTGTCTATTTCTGTTTTAAATTTATTTAATGATGTAGCTTCCACAGCTTTCTGGGGCAGCAAATTCCACAGACCTACTACCCTCTGAGTGAAGAAGTTTCTCCTCATCTCAGTTTTGAAAGAGCAGCCCCTTATTCTAAGATTATGCCCCTTAGTTCTAGTTTCACCCATCATTGGGAACATCCTCACCGCATCCACCCGATCAAGCCCCTTCACAATCTTATATGTTTCAATAAGATCGCCTCTCATTCTTCTGAACTCCAATGAGTAGAGTCCTAATCTACTCAACCTCTCCTCATATGTCCACCCCATCATTCCCACCCGCTTTAAGGCAGAAGCTTCAATAATACATGCAAATCGGGAGCCTATGATGTCATTAGGAGCCCGGTGGAATTTTTACCGCTGCCTAAGCTCCACCAGGCCCCAGAACGAAAGCCTGAGCCTCTGCTGCCCCGGACTCCCCTCTCCCATTTGTGGGAGTCCCTGCTGAAACCCAACGCCCGCGGCTTACCTGAGTGTCGGTGGGCAGCCTCTGGGGCACCCGATCTTCACCCGCCAGCAGACAGCCAGCTGCCTCTTTACGCCCATTGAAGTCAGTGGAGAGTGAGTCGATCAGGGTGTAAAATGAGTGTTCAGCCCCAACCCACGTCCTCCCCAATGGGTGGATTCGGCTAACATTGGGGCTTTCATTTTTATCATGCGGTTTAAAGTAAATGTGAGTATATTCCAATGAAAGAGTTAATTATAGTTGGTCTGCTATCCAGGAACTCGATACAACATTCAGATGGATCAGATACTGAGAATGAGGTACAGACCTATGTTGAAGTAATTAAAGGAAACAAGTCAATGTTTATTTGGAGAGAGAATTGTGCTTATAAAAAAAGCAATAATTGCAAACAGTAAACTTCAAATTACTATCAGATGTACTAAAGAAGGGTGGCCTAAGTATTAAGAGAGCATTATACTGTATGGGAGAATTCTAAGCAATGAATAACTTATTAATGCACTGAAACAGGATTGTAATCCCTGTACAATGAGGAGCAAGATTATAGACAGAATCCATAAGGGACATCAAGGATTGACAAAGTGCTGGGAGTGGGCAAACATATCTGTGTGGTCGTCAAGCATAAGCAAGGATATCAGAGAAATGTCCTCATGTGAATTTTGCCAGATTAATAAACCAACTCAGAGGAAATAACTTTGATGACAACAGCAACCTTGGCAGAAGATTAGAGATGACTGCATAAACCCAGAGGACTAAAGTGTATTGTAGTTAGTTGTTATTCCAGAATTCTTGAAGCAGCTTATCTATCAGATATAAGAGATCGTCCAGTTATTGGAAAATTTAAGAATATGTTAATTGTTGGGTACTCCCGAGGAACTGATTACAGATAATGGAACACAGTTCATGTCGACAGAGTTTCAAACATTTATAACTCAGTAAGACTTTGTGCATACCACCAAAAAGCCTTATAATCTATAAGCTAATGGAAAGGTTGAAAGGGCTGAACAAACTGCAAAGATAATTCTGAAGTAAGAAGAATCATTCCTCGTGTCACAGAATTACAAAGCAATTCCGGCGGTAGTGGGGAAAATGCTAGAGTCCATTATAAAAGATGTAATAGCAGAGCACTTGGAAAGCAGTGACAGGATCGGACAAAGTCAACATGGATTTACAAAAGGTAAATCATGCTTGACTAATCTACTGGAATTTTTTGAGGATGTAACTGGTAAAATAGATAAGGGAGAACCAGTGGATGTGGTGTATTTGGACTTTCAGAAGGCTTTCGATAAGGTCCCGCATAAGAGGTTAGCGTGCAAAATTAAGGCACATGGGATTGGGGGCAAGGTATTGACTTGGATAGAGAACTGGTTGGCGGACAGAAAGCAAAGAGTTGGAATAAACGGGTCATTTTCCGAGTGGCAGGCAGTGACTAGTGGGGTACCGCAAGGATCAGTCCTAGGACCCCAGCTATTCACAATATATATTAATGATCTGGACGAGGGAATTGGATGTAATATCTCCAAATTTGCAGACGACACAAAGCTGTTTGGGAGGGTATGCTGTGAGGAGGATGTCATGAAACTCCAGTATGATTTGGACAGGTTAGGTGATTGGGCAGAAACATGGCAAATGCACTATAATGTGGATAAATGTGAGGTTATCCACTTTGGTGGCAAAAACAGGAAGGCAGATTATTATTTGAATGGCAATAGATTGGGAGAAGGGGAAGTGCAAAGAGACCTGGGTGTTCTTGTGCACCAGTCGCTGAAGGTAAGCATGCAGGTGCAGCAGGCGGCTAAGAAGGCAAATGCTATGTTGGCCTTCGTAGCAAGAGGGTTCGAGTACAGGAACAAAGATGTCTTGCTACAGTTGTACAGGGCCTTGGTGAGACCGCACCTTGAGTATTGTGTGCAGTTTTGGTCGCCTTATCTGAGGAAGGACGTTCTTGCCATGGAAGGAGTGCAGCAAAGATTCACCAGGCTGATACCTGGGATGGCAGGAATGACGTATGAGGAGAGATTGTGTCGATTGGGCTTATACTCACTGGAGTTTAGAAGATTGAGAGGGGATCTCATCGAAACCTATAAAATTCTGTCGGGCCTGGACAGACTAGATGCTGGAAGGATGTTCCCGATGGTCGGGGAGTCCAGAACCAGGGGTCATAGTCTAAGGATAAGGGGTAGGACATTTAGGACTGAAATGAGGAGGAATTTCTTCACCCAGAGAGTGGTGAACCTGTGGAATTCTCTGCCACAGAGGGCGGTGGAGGCCAGTTCATTAAATATATTCAAGAAAGAGTTGGATATATTTCTTAAGGCTAAAGGGATCAAGGGATATGGGGAGAAGGCAGGGACAGGGTACTGAATTTGGATGATCAGCCATGATCTCATTGAATGGCGGAGCAGGCTCGAAGGGCCGAATGGCCTACTCCTGCTCCTATCTTCTATGTTTTTATGTTTCTATGATTGTTGCTACAGGCAAAAACTCAGCACAATTAATTTTAGAGCCACAGTTTTTAAAACTACAGCGGGTAATTTTCAAATTGACTTAAATAGAAAGGAAAATTGGAAAGGGCACACAACGGGTGTCTGATCTGCTGCCACCGGTTTTCACCCTGTCGAATTTGAAAATGACCCCTCTTGGGTCCCACATTGGCAAAAAAATCTGAGATCAAAATGGACAAGCACAGATGCGGAGAAATTTTACAATTAGAGTTGTAGAAAGGGTTTTTTTTTTGGTGTGGGGTTTGTGTCTGGCCAGTGAGGCATATCTGAGCTGCTCCAGGCCCCATGCGGTTTCGAATCGCTCCCCTTTCTGGTTCTGACCGCCGAACTTATTTCAGTAGCGATGTGGACAAAACGAGACTCGTGGTTGGGTGCAAAGAAGACCAGTATTTTATTATTGAAATAAAGGATAAATTGCTATCCAGTGAAAATAATAATGAATACAGTGTGGCAGTACCACTGGTTGTCCCTTACATTGAGATACATAATTCCCTTTAACTTACCTTACTGTATGTTTAACTTACCTTTTGGGGCCATTGCCCTTTTAACTTACCTGTTGGGGCCATTGCCCCTTTAAGACGCGCCCTAGCGTGCTGACGTGACGTGTGTGCGGCGGCTGCTGGCCCGACTCGGCCTTCCAGGACGGCCGCTGGCACAGCCCGGCCTAGCGTCTTCGGCCGCAACGACTGGCCGATGGGAGCGACGCAATCTCCCACTCCCACGGCAAGCACCGGCACAGCCCGGCCTCACGACCTCGGCCTCAACGGCCAGCTTCTACGCCGGGGAGATGTACTGACGTCACGACGTGATCACGTGATGCCCAAAGCGCGGGAACACACAGCAGAGCGTGATGACGTCATCACGCTCCCCACAGGACTGCGGACTCAGTCCTCGTGGAGTCCCCGCTGGGACAAGACCTACACCACGGTGCTCCTACAGTCAGCCATCTTACCTGCTATCTTACCTGCTGTAATTAGCCTGTTCCTGTAAATAAACAACTTATTTATACTTCGTCGAAGTCAAACTCTCTTATTTAGTGGCGATCTACACGAACCGCTACAACAGCACCCTTTTACTTAATACAGCACACCTTTACTTAATACAGCACACTTTTACCTAATGGGGAGGAGAGAAGACGGACACATCAAGGGAAAATTGACTAAAAATGACAATTTTAACAAAATTCCCCTTTAATTCCCACCCCTTATACCTATCTAGGTTGCCTTGTAATGGGCCAGAAAACTTATGCTCACCAGTAAATGCCTGCTCCGTGCCCCTGCGGTCTGCCTTTTTATTCTTCACCGCCCCGAAGTAGAGATACCCCAGTAATTCAAAAGTAACTGCTGGTATTCCACTTCTTTGGGCGGGCTGCTGAGCTGTTCCTCTTGTAGGCAGGGCACCGGAGGCGAGGCGGTAGAGAGAGAGAATGGCTTCCTGAGGGGCTATCTTTATACCCCATTAGGAGCCCTTATCTTCGCACCCAAATCTGGATGTATCTGGGCTCACACAAAAGGGACCAATCTGTCCCCATTGACTGTAATGGGTTTGAATGCGTTTCCCATTCGTGGTCTGTGTTCCAGTTTAAAATGTCCCACTGATTTCTCGAGTGCTGGACAAACAAATCCTTAAGTGTTCAGTCAACAGTGCTTGAGAACAAGTGTAAACACTCCTTTGTCTTGTGGTTGCAGTCCCACCGCAATTGATTGACAGCTTTAAGTACTTAAGCCCTTGAGTCAACACTGTAGAGAGCTCGTGTAAACAAAGTCCTTTGTTCCGTATTGAAAACTTCCTAAACCGCTGTTGATTGACAGTTTCAAGTACTTCAACACATTCACACAGGCTAGTATTTTTTTTCAAATCCTATGTCAGCCAGTGATGGGAGATATTCAGACAGGCTGTCTTTCTCCTTTGCCACAAGGCCTGACAGCCATCTTTATTGCTCTGGGTTTTTAAGGTACATTCCAACCAGGCCTTCTTTAATCAAATACTCTTCGGGGGCTGCCGAAATTTTCTGAAATTTTGCGAACCTTACAGAGTCAAGGCTCTACCAGAGCTCTGATTAAACAAACCATGAGTATCCTGAAGCTGAGGTGCAGAGGTTCTGCTGCTTAGATAGGCCTGGGAGCATCCTGGAATATAGCCGTGAGAGAGTCTTCAGATTTATTGTCATTTGCTTCATGCTTCACAGCTTTGCCTTATAAATGGAGCAACCCTTAGAGCCACCTGGGAAGAAGATGTAGAGGCACAGGAGGAGGAAGAGCAGCAGGATGCCAAGGAAGAGTAAAAGCCAGCAGTCTTGTCAGTTCCCAGAGTTGTATGCCAGCAAATCATCGAGCAACGCTCTTATTGAAACATCCTTCCCTCCCTACACCAACTGTCCCTCCTATCAGACCCAGTCCTTACACCTTCCAGGTGAATTCCCTCAACTTAAACACCAGCATGGATATTTCTGTCACATCACTAAGAACGGTCAATCAACACCAATCTAAAGAAACCCTATCCAACAAGAATTTGGTTTAAAATGGTTAATTTCAAATTGCCATCAAACAAATTGGAAAATTAAAGGTCACCCTTGTGCAAACCACTAGTGCCTTTCTTAGGTGATATTTTGCCTACTCTGATGCTCCTACAGAGTGCTATCCCAGTGGCTTCAACATGGGGGTGGAAGGCTGCTGGTCATTGATTGAGGGCTCTTGGAATAGTGGGTTGCTTCGAGGGGGCCCGCTGCAGACTGCAGCACCTTGATGATGGCCAGGGCAGTCTGGCACCAACACGGGCACTGGTTGGGAGGCATGGCAGGGAGCAGGCGTGCTCTCATTCTGAGACAGAACAGCTTGTGCCTTCCCCATGGCATCATTGCCATTTGCTTCAGTACATGCACTGCTCTGCGCAAGAACAGAGTGCAGGAATGGTTACAGTTTGGAAGCTCCTATCCATGTTTTCCTTCAAGCTTAGGAACCTAAAGGAGATATTGGAACTCTGAGCCTAAATGGAAGAAATCTGAGCTTCCATGAAAGCTGTCAGAGATTTCACAACTGGCTCTGTGACTGCTCACCCCACTGCAATGTGCAGAGGTGACCACATGCCCATGGTTGACTTGATTGTTTCAGTGTCCTGTGTGATACCCCACACAAGTTGAAAATGGACTTCTCCAAACAATTTAACATTGTGTGCAGGATCCCTGGTAGGCTGTTCAATGCATCAAGCCATTCATGGTGCACAGCAATCGGTCTTTTTTAGCCTGAGCCCTCAAAATTTTCATCTGTGTCCTCTGTAGCAGGGCTAGGACCTCTAGCAAGCTGGTTCCTGGGCCGTCCTATCTCCCTGTCCTTGCTCCTGCACACTTGTGTTTGGGGAATCTCCCACTGAAGACCCCTCTAACCGACCTACTAACCAACCCTCTAAGCTACCTGGGTACTGATTTCTGAGCTGGTGCCTCCAAGGGGAAGCATGAGTGATGCTGTTTCTTCAAGGGGACTGTCCTCCTCTTCCTCTGGTGTGACTTGCAGATGAATCTGGAACAAGAAGCAAATGAAAAGCGTTAGCAGTTAGTGTCAAGGGTTAGCAGAAACAGATGAATGGCAGATCAAAGCAGCACCAGGTTATCATGCTGAGTGTATGAGGGAGAGAATTCAGTGAGAAGAGAAAAGAAGGGGAAGATGGCCAACTATCCTGCGGATGTATCCTCCAGCCTTGCCAGTTGCCACATTTCTGATTTGCCCTCTGCCCATTAAGTCAATGGCAACTTCTTCCATTGGGAACACTACTTGAAATGATGGCAGTTGTCCTGTGCGCATCCGTTCCCTGGTATTGTGCATTAGTTTGTTCTGCAAGAAGTAACTAAGTGTGTTAGTGTGTGGCCCGCTCAAAGGTTGTGAAGATGTGCGTGCTAGGGTTGAATCTTGTGGCTGGTGCGTGAAAGATGCCACAGGTGTGGGGAAGTAATTGTTTGGACAGTAGCAGGTGCAAAGTGCTCCAGTCGCAACAGGAGATTCAGTGAAGTGCGCTGCTGTGATTGGAAGAAAGTGATGGGAAGCAGGGGAGGGAAGGCTTGTGAGTGCTGAGGCTACAGGTGGCATAGGGCTAAGCAGAAGTTAAGAGAGATGTGAGTAGGTGTCTTACCTGAGCAGTTCTTGTCAGATCATTGAATGGCCCTGGCCACTGTGCTACATGTATTCAATTGCTCAGCCACGCCTTACCTCTGTTATTGTGTGATTTGACTCAGCACCTTTCTTCTATGAGCTAGAAACAGGACCTCCTTCCTCCTGCTGTCCTCCTCTACAAGGGCCTCCACAGCACTGTTCGAGAATTCATAGTGGTTCTTCCCTGTTCCAAGTTTGAAGTCTCGAGTGTGCAGCACCAGCAAAGTGCACCTCTCCATTAAGAGCTGCAGGCTTCCTTTAAGTGGTGTCACTGAATCCCCATCCCCCAATGGGCGCACAGCCAATATCCAGTGCTAACAGCTCACCCATCATAAAGGAATGTAGCACAAATGCAAATTTGGCTCGTGCCTCTCACCCCTTTCATCAGGAGCATACAGCAGGCACGCTCTCCACTTCACGCCTGTTTTGGGCTGAATTAGAATTTCTCAGCCAGGAAATTATTGCAGGGGAAGAATAATCCCCTGGACTGTTGTTGAACTAAGGGTATTCTGCCCTGAAGTCCAGTTGAGATATACTTGTTTCATTAGCTCAGAAGAAGGCGATGTGATGACAAGTTGAGGCAATACTGACTGGAATTTGCGCTTGAAGGGAGTGCGTTAATAAGCCATGCAACTAAGACTGGAATGTTTATTATTTAGTCAAACAATTGCTGAAATGCTCTTTAGTTTCTTCTTGTAAATGAACCTGTTTAAAAACCAAGACAACCATTGATGCAACCATCTGGTAGAGATTATTGAACTCAACTGTATGAGGACACTGAATTCATATTCATATTTAGACAGGAATTAAAAATAAAACGTGCTCATAAAAATGTACTTGAAAGCAGCCTTACAATATCTTAAATATAGAATTAGAATTAATTAAAACAAAATAATAAAACAGAATGGTTCGAAACTCAAGTCACCAACTCATGGTCCTTCAGTGATCAAGTAACTTTAACTGATTGTTGACTCAGCTACTGCCATTATTTGAAATTATTTTTTCAAAAATTTAATTTATTCCCACTCAAGTCAAGATATGGAAGAAAGATTCCTTCCAGTGGTGCATACTCCTTGTGATCATTACTCACCAGTATAAATAAAAAGAATGCAAAGCTGACTTTCCCCTGATCCCTTTGAAAAGGAGCTAGACACAGATTGTTTCAAAGAAATTAAAAGTTACATGAGACTAGTATTGACACAGATGATCAAATACTCTGTTGTTTCAACTCTGTATGTGAATGTTATCAGTGGAATACACCAGTCAGAGCTGATTAATGCAAATTGTAATGTTTAATTCTGAGCACACAGCCACTGTCAAGAGAAGCAACAACTTCCTTCAAGAAGTTTAGCAAAATATGAAATTCTGAAGAACTGATTGTGAACATAAAGGTTGGAATCTTCAATACTAATGTAATTAGTGTTCTACCAGATAATGTAGTGTGAGTAAGGTCTGAAAGAATTTGGGGAGAAATACCCAAAATTTGAAAGCAAACTTATGAAAAGGTGCGGTGGCAACAACAAGTGAATGAAGAGGACGTAGGAAGAAGGAGTAATAGATAACCATCCAGAAAAGAAAAGGTGTGTCTCCTTACTGGCAAATCTATGGTCATATATACTAAAAATAATTGACGGATGCCTTGGTCTAGAAACGCCAGAGAAGATGGTGTCCGAATACAGAGAAAACATGACGCAGAACAATTTGACACAGGCTGTCATAACTTCAAACATTCACTCCCTCCACCACCGATGCACCGTGTCTGCAGTGTGTACCATCTACAAGATGCACTGCAGCAACTTACCAAGACTTCTTTGACAGCATCTCCTGAACCCGCGACCATTACCACCTAGAAGAACAAGGGCAGCAGGCGCATGGGAACACCATCACCTCCAAGTTTCCCTCCAAGTCACACACCATCCTGACTTGGAAATATATTGTTGTTCCTGCATTGTCCCTGGGTCAAAATCCTGGAACTCCCTCCCTAACAGCCCTGTGGGAGTACCTTCACCTCACGGACTGCTGCGGTTCAAGAAGGCGGCTCACCACCACCTTCTCAAGGGCAATTAGGGATGGGGATTAAATACTGGCCTTGTCAGCGACGCTCCAATCCCGTGAATAAATAAATAAAAGAAGTAAGAAAATGTAGATGAATTGCAAAGAAGAGCACAGTATAGAAATGCATACCTTCACTTCATTACTGCACTTTGGCCTATTCAAGATCCAGGAACGATTGAAGTTAATGATAAAGTAATGTTTGATTGATTATAATAGAAATAACTGATTGATTGGTAACACATTATATTCCCTCATCCTATAAAATCCAAAAAGGACATCCAGATAGCCATGACATACTACATTGGTGGTGACTGCAACATGAGAAGAATTAGCCTAAGGTTCAGTCAGATATCAAGAGCCCTTTCTCATATACTCAGAATTAGCTTTTTAAATTTTACTGTCTCCTCAATAAAGGAGATTCAAATCTGCAATACATTGTTGAAGTTTGTGTTAAATCTCAGCAGTTGCTTTTGCTCCTTATGGGAGTTTTACTTCCTTTCCCCAGAAGCAAATTGTGTGCACATATTAGAAGAAGCCTTGGGCCCCATTTACTTGTGACCATTATGCACACTGTAATTTAGACAAGAAAGCTGATTGACTTTGCTCCATCATTGGTAGCTGTGCCTACAGCCGTTTAGGCCCTAAACTTTGAAATTCCCTCCCTAAACCTCTGTCTCTCCACCTCTCTCTCCTCCTTTATGATGCTCCTTAAAACCTACCTCTTTAACCAAGCTGTTGGCCACCTGTCCTAATGTCTCCTTCATTGGCTCGGTGTCAATTTTTGTCTGATAACGCTTCTGTGAAGTGCCTTGGGACGTTTTACTATGTTAAAAGGTGCTATATAAATGAAAGTTGTTGTTGCTAGATGACACAATCTCGCAGCAGGTCTCTGAGGAATCAAGAGATATGGGGATCGGGTGGGAAAGCGGAGTTGAGGTCGAAGATCCACCATGATCTTATTGAATGGCGGAGCAGGCTCAAAGGGTCATATGATCTACTCCTGTTCCTATGTCTTATGTTCTTAACAAAGCTGTTTGAATAAAATATGAATGGGAAATGATCCTTTATCAGTAAAATGTGAAGAAAGAAAAGCAAACACAAAGACTTTATTTTACACAAAGAATTGTTTGTGACCTCCAGAAATAGCGGAGGAAGAAGAATCCACATTAACTTCAAATATTTATCTACCTGCTTCTTAAAAAAGAGAAAAATAGAACATGAGACAAGGTCAAGTGGACACTTCTTTCTAAGGACCTGCATAGCCTCGATGGGCTGATTAGTCTCCTTCTGGGTTGTAAAGTTCTATATTTCTGGAGAAACTGGGGGTAATTTCATCCCTCCTCCCCCCACGAAGGGCCAGGGCAGTGTTAAATTATTAAAAATGGGAAACCTGACCTCAAACTGTCACGAACGCGCCTACTTCCGCTTTAACTGGGGTGAGTTTGGGTTCGAACGAGTAACCTGCTCCTGAGAGGCGAGTCGCTAAATATAATGGGCCGGATTTTGCGATCAGTGGCAAACGAACGGCACTAGCCATTCATTACAATTACACTTGCCCACAGACTTTCATTGGGCTTTTGCACTGGAACTTGCCGTGATTAGAAAGCCATTTTGGCACGGCACTCTCTACAGGGGATCTGGGACCTGTGTGAACAGGGCAAGCAACGGCGTAGCTCCTTAACCAATCAGATTGAAGAATGCTTACTGAGGCAGAATCTGAACCGGGACGTGTAAGTTAGAATAGTTAATTCAATGGCAAATCATGTACAGAAAGCAAAATAAAGCGAGGGAAAGAAAAATGGGATTAAGAGAGATAAAAGAGACAGAAAGAAAAAGTTTAAAGAAAAATTAATTAAATTATTGTATTTTTAAAAATTTCCAATAAGAATTAAAATCTGAAGGAATGAGACTCCACACTTGTAAAAGTTAAAATTTACTTACACTGGAATGGACAAACTCTAACTTTTTCTGGCGTGTTTAGTGGGTATCTATCATATGAGTACAGCACCTTCATGGCATTCCATGTCTCTCGGCGAGATACTGGTATAGTACAGCTTCTGGAGGAGCAGGGCAGCTCGGGCAGCAACTTCCTGATTTCCGCAGTTAACTGCGCATGTGTGGTTGCTAGAAGATGCTGTCCAATTTACACTTTAACAAGTGAGCACTGTTAGCCTCTTCATTATTTTTACTGCAAAATCCAGGCCAATATTTACGTGAAGCTGCGTACCTCAGATTTGGTCATCAATTTGAATTTGCTGTGGGCCGGGTTTCCCAGGGCTCAGGATACTCGGCAGCTGAGTGGAGGAGGGAGCTGCCGGCTGCAGCAGGGCAAGTACTTTTCCAGCACTGTTTGTGGGCCAGAAGGAGCAGGAGTGTTTCCCCTGGCCCCTCAAGCAAACCTGCCGTGAAATGACTGCCCTTCACGATCAGCAGAACCCCCGCCGCCTGCCACAAATAGCTGACGCAACTCTCCAACTCTTCGCGATCTCTCCTCCACCCCACCATGGTCTCTCCCTCTTCCCCCCCACCCCCCCCGTGATCTCTCCGATATCCCCCTCTTTGTGATCTCTTCACCACCCATGATCTCTCCCTCTCCGCCCCACTCCAAGACCCACACCCCACGCTGACCCCCAATCTTCTCAATTGCCGAGGACTGTCCCCAATAGTGATCCCCGACTGCTGCTGTTGCCGGCTTTTCCACCTGGTAGCCAGCCAGCCTTCAATCTGGCCGGCTGCTGGGCGGGAAACGGAGTAAAAAGATTCTAATGAGGTCCTGCCATTAAATTGGCTGCCACATTTCCCCACATCACAATACTGACTACAGGTCAAAGGTGCTTCATTGGTTGTGAAGCCTTTTGGGCAGCCTTGAGGTCGTGAAAGGTGATATATGATACAAGTTCCTTCTTTCTTTACCTGTTGCTCTACATCCATTCCTAGTTGTTCATTCTAGATGGAATCATAGAATGGTTACAGCATAGAAGGAGGCCAGTCAGCCCATGCCGGCTCGCTGCAAGAGCACTTCAGCTAATCCCACTCCCTTCGGGTACTTATCCAATTCCCTTTTGAAAGCCAAGATTGAATCTGCCTCCATCACCCTTTCAGGCAGTGAATTCCAGATCCTAACCACTCGCTGCGTAAAAAAGCTTTTCCTCATGTCGCCTTTGGTTCTTCTACCAATCACCTTAAATCTGTGTTCTCTGGTACTCAACCCTTCTGCCAATGGAAACAGTTTTTCACTATCTACTTTGTCTAGACCCCTCATGATTTTGAACACCTCTATCAAATCTCCTCTCAACCTTCTCTGTTTTAAGGAGAACAACCCCAGCTTCTCCAGTCTATCCACGTAACGAAGTCCCTCATCTGTGAAATCATTCTTGTAAATCTTTACTGCACCCTCTCTAAGGCCTTCACATCCTTCCTAATGGCCCAGAAATTCGGGTTGGGGGCTTCCCGCGGGTGCAAGCCCCCGACCTGCACTTACCTTGCGCGCCGGCAGTTGAGCTGTAGGGCCCCGTGGAATTCCGCTCTGGGGCCTGGCCCAGCTGCCGGCGCGCTGTGCTTGCATGTCCCAGGGGCGTAGTTAGTGCGATGCATCCCCTGGGATCACGTGAGCCATGGCCAGCCAATCGGAGGAGGGAAAAGCCCATTCATAAGATTGACAGGAAGACCTGTCAAAACTTATAAATACTACGGGCCCCAAAATAGCAGTAAACCTTCAAAAAAAAATTTTAAATCACACTTTTTAAATAAACTAGATATTACATTAAATAACTATTTTAAACAATAATTTAAATTTTTGAAAAAAATAATTTTGTATTCTAACGGGGCTAAAAATAAACTTACCTTGCTTTAAAGTATTTAAAAATAATAAACTTGTGGAAAAAATGTTTTAATTTTAATTAATTGACCACTTACCTTGTAAAAAGCAGGCCATACACCTGCTTTTTAAATGTGTAAATCCTGCAGGCTTAACCTCGCGTGAAAACCTGCAAAAAAAAACTAAGTTCAAAGCGCACACGCAGCCTCCCCTGCGTGCGCGTTCGACCTCTGAACCCCTTCGTTCAGAAGATCGGAAGTGCTGGTTTCCCGCGCATGCGCAGTGCATGCAGAAAACCGACACTTCCATTCGGCCTACGGGTGAGTACCCCGTGCGTACTCACCCGTGGAGACCCGAATTTCTGAATGTGCGGTGCCCAGAATTGGACACAATACTGATGCTGAACCAGTGTTTTATAAAAGTTCATCACAACTTCATTGCTTTTGTACTCTATGGGCTCGATTTTGCCAAGCATGAGGAGGCGGGTTTGGAGGCATGTGAGGTGGTAAAATCGCCAAAAATGGCGGGCGGGCCCAATCCCGCCTCCATCCCGCCTCCAAGCAATTTTCCCAAATGCATGTTTCCTGACCCCCTTTCCATCCAGCCCCTTAATTGCCTCTATTATCCCATTTTGAGAGGCCTCTCCGATTTTTAGATGTTTCCCCCATCCTCTGGAACACGCCAGGTAATCCTGCCGGCCTCACAATTGGATTGCTTACTAACAGCTGCAGCTTCACCATTAAAAAGGAGTTTTCACCGATGATCATTTGCAGGTGGCAGAACTTTGTTGTCTCAGGTCTGGGCGATCTTTTAGCAGGCCTACTCATTGTTGTGGAAGTGTGGAACCTGACATCCATCTCCAGTGTGACCTCCTGGGAAACCCCTCTCCCCACTTTGACTGAGCACTTCCTCAACTGAGGTATATACCAGAAGCATGGCAACCATTTAATTCCTTTCCTCCTGGACATCAGATTCGAACGAAGACCAGCGCGGTAGCAGCAGAACCATGAACAACAGCAGCACTAACAGCAGGAGCAACAACAGGAGTGCCAAGTGTAGTGTATGTACTTTGCAGAAGGAACTATATTCTGCAGCCCCTGTATACTGCAGTACCAGTAGTGATATAAGCCTGTGTAGTAACTTTGCATAGCAGTTCCAGTTTTGTCTCCACTCAGTAAAGACCTGTTGTAACCAACTCCTGCAGTCTGTGTCTCAATTACACACGGACATAATACTGGCGACGAGCAGATCCGAACTTACCTACAGTTCTGCACCACCTCATGGGGATCCATCCCTGAAGCGAAGTTGTTAGAGGTTGAGGCCAGAAGGAAGAAAGGAAAAAACCAAAAACAAACAGAAGAAACCGGCGTCGACCGTGGGCAACCGCCACTGATTCATCGGAGTTGAAGATTTGCAGGAGAGGCTGTCGAGAGAGGGGCTTGGTTATCCTGTCTATGGTGTTCCAGCTAATCGGGCTGGTGGCAGGTAGTACACTGATCCTTCCTGGGCTGCGGCAGGCTAGAGCTCGATCGGGTGGCTTTTCAACGGGACCGAGCAGCGTTGTCGGGAAGAGGAGAGAGAGAGAGAGGGTGGAGCACACAGGGCGCGGCCGGTGCTACAAAGCCGGGCAGCGTACAGACCCGAGAAGAGGGAGGAAAGTGTCCCGTAGGGTTGCTCTGATGACGGGAAAATAAAAGAAATTAGAAGCGCAGAAAGCCGCGAGGAGCTGCAGTTTGCCACGGGAACCGCGGAGAGCGGCGTTAGCAGCAGCGCGGGGGGGAAGTGCACGAAGACCACAGGGCATCGCCATCAAGGCATAAAATGCCAGCAACAGCGCTAGCAGCAGCGGAGAAGACGGAAAGCGCGGGAGGCGCCACCTCAATCCAGTGGGGAAGAAGGCAAAGCGCGGGAGGCGCCATTTTGTTAAATCGGGGAAGAAGGCAAAGCGCGGGAGGTGCCATCTTAGATTTCCAAGATGCCAAAGACTGGCAATATCACTGCCTTCGATAATGCAATAGAAGACTGGACCACGTATGTGGAAAGAGTCGAAGTATATTGCAAGGCAAATGAAGTAGCCGATGAGAAAAAGGCATTGGTACTACTAAACTTAATGGGCGAAAGAACGTACGGCCTATTGCGGAACCTGATCACTCCAGCCAAACCGATGGCGAAGAGTTTTAACGAAATTGTTGATATCCTACAGGAACACCTAAATCCTACACCGCTGCTGATAGCAGAAAGATTTAAATTCCACAGGAGAAATCAGCATAAAGATGAGAGCAATGCTGATTACCTTACGGAACTACGCAAGCTATCAAAGCACTGCCAGTTCGGAGCAGGACTGACAGATACTCTACGGGACAAATTTGTCTGTGGACTCCTGAGTGAAGGAACCCAGAAGAGGTTACTCTCAGAGAAAGAGCTGATGCTAGATAAGGCTTTCAGCGTGGCAGTATCATACGAAGCAGCAGCAAGGGGAGCTGCGGAAATACAGCAAAAGCCACAGGAATACGGCACCCACGAAATGACACAGGGATTTGAAAAATGTTATCGCTGTGGCAGAACAACCCATGACCAGAAGGACTGCTGGTCCAAGGACAAAATATGCAGGCAATGCGGAAAGATGGGACACATTGCACGGGTTTGCAGGTCTGGGAAGAAGACTAACAACAACAAAAAGGCTACTAAGGAACAGTATAGGAAAGTACAAAAGATGACGGACAGTAGTTCCGAAGACCAGAAGAGCGATAGTGAATCCGGGAACAAGAGACTAAGCTGTCTCAAACTTCACAACGTAATCGCAAAAGAGGATCACTGAACCATTTGGGTCACCCTCACGATAGCAGGGTCCCAAGTCAAAATGGAATTGGATACAGGATCAGCCCTGACCGTCATGAATCGACGAGACTATGAGCGGCTATTCTCACACATACCCTTGAAAGAGACATCCATTGTCTTGAAGACGTATACGGGGCAGAAAGTATACCCAAGAGGGAAAATAAGGGTGCCTGTCGAATACAACGGCAAGGAAATACAGAAATTGTATCTGTACATACTGCAAGATGGTGGACCACCGTTACTGGGATGTGAATGGATCAGAAAGATAAGTTTAGACTGGCACTCCATTCAGGCACTGACGGTGGCTGGTAAAAAGGATGACGACGTCACACCTGGACGATTGTCAAAAATCTTAGCTAACGCCAAAGAGGTATTTCAACAAGAACTGGGAACTCTTAAAGGCGTAACCGCCTCGATAAAAATAGAAGAGAATGCAATTCCCAAGTTTTTCAAAGCAAGACCGGTACCGTATGCAATTCGCCCAGCCGTTGAGGCAGAGCTGGAGAATCTGGAGAATGCAGGCGTGTTATCTAAGATAGACTGGAGCGAGTTGGCTACACCCATCGTTCCTGTCATGAAGAAAACATTAAACAATAAGTCTGAGGAGCCAAGGAAGGTTCGCATCTGTGGGGACTTCAAGGTGACGGTAAACCCAGTCCTTCACACAGTACAATATCCTCTCCTGAGGATAGAAGATATTTTCGCCTCACTATCTGGAGGGAAGCGTTTTACAAAAATTGACCTAGCACAAGCATACTTGCAGATGGAGGTTGAAGAATCCTCTAGGAAGTATCTCACGATAAACACTCACAGTATAATCGACTGGTATTCGGAGTAGCATCACCTCCGGCGATATGGCAAAGAGCGATGGAACAAGTCCTGCAAGGGATTCCGGGGACTCAGTGTTACTTGGACGACATCCTAGTGACAGGTGAAGATGACAGTGAACACCTTGCCAACCTAGAGCAGGTGCTCACTAGACTAAGAGAACATGGGCTGCGAGCCAATCGCCCCAAGTGCGAGTTTTTTAAGAAACAGATATCGTATTGTGGCCACGTGATTGATGAAGAGGGGTTACATAAGTCCCCTGACAAAATTGAAGCGGTGGTTAAGGCTCCAGCGCCTGAAAATGTGTCGCAACTGAGGTCATTCCTCGGATTGGTGAATTACTACCATAAGTTTTTGCCGAATTTGTCCACAATTCTGCACCCACTGAACACCCTACTACAAACTGGAGTAGCATGGAAATGGAGCGATGAATGTAAGCGGGCCTTTCAGAAGAGTAAAGACCTAATCACTTCAAGAGATGTATTGGCTCACTACAACCCATCACTACCGATAAGACTGGCGTGTGATGCGTCTCCCTACGGCATTGGAGCGGTACTGTCACATAAATTCCTTGATGGTTCAGAGAGGCCGATAGCTTTTGCGTCACGCTCGTTAACTTCAGCCGAGCGTAACTACGCCCAGATTGACAGAGAGGCCCTCAGCCTGGTGTGGGGGGTGAAGAAGTTCAATCACTACCTGCACGGTCAGAAATTTACTCTTCTAGCTGATCATCAACCTCTTGTCTCCATTTTCAACCCTCAGAAGGGCGTCCCGATAATGACAGCACAACGGCTACAGAGGTGGTTCCCTTTTCCTAGGGGCACACCAATATGACATCGAGTACAAAGGAACTAAACAGCATGGGAATGCTGATGGATTGTCGCGCCTACCGTTGCCGATGGTAGAAGAAGCACCTGCAGTGGATCCTGTGGAGATATTCCACTCGACCATAGTCAAATGTCTACCTGTGACGAATGCAAACATAGAAAAGGAAACACGAAATGACCCGACACTCTCCTGGGTCTATGATTTAACGGTGAAGGGATGGCCAGCACATGGCGAACCACTGTTGCCAGCATTCTCGCCGAGAAGTGAACAGCTGTCAGTGTGCAGAGGAACCTTGATGTGTGGATCCAGAGTAGTAATTCCACCCAAATTGAAGGATAGAGTGCTCAATGAGCTTCATGAGGGTCATCTGGGAGGGGTAAAAATGAAGAATTTAGCCAGAGCATTTGTGTGGTGGCCGGGAATCGATAGAGAAATCGAAGAGATGACCAAGAGCTGTACAGGATGCCAGAAGGTCCAAAACGCCCCACCACAAGCCCCTCTACATCCATGGGAGTGGCCCTCATCTCCATGGCAAAGGGTGCACATTGATTTTGCTGGTCCATTTATGGACTCGATGTTTTTAATTGCGGTGGATGCACATTCAAAGTGGCCAGAGGTAATAAAAATGTCCTCAACCACCACAGAAAAAACTATCACAGTCTTACGAACCATATTCGCCAGAAATGGGCTGCCTGAACAGATTTGCTCCGACAATGGACCACAGTTTGTGTCTGAAGAGTTCCGGAGGTTCTTAAAGAACAATGGTGTTAAGCATTACACATCTGCCCCATATCATCCAGCCACCAATGGATTGGCTGAGAGGTTTGTTCAAACATTCAAGAAGCTATCAAGGCAATGTGTAATGAAGACATACCCCTACAACACAAGCTGGATAACTTCTTGTTTGCCTACCGGAATGCGACACATGCGGTTAGCAACCGAACTCCAGCCATGATGTTCTTCAATCGAAGACTACGATGCTGCTTGGATTTGGTTAAGCCAAACGTCAGAAGAGATGCGGAGAACAGGCAGTTTCAGAATATGAATGAAAGGCCGACCAGGAGTTTTAAGCTAGGTCAACCAGTTTTGGCCCAGGACTACCGCACAGAGAAATGGCAGCCAGGAACGATCTGCACACGGCAAGGACCCCTAATGTATACCGTGGATGTTGGAGAGAGCATTGTAAGACGCCATGCTGACCAGATTCTAGAGTCACTTGAAAACGTCAATTCCACACCATGATCCGATACACCTGGTGATGAAACCGAAGTACCAATTGCATCTACCTCAGAATCGGTGATATTGGAAGCAGACGAACCAAACAACGACGTTGATCCCGAATCAACTTTGCCAGAAGAACCTGATACCCCAAAGAGGCGTTATCCAGATAGAATCAGGAAGCCTCAACAAAGACTGAACTTATAATTGCTTAACTTCAGCTAATGTATCTAGCAACTGTAATTGTAAATATGTTATTTAATTATTAATCGAATGTTATGTACTGTTTAGCTAAAAGGGGAGGAATTGTAGTGTATGTACTTTGCAGAAGGAACTATATTCTGCAGCCCCTGTATACTGCAGTACCAGTAGTGACCACCCCTGTATATAAGCCTGTGTAGTAACTTTGCATAGTCGTTCCAGTTTTGTCTCCACTCAGTAAAGACCTGTTGTAACCAACTCCTGCAGTCCGTGTCTCAATTACACACGGACATAATACCAAGCTGCTGCTCACCCACCTGAAGCTGCACAGGCCAGAAGGCGCCAGAGCGCGACCACATTGCTGCCTGGGATGCAAGGGATGCATTCATGTTGGCCAGATTTGCTTAGCCTGCACAATCAAAAACTTTTCACTTCCACCTTCTTACCAGAGCATCGACAATGGACAAGAACCTGCGGATTCCTATCACTCCTGACCACCATGCTGACAATTGCAAGTCGCCCAAAGCCCTCAATGTGAAAGTTCCATTTGCGAAATGACACAGGCCACAACTTCAACAGTTTGCCATCAAATCTGTTTATGATACCATGACAAGATGGCTGGTCCAAATACAATACATCACAGCACCCAAGTGACTACCCTTGTGACTACTTGTGCATTATCTCCCTTGTACGTGTGCTCCTATGTGGTGCTTCCCCTGTAGCTTCAGCAGATGTGGAGGCCCCTTGCTCACTTTCTTGCTGCTCCTGTCTCGGCGCCTTTGGCGGCCGTCCCCTGGGGTGGTGAACCTGTGCGGGCTCGCCAAAAGTCTGCTGCTCCTACGGCTGCGCAGGGGCTGAGACGCCCATCTCAGTTGGGTGAGGAATCTGGTGGGGCTCTGACCGAGGGCTCTGCAGTGGCATGGTCGTGTGAGCGCTTAGAGAGGAGCCCCCACTTCCTTGTTCTCTGCCACCAACACCCTCTCATGGGTCAGCCCCACTTCAGAGCTAGCAAGTGGCTTGACAGCACCTTGCTGCACTTCAGGGGGGCCATGAGGACCCATTTCTGCACTGGAAGTCCTACTCCAGAGGACTTCCATGAAGGTCTGGTTTCTATGCTCAATTGCTGACCATTGCTCCTCAAGAGATATCATTCTAGTCTGAACAATTACCATGTTTTCCATACCCTGGCGACTAAGCTCCTCCATGGACGTAGCCATCCTCTCCTCTATGGTAGCCACCCTCTCCTCTACGGTAGCCAGCCTTACCATGGAGTTAGCCATCCTTTCCACAGAGGTTGCCATCCTTTCCGCAGTGATGCGTTCATGCGCCAGTGCCTCCACAAACGCTCGCTCATGTCCGTGATGGACTCCTCCATTCGCTCCACACTCGCAACGGCCCTGGAGACAAAACCTGCCAGAGACTCCTGCACCTGTTCCTGGAGTTCCAGCACCGCTCTCCTTCTGGATGGACCCGGAGGCACAGGGTCGACATGCAGCTGAGCCGAGCTGGCAGAGTCCTGCGCCCTCCGACGAGGACTCTCCACTGCTGATCCTGTCTCCACAATCTGCTGATGTTCACTTGTGAGCTGTGATACACCAGGTGCCAACACTACTCTATCTCGTGAAGGTCCCACCGAGGTGTGAGTGTCTGCGCTGGTGCTGGGTGCGATGAATTCTGCTGACGCTGCGTCCTCAGAGGTTACAGCTTCCTCTGAGGAGTCTGGAAGCTCAGGCTCTTCCTCCTGGACAGTGGGGACAAGGGCTTTCGAAGGTCCTGTGGGGGAGTAAAGGAAAGAGTTAGAGATGTGAGGTCAAGGTTACATGCACATTGAATAGTGCAGATGATCATAATGAATCTGATGCTCTAACAGATTGACTTATCAGTGACTCATGCAATGTCAATGAGAGAGATGCCAAACTATTCTGTCAGCAGCTTGCTGTGATGCGCCCATCTGTCCGTCCCCCACTTGGGTATCGTCCTCGATCCCGGCGATTTCCAGGGCCGCCTCCTCCCAGGGGGTGAGCTGGGCTACTGAGGGTGGCCCTCCTCCTGTCATGGCTCTTTCCCTCTTATTGTAGGCTCTCTTTTCCTGCAATGAGGGACACAAGTGGAGTTTGAATGAGAATGAAGGAGTGAGTGTAGAGAATCCATAGCATAGATGTTTAGAAGGAGACAAAGGGCCCTCCCTGTGTGTTGTAAGATGTTGTTGTGATTGCATCACAGTGATAGTGAGTGTGAGGGCTGCATGGTCGAATTGTTAAGTGAATGTGACCATAGAGAGAGAGAGGGAATGGGTAAGGGTGCAGGGATGTAGGTGTCAAGTGGGATGTGGAGGAAGAGGTTGGCAAAGCAGAGTGCAGGTGAGGAGAGGCGAAGGGGATCAGATTGAGGGAGATGGGGAAAGTCATACTCACTTTTCCTGTGCGGAGAAGGTCATGGAACCTCTTCCTACATTGCAGCCAGGTTCTGCGGCTCATTGAAATGGAGTTGACCTCCTGGGCCACTTGTAGCCACACAGCTTTTGTCTGCTGGGGAGGCTTTTTTCTCCCTGAGGAAGGAAAGAGCACCTCCTTATTACATCTGGCTCTGTGCACCAGAGCTTGGAGGGAGGGCTCATCAAACCGAGGAGCACACTTTTGCTTGATCGTTGATATTGTCGGGAAATCAACTCCTTCATACAATTTGAAGAGCTTTTGCAGTCTCCAGATGAATCAAGGTTGCTTGCAGGCCTTAAGTCCAGCAGCATTGATGATGTCATCGGAGGCGACTTTCTGTATGAAAAAACAGGAGTTCCCACACGCTGGAAATCAAGTGCCCAGCTAGGGGAAAATCGCACTTTTTCAACACTTCACTTAGGAGTCGGGGTCCTGACACAATTTCCGCCTGGCACGCCCCAGCCCGCCCATGCTGACAAATTCCAGCCCTCTGCCTCTATTTAGGAAGCCCAGAATCCCGTAAGCTTTTTTAACTGCTTTCTCAGCCTGCCCTGCCACCTTCAACGATTTGTGCACATATACCCCCAGGTCTCTCTGTTCATGCATGCCCTTTAGATTTGTACCCTTTAGTTTATATTGCCTCTCCTCGTTCTTCCTACCAAAATGCATTACTTCGCATTTTTCTGCAATAAATTTCATCTGCCACATGTCCGCCCATTCCACCAGTCTGTCTATGTCCTCTTGAAGTCTATCACTCTCCACTGTTGTCCCCAAGGCGGTCAATGCCACCAGTGGCCACGGTGCCAATGACCTGGTGCCTAATGGTCTCCAGCACTCTCGTCTCCAGCTGGCTCAGCTCTTCAACGTGGGCTTGGCCCCGCCTGTGCGCTCCTGCTCACGCCAGTTGTGAGCCACCTTGGCCTGCAAAAGAAAGGAAAGTTTGTGAGTGAGAGTAGTGCAATGTGTTTGAGTGATGTGCCTGCCATAGTTGAATAGCTGTTATTGTGTGCAAGGTGTGAAATGTGGGTATGAGTTTTGATAGGCAGAGATTGTTGGTGGGTGAGCGCTGGGGGTGTGGTGCATTGAGCAGTGTTTGAAGCTTGTGGTACAGATGTAGCATTTGTTGAAGCCTTCACTCACCCTGTCCATCCGTGTGAGGTTGTTAAACTTCTTCCTGCACTGGGGTGGGATCTGGGGACGACAGTGCTGCCCATGACGTGGTATGCCGCCTCCCTCCACATTGTCCGGCAGACTTGTGGCAAGGGCCTCCTGCCAGTTGACAGGTACAGGACCACCCACCTTCTCTCCATGGTGAAAACCAATGCCTTCATCCGAAAACCTCTGGGCTCTCTCCCTGGGGCAGCGATCTGCCATCAGGATTTGTAAATAAATGCTCCTTGTCCTTCTTCTTCTTCTTCTTCTTCTTCTTCTTCTTGTTTATTGTTGTGACAGCTGCACACCCAACAATGCTGAGAATGAGGTGCTGCAGCATCAGTGAACTTCCCCTTTAAGTAGTGAAAAAAGCCTGTGGTAATCATTATTTGCAATTAGACTACTCCCGATATTGGTCCAGCTTTTCAGTGTAACGCCAATGAGCTTGAGTTTTTAGACGTGAATCATGACTACAATCATTTTAATGAGTGAGTACAAATTTTGCGTGCATCCTAGCCGATTTTCAGGTGGCGCTTGTGGTGTATGTAACCTGTTCCACCTTAAGAGAACTACCTTAAGGGATGTACTACTTTCTCTTGGCTGCTGTATACTGTAATACCGGTGGTGACCACACCGGTATATAAGTGTTGTGTAGGGATTTGCTGGGCAGTTCAGCCCTGACCTCCGAATAGTAAAGACCTGTTAAAGTTATTCTTGTGGTCTGTGTCCAGTGATTTATAATAAGCATAACTGGGACACACAGACTTAACAGTGGCGACGAGTCCGATCTTACCCTGCGGCAGTTTTACATCCAAGGCAGCTTCGTCCTCAGAACGGGCGTCGAGAAGAGGCATCCGCCCTCATCATCCTGCTGAGCAACATCGCACGGGAGGCATCGAGAACCCGGGTTAAAAAGAAAAATTCTGACCACGAAGCCCTCCATCAGCGACAGGCAGTGATCATCCCTTCTACCACGGTGGTGGGTAAGCCGATCAGCGACACGAGCAGAAAGTCAGCCGCGTTGACTGTGGAGTGGGGGAGGGAAAACGGAGGAAAAAGAGCGGAGAACTCAACCACGGCCGGTGAAAAGGGCCGGGCTGCAATCGAGGCCGAGAGGCGCAGCGACTGGGGCAGCTTAAGGCACGAGAGCCGCGGAGAACTCAAACGCAGCCGGTGTAAAGGACCGGGCTGCATGCGGGGCTGAGAGGCGCAACAGCAGGGGAAGCGTGAAGGCCCACGGGAACCGTGGGGGAGTAAAAGCAGCGTCGGGGAATTGAGAACCGCTGGGGAGGCGAGAACGGCAGCAGCACGGCAATCGCCATTGCAGCCAGCGGGGGAAGAAGGCAAATGCGGGAATCCGCCATTGTAGTCGGCGGGGGAAGAAGACGAGCGCGGGAAAGACCGCCAAGCGCGGGAAGCCGCCATTTTAGTAGGCGGGGGAAGAAGACAAGCGCGGGAAGCCGCCATTTTGAGAAAAAGAAAAATTTAAAAACTTGCAAGGATGCCTAAACATGGGAACATTAATACCTTTGATAGCGATATCGAAGATTGGACCATGTATGTAGAACGCATGGAAGTTTATTGTAAAGCAAATAAGGTACCAGATGATGAGAAAGCACTAACCTTATTAAGCTCAATGGGTGCGAAGACATATGGGCTATTGAAGCACCTTCTATCACCAGGTAAACCGGTGGATCAGACTTTTGCGAATATTGTTACTGTCCTGAAAAATCATTTAAACCCCACGCCGCTGATGATAGCGGAACGATTTAAATTTTACAGAAGAACGCAGCTGAAAGACGAAAGCAACGCTGAATTTTTAATTGAACTGCGTAAGCTATCAAAGTACTGTCAGTTTGGAACAGGACTAGCAGATGCGCTGAGAGATAAATTTGTGTGTGGATTGCTAAAAGAAGGAACACAAAAGCGACTGCTTGAGGAGAATGATCTTACGCTTGATAAAGCTGTCGCTACTGCAGCATCGCACGAAGCCGCAGCGAGAGGCACTGCGGAAATGCAGCTACGGTCACCGGAACTCAGCACCAATCAAATGGTCTTGGGTACAGTAAAATGTTATCGTTGTGGAAAGACAACGCACGATCAGAACCAGTGCTGGTTCAAAAATCAGGAATGCAGAAAATGTGGCAGGCTTGGTCACATAGCTAAAGTATGCCAGTCAGGAAAGAAGACCAGCAACAAAAAGTCACCGCAGGAAAAGTACAGAAAGGTACACAAGGTGACAGAGAGCAGTTCGAACGAACAGAAGTCAAATTCAGACTCCAGCAGTAATGAACTGGGTAGTCTAAGAGTACACAATGTTGGTAATGAAGCAGACCTCCAAACAATCTGGGTCACACTTCAGATAGCAGGAGTCCAAGTGAAGATGGAATTGGACACTGGATCGGCATTGACGGTCATGAATAAGCAAGATTACAAAAGGTTATTCCCACATATTCCCCTACGGGATACGGAAATCGTATTGAAAACATACACGGGGCAAAGAGTATACCCCATTGGGAAGATAGAGGTAAAGGTGGTCCACAAGGGCAAAGAAAGCCGAGGAATGGACTTATATGTGCTACCTGAGGGAGGTCCACCACTACTGGGACGGGAGTGGATTAGGAAAATAAATATGGACTGGCATTCCTTAAAAGCACTAACGGTAAATTCCGGTAAAAAAGATGTCAAACCTAAACGATTGTCCAGAATATTGGACGATGCTAAAGAGGTGTTCCAACAGGGACTGGGAACACTGAGAGGAATTACGGCAAACATCAAGGTTGAAGAACATGCAAACCCGAAATTTTTCAAAGCCAGACCGGTACCTTATGCGATACGACCTGCTGTGGAAGCTGAGCTGGAAGGGCTAGAACGTTCAGGAGTACTGTCTAAGGTAGACTGGAGTGAGTGGGCCACGCCCATTGTTCCCGTCATGAAGCGTTCATCGAGCAACAAGCCGGGGGAACCGGGGAAGGTTCGCATCTGTGGAGATTTCAAGATCACTGTTAATCCGGTGCTTCACACGGTGCAGTATCCGCTTCCGCAGATTGAGGATATCTTCGCTTCGTTGTCTGGCGGGAAACACTTCACCAAGATAGACCTGGCGCAGGCGTACTTACAGATGGAAGTTGAGGAAGAGTCACGCCAGTATCTCACGATCAACACGCATAGAGGCTTGTACCGGTATAATAGGCTGGTTTTTGGAGTGGCATCGGCTCCAGCAATTTGGCAGAGGGCCATGGAGCAGGTATTACAGGGAATTCCAGGCACACAATGTTACCTGGACGATATTCTGATTACAGGAGATGATGACGAGGAACACCTTGCAAATTTGGAACTGGTGCTCACCAGATTGAAAGAATATGGACTTCGAGTTAATCGCCAGAAATGTGAGTTCTTTCAGAAGCGGATCTCGTACTGTGGTCATGTCATTGACCAGGAGGGGCTTCATAAGTCTCCTGACAAGAGCGAAGCTGTTGTGAAGGCTCCCGCTCCGGATAATGTATCCCAGTTGAGGTCGTTCCTAGGGTTGATGAACTATTACCATAAGTTTCTGCCAAATTTATCCACGGTGCTGCACCCGCTGAACGCTCTTTTGCAGAAGGGAGTACCATGGAAGTGGAGCGAGGACTGTAAGAGGGCCTTTCGCAAAAGCAAGGCATTGATCACCTCAGAGGACGTGTTGGCTCACTTCAACCCATTGCTGCCTATTCGTTTGGCTTGTGATGCTTCTCCATATGGTATTGGGGCAGTACTCTCACACAAGTTGCCAAATGGCCTGGAGAGGCCAGTTGCATTCGCATCCAGATCATTGACCTCCTCTGAGCGCAACTATGCTCAGATAGATAGGGAGGCTCTCAGCCTTGTGTGGGGAGTAAAGAAGTTTAATCATTACCTGCAGGGCCAAAAGTTTACGCTTCTGACAGACCACCAGCCGTTGGTATCCATTTTTAACCCTAAGAAGGGTGTTTCGGTGATGACAGCACAGAGACTCCAGAGATGGTCCCTTTTCCTAGGGGCACATCAATATCAGATCGAATTCAAAGGTACAAAGCAGCATGGTAATGCTGATGGGCTGTCGCGCCTGCCACTACCTACAGAGGAGGAGGCACCGACGGTTGACCCTGTTGAGTTATTTCACTCGACCATCATCGAATGTTTACCAGTCACCAATGCAAGTATTGAAAGAGAAACCAGGAACGACCCGACACTGTCCCGGGTCTATGAAGTGACAGTGAAGGGATGGCCAGCACATGGTGATCCACTGTTACCGGCATTCTCAGCAAGACGAGAACAGCTGTCCGTCTGTCAAGGAACATTGATGTATGGAACAAGGGTGATTATTCCTCCTAAGTTAAGAGAGAGAGTTCTAAAGGAACTGCATGAAGGTCATCTGGGGGGAGTCAAGATGAAAAGCCTTGCTAGGGCTTATGTGTGGTGGCTGGGTATCGACCAACAGATAGAGGATCTGACGAAAAGCTGCTCAGGGTGCCAAAAAGTGCAAAATGCACCTCCGATTGCACCGCTGCATCCATGGGAATGGCCTTCAACCCCATGGCAACGTGTATGTAAAGTCTGTAGGTTGTGCAGTAAATAACTTCAGAGACTTTAGAAGTACAAACAAAACAGGTCTTTACTATTCAGAGGTCTGGGCGATTTCTGATCTAGTTAACGTATCACAACCCTTATATACTGGTGTGGTCACTATCGGTATTACAGTATACATGAGCCAATAAATAGTGCCACCCTAAAGTAGTGCTCTTAAAGGCGAACGGTCACATTCTATAGTTCCCTTAAAGGTAAACGGTTACATACACAACACTCCTCCCTTCCTAGCTTATTACTTACAGAATCCCGTTAAACATACAATCTTCAATTTTATATAAACAGTTTGCAGATATACTCTCGATGGAGTCAACGTCATATAACAATTTACAGATATACTCTCGATGGAGTCAACGTCATATAACTTCATGTTTAACATAACATAATAACATATATAACTTCATGTCAAAACAGATCACAGATTCAGTCTCTGTGGAAAACAGTTCATAGATTCAGTCTCTGTGGTGTAGTCGGTTCACATTGCTGGAGTGACTCATTCAATAGTCCTTCCATGGTTTTAACAGTTTGAACTTCCGAACTGAATTGGCTCCGTTCGGAGGGACCACGTGTGTGATCTGGTAGAGGTAATAATGGTTCAGATGGGTCATCTTCTGTTTCGACTTTTCCTTTTCTGCTTCTTGGAGACTCTCTGGGCTCCACTGTCAGCTGCCAGCTGCATGCGCAGTTCCTCCTTCTCTTCCTCCTTTTTCCGTAGTAGAGCCACCTTCTCCCGATGTTCCGTAGACTTTCGGTGCTCCTCCATGATTTCTGTATGGTGGGAGTCGAAGTTACAAGTTGGGCAGGACAGGACATAGTAATATTCGGAGTCGTCCTGAGCTAGGCCAGCGAGAGGGTCTTCTATGTCCTCCCTACCCAGCTGGACGTCAGCCAGCTTTTGTTCCAAATCCAGACATCTTTCCTGAAGAGACTTCTTCACGTGTTCCGCTTCCTCTAACTTTTTCTGGGCTTTCAGCAAGTTGTTTACTAATGACCTCATTTGTGATTTTAATACTTCAACTTCCTTTGGAGATTGATTGATCGGACTATTCAATCCCTCTACCGGAGCAGTTGTTTCAGCGTTCTGTTGTTCAACCTTGACATGAGTCAGCGTACTTTTGGTATCTAAGGGTTGCTCTGCTGCCATCTTCTCAGTCTGTGTTGCAACCTCGGCTATTTCAATAACTTTTGAGAGCTCCAAACCCTTCTCCTCTGACGATTTAAGCTCATGTTCATGGCCCATTCTTACGGTCTCTGTGTTTCTTACAGTTCCCTTTTCTTCCACTGAAAAGATTTCCAGTTGCATCTGTTCTTCAAGTCGTTGGACCTCGGCCATTGCCGCTTCATATTTATTTTGTGTTTCCTTTAATCATTTAACGAGTTCTTGGACATCCTGTATTCCCTGTTCTGGTATGTCTTCCACCACTAATTTTTTTCCTATGGATTGAATCCCTAACGATGAGTCAGCCTTGGCCTGAAGCTCATCAAACATTTCCTGCAGACTTTGTAATTCTTGCTTATGGTCAACCTTTAGTTGTTCATATGCTTTCACTAACACGAGCTTTTCGGAAGTTGCCAAGTTAACCCCTTCCAGGATTGTAGTCCGAGCCTGTTCATACTGTTCTTTCAACTCGTTACACTCTGCTTGCAACAAGTCGTAGAGGTGAACTGGAATACCATCCTGACTTCCTGAAGATTCCTCTTCCTTTGGATCGTTCTGTGTATATTCTAGTTCCTGAACAGCCTCAGGGAGATGTGATTGGTACTTGGCCACGATGGCTCTATGGTCGCTCTCTGCTTGAGCGAGCTGTCTCTGTTGTCTTTCCAGGGACTCCCATTCGGTGTCCCAGAACTTTTTCACCTTTTCCATCTCTTGTAGGAGACGGGCACTCAACTGTTCTAATTGTCGTTGTACTTTGACATAACGTTGAGTTCTAGCCCGGTGTTCCTCCGTAATGCATATGTCTGTAGCTTGAACAGACTCAGAATTCTCTGTCTTTATGCACGCCATCGATTTCCCAACCTTAGTCCGTGAGTTCATGTTAATCTTGTTTTTCATACATAAGCTGGACTTATCGTCTTCCGGCTCAGAGTCTGAGCTGCTTGTCTGCACCGAGTCCTCACTCGTCATTGCTTGTCGGTAGTGCCATTCCATGTCTATTTTCTTGATCCACTCCCGTCCCAGAAGTGGTGGTCCTCCCTCAGGTAGTACGTACAGATACATTCGTGGGTGTTCTTTACCCCTATCTCTCACCTTGACTCGTATTTTTCCCAGGGGGTATACATGATGCCCCGTGTATGTCTGTAATACGAATTTGGTATTTCTTAAGGGTATGTGAGAGAATAGCCGGTGATAGTCCTTTTGGTTGATGACGGATACAGCTGATCCCGTGTCCAGCTCCATTCGTACTTGGACTCCCGCTATTTTTAGTGTGACCCAGATCAACTGTAGATCAGTTACTTTACCCACATGGTGGATTCTCAGACTATCCAGCTCCTGGCTGTTTGGGTCTGAGTCTGAATTTTGTTCGTCTGAACTCTTTTCAGCCACCTGATGCACCTTGTTGTACTTTCCTTGTGGTGGTGGCTTCCTTTGCTTGTTGGTCTTCTTTCCGGACCTGCATACGTTCGCGATGTGACCCAGTTTGCCACATTTCCTGCACTCTTGGTTCTTAAACCAGCACTGATTCTGGTCGTGCGTTGTCTTTCCACAATGGTAGCATTTGGGAGTGCTTGCTGTAATTTGGTCCACCCCGAGTGCCGCCGCCTTTAGCTGCATTTCCGCCGTCCCTTTCGCTGCGGCTTCGTGCGATGAAGCTATGAGGACAGCCCTGTCCAGTGTGAGGTCGTTTTCTTCCAGAAGTCGCTTCTGCGTTCCTTCTTTGGCCAAGCCGCATACGAACTTGTCCCGCAGCGCCTCTGTCAAATTCCCTCCAAACTGGCAGTATTTCGCTAGCTTACGCAGTTCGACTAAGTATTCCGCATTGCTTTCATCTTGCCTCTGGGTTCTGGCGTAAAATTTAAATCGTTCAGCCAGCATCAACGGTGTGGGGTTCAAGTGATCCTTCAACACTGTTACGATCTCTTCGAAGGTCTGGTCCACTGGTTTAACTGGTGCTATTAGATGTTTCAAAAGCCCGTATGTTTTTGCTCCCATCGAATTTAACAAAGTTATTGCCTTGTTGTCATCCTCAATTTCGTTGGCTACGCAATATATTTCTATGCGTTCCACATACGTGGCCCAGTCTTCTATTTCTGCATTAAAGTCATTAATATTTCCTCGCTTAGGCATCTTCTTCTCTTTTTGAGAACAGTACAAGTATTACTTTACTTATTATTAATTTTCTTCTCTCTTCTTGAGAACACACCAGCCTTTCTGAAAAATCTATTACTTTTCTGAAATTCTTAATAATTTCCAAGATGGCGGTTTCCCGCTTCTTCCTTCTTCTTCAGCGGTTTTCCCTGAAAAATGGCGGCTTTCCCGTGCTTCTCGCTCTCCCCGCCCACTTCAATGGCGGTTTTCCCGCGCTTGGCGGTCTTCACCCGGTCCCCCGACGCCGTCTGTCAGCCCGAGTGCGGCCCTTATCTATAATGCGATCGCTGGATCGCGAAGCGGCTGCCGGCCCTTATCTGTAGATCCGATCGCTCTCGCGGCTCTCGGCCCTTATCTGGAGATGCGATCGCTGGCTTGCAACGCCTCCCGCTCGGCTCTGGCTCCCCCGCTCGCGCGGCTCTCGGCTCTGACACTCCCGCGCCTACTCGCAGGCTCAGCGCTTCGTGGCAGCGGTTGCTGCACGGCTTCTCACATTGCCCGCGGTCCGGCTGTCACCCGACGCCGTTGGACCCGAATGCTTTGCCCTTCTCCTCCAAATACTTCTACCCCGTTTTTTTTTAATTTATTTGTTTTAACTACTCACAGTCTCTTCGGCCGCCTTGTTTTAGGCTGATTGGCTCGCTCAAGATGTGGTAGCAGGGTAATCTGTGCCTGTTGCTGCCGCAGCTTTGCTGTTAATCTTCCAGCTTCCAGTAAGTACTATACTTTTAGTAGACGGAGCCTCGTGTTTTCTTTTTGAAGCTCTCTGCTACTGGTTAGTCTTGCCGCAGGGTACGATCGGACTCGTCGCCACTGTAAAGTCTGTAGGTTGTGCAGTAAATAACTTCAGAGACTTTAGAAGTACAAACAAAACAGGTCTTTACTATTCAGAGGTCTGGGCGATTTCTGATCTAGTTAACGTATCACAACCCTTATATACTGGTGTGGTCACTATCGGTATTACAGTATACATGAGCCAATAAATAGTGCCACCCTAAAGTAGTGCTCTTAAAGGCGAACGGTCACATTCTATAGTTCCCTTAAAGGTAAACGGTTACATACACAACAGTGTACATATTGACTTTGCTGGTCCATTCATGGACTCCATGTTTTTAATTGCGGTGGACGCACATTCTAAATGGCCAGAAGTGATTAAGATGACTACCACTACCTCGGAAAAGACGATCGCGGTGCTAAGAACGATATTTGCAAGAAATGGATTGCCAGAACAAATATGTTCAGACAACGGACCGCAGTTCGTGTCAGAAGAATTCCAGAAATTCATGAAGAAGAATGGGGTGACACATTATACCTCTGCCCCATATCATCCGGCTACAAACGGGTTGGCCGAGAGATTTGTACAAACGTTCAAAAAAGCAATAAAGGCCATGAGTGAAGATCAGATTCCACTACAACACAAGGTGGACAAATTCCTACTGGCATATCGAAACGCCACTCATGCAGTGACAAACCAAAGTCCTGCCATGATGTTCTATAACAGGAGGTTGCGGTCCAGGTTGGACTTGTCAAAACCAAATGTGCGGAGGGAAGTTGAAAACAAACAGTTCCAGCATATAAATAACAAGACCACTCGGAGCTTCGAAATAGGACAACCAGTGTTAGCCCGGGACTATAAAAACGAGAAATGGCAATCTGGAACAATTCGGGCCAGACAAGGACCCCTGATGTACACGGTAGATATTGGTGAAAATGTAATACGGCGTCATGCTGACCAACTGGTAGAATCGAGAACAAGGGTCGAACCCATGGTTACGGCAGAGACAACCGTGGAAGAAGTTAGTGAACCTGAAGCATCTACCTCAGAAGTGAATGTACCTGATGATGATGTCCAATCCATAAGAGACCAACTAGATGAGTCACCCCAGCAACGAGAATCAGAGACCCCTGAAAGGCGTTATCCAACTCAAATCAGGAGGCCTCCTCAGAGACTGAATCTTTGAACTGTTTTGCATGAAGTTGTGTATATATATATGTTATTATGTTATGTTAAATGGGGATATAACTGTTAAGCTAAAAAGGGAGGATTGTGGTGTATGTAACCTGTTCCACCTTAAGAGAACTACCTTAAGGGATGTACTACTTTCTCTTGGCTGCTGTATACTGTAATACCGGTGGTGACCACACCGGTATATAAGTGTTGTGTAGGGATTTGCTGGGCAGTTTAGCCCTGACCTCCGAATAGTAAAGACCTGTTAAAGTTATTCTTGTGGTCTGTGTCCAGTGATTTATAATAAGCATAACTGGGACACACAGACTTAACAGCGCTACTTAACCATTTTTAGTCTAAACAATGCCCATTTCTTGACTATAATGAATTTCTAGGCCTAGGCTAGTCCTGATATAAATTTACCCATCAACCAGTTTGAGTTAGTGAGTTACACTGACATTTTAACCTGCCCCCTATAGGTGGGAAAACTTTATTTAGTTTTCAGCAAGGATACTGAGGACAAATGCCCATAACTTGGCTGACCTATCTTCAGCTTGAGGTGAACTCCTGCTGCCTGCTTTTTATAAAATATTGCCTTTAGAGCAGGACAGAAAGCTCCCAATTGGTTCCACAGCCTCATTCCATCAGGTATACCGACAGAATGTTTGTCTGCACAACTACAGTGACTGCACTTCAAAGTAATTCATTGTGTGAAACACTTTAATATATTTTGTCATTGGAAGACATTTTTATAAATGGAACATTATGATTTATTATTATTTTAAGAAGGGAGAGGTGAGAGACGAATGTGTCATAGAGGACGTGAACATCAGAGGTTGCAATAAGGGAGAAAGCATAAGACAAGACAAAAGATTTGGAATACACTGACCATTGATGCTGTGCTCTTCTGAAAATGTTGAAACTGAATGATGGTGATGTATAAAAGAATTAGAAGTAGATGAATGTTATACATTTAATATTGTATTTCCTCCACAGGTATTGGGCTACTATTTAAAATCATTCACAGCAGAAGCAGGTATGAACTTTGAGATGATAATTCTTGTATTTGTAATATAAATATTTTAACTGGTATGGAATATTTACATTTGGGAACTCTTAAATTGCCAACAGTACTTCGGGTAAATAATTTGTGATTAATTTATCAACATATATTTATCAACAAAATTTTAGCAAAACAGCTTATTCGTTAGTGATGGACATTAGCCTATTACTGTTCTATGTAATTTTTCAGGTGAAATCATTAGGCCAAATTGTTCGAGGCAGTAGATTTTTTATTACCATCTTTCAATGTTGATTATATGGACTAACAATCAATACAGATGTTTTTAAAAGTAAAAAGTGTATTCTAAAGATGTGAATGCTTTCATTTATGGTAATGCTTTACATGTGGCTTACATTTGGTAATTTGTTCTGTTACATGATTCAATACATATAAAATGTAAATTCAATTCATTTACTTTGGAATTGATGATCTGTCGCCATTAACTAATGTTTGTAATGAATTCTGTTACATTAGTAAATAGACATGCCTGATTAATCATTAAACCATACATGCCCTTTACCTCCTAGTGCCCTGCTCTTGCTGAATCACTGTGTAGCATTGGCAGTGGGGACAAATATCATATCATATGCATGAGGCCAATTTGAACCATAGTCCTAACTCTGTGTACAAGCCAAACTTTAGCATTAAGAATGTGCAACAGCTTAATGTGCCAAAACTTGTGAAGCATTTTATCATAGTTTTGGTTGTCAGCTCATCACATGGTGTGTAGTTACTTGTTATAAATGTTACAGCCACAAGACTGTAACACTGAATATCTATAAACATCCGCAGAGGTGAAGAAAATCCTTAAAGCAATTATGTCTGCAAAATGTTGGTGACTGCTATCATGTGTATATCTTTTGAGGCTCTCCTTGCCATCTGTTCATTTATATTACATGGTCTTTAGTTGCAGGGTGGTCTTGTGCTGATAATATTCCTAAACAAAAACCTTATTATTAGAAACGGCATTTGATATAAATACAAATAGAAGTTTTACTTGTTACAATAGAACCAAAATCATAAGGCTTTTGAATGTACTTCATGTACTTCCCTCCCTGTGTATAAGTATGCACTTTATTATCACTTGCAGTCTGAAATACCCAGGTATCTCACTTCCTATTATGGACCTGTGCCAAAGCACCTTGATGAACCGCTTGGCAACTCATTTCTCAAATAGTGCCAATTTTTATTTCTTCAAGTCAGATTCATTTTTAGTTCACCGGTTAATGGAAGAGGAGACAGTGAAATTAGGTACAATGTCACATGGGCTAGTGACCTTCCTTCTGAAAGAAACTCAGCTGATCAGGATCTTGGAGCATCCTTCTAACCACAAGTTGGCATTCGCTTCTGGAATACTGATAGATGCCTTCTCACAAACACTAATTAAATGTAGCCTTGTTGGAGATTCTTTTACTTGACTGTCCTATTTGCACATTTAAGGCAGAATGTTAAAAATAGTGATTCCAGCAGCCTGGCAGCATTGTGACAACAGCTGATTTCGCAGTCTGATTGATGGTTGCTGGTTTGAGATTCACGGTTGCCTGACAGGTGAATTTTGACTTGCTTTGCAGTTTGGTCAATTCTCAGTGAAGCCAGTAAGAGGAGCACCTTTAAGATGCATCCAACCTCAGGGAGGAAACTTGAGATGGCTACCTCATCCTGCTAGAAAAACACCGATCGTGGTGCAACATTCATGATGATCTTGGAGATGTCAGCAGAGCCTGGACCAGGCTGAAGGAGGCAGTGCTGAGGTGAGAGACCATGTGAGGGATGAAGGGGAAAAAAAACAGTGACTTTACATAGATTGAAGATCACTAGTGTGGTTCATAAATTATTAATATAGCTGCAGGGTTTTCATTAACTTTTACACTAGGAAGAAAAATTACCAAAGGCAGGATAACTGGCAATTTTAACGGGGGAAGCAATCTTCTCGGAGAAGCTCCTGTTGTAGGTGGAGCTCTTCTATAATACTAGACTTTTGATGGAGCAATGAACTATTAGTTTAATCTAATCTTCCTTTGATGTGGTAAAGCTTTGACAGATACTCATAAACTGTTACAGTAATTGTTTTATTAAGTCTTAGTTGCTGAAATAGGACACTGAAGACATGAAAGGGGTGTAGGCTGAGGATGTACACGGTAAGGAATGAAAACAATTAATATTAAACTCCAGATTTGCCTTTAAAAATATTCTCTCTTTTTCAATTGCTTGCATTACTGCTTTAAACTAATAGATAATGTTTTTTCATTTAAATAAACTGAATTACAATGAACTTCAATGTAAAAAAAAGTATGTTTAAAATACAATATTGCAAAGTCATGGGAAAAGCCTATAGATCAAATCTTAAAAAATGAGACCACCTCTTGAATAGCAAAACAAATCTAATCAATGGAATAAAAGACGGTAATGTATTCCACTTTTAGATGTCATTATTGTCAGCTTATGGACAGTTTTTCTCACACTGTTTCAGTCAGTGACTTTGAAATTACAGGGTTAGGGTACAATCTTTTAAATACTCATGAGCAAAGGAAATGACGTCTCCGGAATTCTTATGCTGCTTTATTCAGCTAATCATGAAAATTAATTAGGCAAAGATAGTGATATTAGACTTTCATTCCATGCATGCATAATTCATATTAATCGATTGAACTGTTTCAAAAATACCTTTGAAAGAAAAATGATCCCATTAGAGTGGGTTTAATCCAAATCAGAGCTGAAGAAGCACAGCATTTCAAAACCTTACCAAAGCCTTGTTAATTGTCATAAGCATTTTAAATTGATTATTCCTACATTAACATGTGACATTTCATTTGTCAATGCTGGATTCAGAAATAAATGTCTTAATGGAAAAGCTGGGGGGACTGCATTGAACATGTGTATTGTCCCATTATAGCAAATGAGTAGCTAGAGGGACACTCAGTGCACACTCAATTACTGTATTGGTTTATACTGGGGAAAATACCCTTTTAATGTAATTTTATTATACATGTAAGAGAGTTAAGAATATCATTGCACATATTTTAATTGTAAATCAATTTAGGAACCATTTATTGAAAACAACTTGTTGTTTAAATGCCAGTTTTCCAAATGCCATCTTGTATAGGAACCACAGCAGAAAGTAAAGGAGCTTCAGAATGACTGTAAAATCCAGGTTGTGGGTCACTCTTGTGTATAAATAACTCCTCAATTTCTATGGCTAAAAATATCTAAAAGTTGAATTGGTGCATGAGTCACTTGTGTAGAGGCAGGAATGAAGGTACGATTCATACACCAGATGTTCCAGCAAACGTTTGCAGAAAAACAACATTGTGTATCTTCTATTGTATTGTATTGTACATTGTGTATCTTGTTCCTTTCAGTTACTGAGCTAAAATATAACGTTTATTGCATTTTAGGTTTTCCGGCAGTTAATCATGTTTACATTGCAATAATTTAAAATCCAGTAAGGTATTTTGAAAATAGATATCATCATAGTGATTCGACTGATATTGGAATTTTTCAATGTAAATAGTTCAGTAACAAGCAAAATTAGTGTTTATATTCCTGTTACTGGTCTGTGTTAAATGTTGTACTGTATGCAGGGCTTTAGATTTTCTTGATATCTTTTCTGTTGAATTCTTGCCTGTTTTATATAAAGTTCTGTATTTACACTGATATTTAAGTACATTTTGATTTAAGAATTCAGTTTAGATATGCTTTTTAATTAAGAATACTTTTCCATAACAATGCTGAACACCATGAATGCAAATTGTGTGAATCAATTAATTAATAATTTTGCAGGAGAGTAGTTCCCATTAATACCCACTGTAAAATCTACTGCATACGTTGCACTTTGACAAAAGTTTATATGACCTGCAGTTCACCTGATGCATTGCTGTAGCTGTCCAGTACGAAGTGTTAGCTTTGATTATTAAATGAGTTTAATGTGTATAACAAGTTTTACACTAAGTCTTAATTTACGTCAGTAATAGCTTGTTTGATTGAACATCATTGTACTTTACTCCCAAATTGCTTTGGGTATTTAGGGCCTAGCTTTTACAAAACATGTTAGCTTCATCCCTCAACTCCCAGTTCCCCAGGGGGCACTTGAGTCATTAATGGGTCCAACTCAGTCATTCGTTGTGGGCATTCACCTCTGGTTGTTGAGAGCATTTCCATATTCTTACATATGTATCAGTAGCAGGTTATTGTACACTTTTCATAATAATAAATGCTGTACATTAAAAATATAATTAGAATTCAGTGTTTATTCAGTCAGACATCTGGAGTTAAATTGTGCCCCCACCCCCATTCAGTACAGCAACACTGAATCGTGGGTTGGGTAGGCAGGCATTGCACCAGACAATGGTATGAAAAACAAGCTTTCTACTCCTCACCCCAGTGTTGGAAGGTACTTGAAAGAGGGAACATAACAGACCATGTCAGGGTAGGGTGGTGTTCTTTTTTCCCTCTATGTATTAACAAAAGACAAAAAAGAAATTCTTGCAATTATAGAGTGCCTTTCATGACCCCAAAGCGTTTTACAGCCAATGAAATACTTTTGAAGTGTAATCAATGTTGTAATGTAGGAAACATGGCAACCATTTTGCACACAGCATGGTCCCACAAGCAGCAATGAGATAATGACCAGATAATCTGTTTTAGTAATGTTGGATGAGGAATAGATATGGGTCAGGATACCGGGGAGAACTTTGTTGCTCTTCTTCGAAATGCCATGGGATCTTTTACATCCACCTAATAGGTTTAACATCTCGTCCAAAAGACGGCACCTCCAACAGTGCAGCACTCCCTCAGTACTGCACTGGAGTGTCAGCCTAATGATAGAACTAAACCCAGGTAATAGCTGCTCTCATGTCAGCTCTAATTAGTGTTTGCACCCATTTTAAGAGAGTCATGGGGATGATTTTAACCCTACTCGCTCAGCAGAAACCTGGCGGGTGGGCAGTTAAAATCGCCCTGGCACTTACCTGTCTGAAAGTCGCCAACATCTGCAATTTTAACCTGCTCTCCTGGGCAGGTAGCAAGAACACGTGCCCGGAGCCAACAGGGTCCTTCTTTACATATGCAAGTTGCAGCCCGATGATATCATTGAGACCCGACTATAATTTTAACTCAGGCCTGAGCGGGGAATCCACCTTCCAGCTCAATCTATCCTTATCAATGTTCCAACACTGCTGCATTTGCCATGGGTCATTTATCGCAAAGCTGGTTTCTGTACTTTCTACAGAAATAATTGTGCTGGATTTTGCTGCAGAAATAACGGTGAGGCTAACAGCGCTCATTGTATTAAAGTGTAAATTGGACAGCAACTTTCAATGACCACACAAGCGCACTTAAACGTGGAAATCTTGGAAGTTGCTGTCCGAGTTGCCCTGTTCCACCAGAAGCTTCACTACAACAGTATCTTGCCAAGAGACTCAGCTTTGAAATACATGGAACAGCATGAAATTGCAGTACTTGCATGATAGAATCATAGAATCACAGAATAGTGCAGCACAGAAGGAGGCCATTCGGCCCATCGAGTCTGTATTGGCTCTTTCGAAACGCAACCCAGTTAGTCCCACTCTCCCGCTCTTTCTCCATATCCCTGCAATTTTTTTTCCTTCAAGTATTTGTCCAATTCCCCTTTGAAGGCTAAATTGAATCTGTATCCATTACCCTATCAGGCAGCGCATTCCAAATCCTAACCACTCATTGCTTAAAAAAGTTTTTCCTCATGTCACCTCTTGTTCTTTTGCCAATCACCTTAAATCTGTGCCCTCTCATTATCAACCCTTCAGCCATTGGAAACAGTTTCTTTTTATTTACTCTATCTAAATCCTTCATGATTTTAAACACCTCTATCAAATCTCCTCTTAGCCTTCTCTACTCCAAGGAGAACAACCCCAGCTTCTCTAGTCTATCCACATAACTGTACTCCCTCATCCCTAGAACCATTCCAGTAAATCTCTTCTGTACTCTCTCCAATGCCTTCATGTCCTTCCTAAAGTGTGGTGCCCAGAATTGGACACAATACTCCAGTTGGGGCCGAACTAGTATTTTATGTAGGTTTAGCATAACTTAGTTGCTTTTGTACTCTATCCCTCTATTTATAAAGCCCAGGGTCCCATGTGCTTTATTAACTGCTTTGTTAACCTGTCCTGCCACCTTCAAAGGTTTGTGCACAAACACCCCCAGGTGTCTCTGTTCCTGCACCCCCTTTAAAATTGAACCGTTTAGTGTGTATGGTCTCTCCTCATTCTTCCTACTTCACCTCACACTTCTCTGCATTGAATTTCATCTGCCATGTGTCCGCCCATTCCACCAGCCTGTCTATGTCTTCTTGAAGTCTATTACTATCTTCCTCACTGTTTACTACACTTCCAAGTTTCATGTCATCTGCAAATTTCAAAATTGTGCCCTGCACTCCCAAGTCCAAATCATTAATGTATATCAAAAACAGCAGTGGTCCTAATATGGAACCATGGGGAACGCTACTGTATACCTCCCTCCAGTCCAAAAAACAGCCATTCACCACAACTCTCTGTTTTCTATCCCTTAGCCAATTTTGTATCCATGCTGCTACTGCCCCTTTTATCCCATGGGCTTCAATTTTGCTAACAACCCTAATATGTGTTACTTTATCAAACACCTTTTGAAAGTTTATATACACAACATCAACTGCACTGCCCTCATCCACCCTCTCTGTTACCTCATCAAAAATGTCAATCAAGTTAGTCAAACACAATTTGTCCTTAACAAATCCATGCTGGCTCTCCTTTATTAGTCCATGCTTGTCCAAGTGGCTGTTATTTTTCTCTTGGATTATTGTTTCTAAAAGCTTCCCCACCACTGACATTAAGCTGACTGACCTGTAATTGCTAGGTTTATCCTTCTCCCCTTTATTGAACAAGGGTGTAACATTTGCAATCCTCCAGTCCTTTGGCACCACCCCTGTATCTAAGGAGGATTGGAAGATTGTGGTCAGCCCCTCCGCAATTTGTACTCTTACTTCCCTCAGTACATCCTATCCGGACTGGGTGACTTATCCACTTTAATTACCACCAGCTTTTCCAGTACCTCCTCTTTATCTATTTTTATCTCATCCAGTATCCCAGCAACCTCCTCGTTTACCATAGCTTTCGCAAAGTCCTCTTCCTTGGTAAACACCAATGCAAGGTACGTACTCATTTAGTACCTCAGCTATGCCTTCTGCCTCCACAAATAGTTTTCCATTTTGGTCCCTAATCAGCCCCACAGTTCCTCTAACAACTCAATTACTGTTAATATGCCTATAGAAGACCTTTGGATTCCTCTTTATGTTAGCACACTAAACTCGCCAGTTAGGGCTTGTACATTCCAGTGTAATCGAATTTTTAATGGCGTGATGAGTCTTAATTACTGCCAAACAATCTCTCTGGCACTGAAAATTAACTTTTATAACTATGGAGTCTCATTCCTTCAGATTTTAATTTTTGCTGGAGATTTAAAAAAAATAAAAATTGTAATTACTTATTTTAACTTTTTCTTTCTGTTGCTTTGATCTCTCTCTTAATCCCATCTTTCTTTCCCTCTCTTTAGTTCACTTTCTGTACATGATTTGGAATTGAATTAACTATTCTAACTTACACTTCCTGGCTCAGACTCTGCATTGCTAATTAACAATTCTTCAATCTGATTAGTTAAGGAGATACACGGTTCACACAGATCCCAGATCCCCTGTAGAAGCTGCTGGGCCAAAATGGCTTTCTAATCACAGCAAGTTCCAGTGCAAAATCCCATAGAAAGTCTGTGGCCAAGTGTAAGTGTAATGAATGGCTAGCGCCGTTCGTTCGCTGCTCAGAGCAAAATCCGGCCCGTAGTTTTTGTTCTCCAAGATGTCTTGTATCCCTTATTGATGCCGTTGGAGCGGTCACTTCCATCCCTTGTGGTTGCTATGAACATATCTGAATTCATTTACTACAATAGCCATAAAAACAAACATATCGCAAGTACAAATAAAGTTAGGTGCAATGCCCCTGCAACAGTAGAACTTTTAAATGTTGAATTAAAATTCCTGCTTTAGCAACAATTGGGTTTGGCTTTTTGACTGATCTGATTGAGTCTGTGTTCTAAATAAGATACAGAAGTTAATTGTAGTTAACATGTGCTGATACAGTGCTTTCCACTTTTAGCGTAATGAATATATCAAGTAAGTTTCATTCAGGTGGGAATTATGCTTTTGAGTTTTGGGAGAGTATGAGGATGGTTGTCGGGCTAGAGGGTGGAGCAGGTTACAGTGATAGGGAGAGGTAAGGCCTAAATCTAAGGATGAGTATTTTAAATTTGAGGCATGGGGGATAGTGTAGGTCAATAAGTGATGGGCGAGTGCAACATGGTGCAGATTAGAATATGGGTGTGGAGGAGCTGAAGTATATGGATGGTGCAGGATGGGAGGCTGGCCAGGAGAGTATTGGAATAGTCTAGTTTGGAGGTGACAAAGGCACAGTGGCAGATGGGCTGAGGCAGGGGTGAAGGTGGACAATGCTAGAGAGTAAGAGAAGTTGAATCAGGCATTTAGGGGGAATGGGATTGAGGGAGCTGGAGGTGGGTGTCATGGTTGCGATCAGCTTGGAAAGGGCAGGGGGAAATGGAGAGAGAGCAACGAGAATTCATGGCTATGGTGGGGACAGGACTCGGGAGGTTTGGCTTAGTGGGCAAGGGGAAGGGGTAAAAACAGCAGGGTCAACTGAATGGTTCTATCTTGGAGGTGAAGAAATCCTTGAGCTCTTCACACGTTGTTAGAGGTGAGAGTGGAAGGGGTAGGGGCTGAAGAAAATGGCTGATCATTGGGAAAAGAAGCTTGGGGTAATCTTTGCTCTCCAAAACGATCTTAGAGTAGTTGGCCCTTTTGGCTGAGGAATGTGAGGCCTGGTAGAGATTGATGTGTTGAATGTCTAAACTTATTTTGTGCCAGGTGCACTCAAAGTTGTGCTTCTTGGACATACAGGAGCAAAGATAGAATGGTACCAGCGGCAACAGCCAGGATGGGAGACAGTAATGATTTTGCTGGGGATAAAAGCAACAAAAATGAAGAAAGGGGAGTAGTTAAGCTTTTTGACTCATTCTACTTAACTCCATTCCACATGGAGAAGATGGCAGTGCAAGAGAGCAAGAGTGGCTAGGGGGCAATAGAAAACTGCCCAGAAGCAGCCAATCGCATGCCATGGTCCAAATGTAATGGCTTCCTGTTCCAGATGCAAACTATGGTCTGTTATTTGAATAGCCCCACAATACTGCTGAGAGTCCTGTAAAAGGGAAGAGTAGCATTCAAGCGCTATTTACTTCTATAGGAATCACCTTATGAATGAGAAGTTAGCAGCTTGGTCCTGTATCTTGCAGAAAAACTGAAGCATGTAATTAAAACCCAAATTAAATTGTTCATATCAATTAGGAAAATCAGCTAACTGTTTCTTGTAACAGTATTAGAAAAGACATGTTGAATTTGGGGAAGGATGAATGTGACTGTCTCAAGGAGGAAAGAGATGGCCATGATTGGGGAAAAAAGAGGAGAGAAAGTGTGTGGTATGTTTGGAGAAGGGACAGGAGTGTCGGGGAAGGAAATCAGGGAACCTGTGTCCGCATTATGGAAAAGAAGGGGGAAGTTTCCCTGAATTTAAAGGCAATGCAATATGATGGGGCTTTTTAACACAACTCAATGGGCTTTTTATATACACATCAGATGTGACTCTTGGCAGATGTAGCTAGATCAGTCAAGAACTCAGCTTTCATTGTCTAATCAATTAACTTAACCATTACACTTACTATTACAAGGATTACACAATTATTACAGGTGCCAGAGGTGATGGAACATTTTTGTGTCCTGTTCAGCAACTTTAAATTTGTCTACAGCCTGAAGCAAGAATCAGCTAAGGTTTCTAACACATGAAGCTTTTTGTGTAGAATATTTAGTGCTTTTGATTGTTGACTGTTGACATAAGTCTGTGGAATCCTCACTCTTTATAAACTGAAGCTAACCATTGACTGAGATGTTGGTCTTTTAAAATTTCAATCAAGTATGACTTTGAGCATTTTTCAAGCAGGAAGCACCTGATGTATTTTAGCTGGTAGCCTTGTTACCTGTGGATTTCTGATATGCACCCAAATGAATTTTCAGGAGATAAAATAATTCTGATTAGTCCCTTGAATATTGTTCATGTGTTGTCTTCTGATCTGAGATATATCTCTATCGTCTCAAATAAGCATACAGGGGAATGAATATTCAGCTAAATTCAGATCCCTGCTCTCTCAGTTATAGCTGTTACTAAACTGATGGGGCATGTTGGAAACCTGATGCTAATGCCTTCTCTGTCTGATTGCTCAGAGGTTCATGAAATGAGTTGGGTTTGTGATTTTCCCCTCCTTTTGTTGTGAAGAAACTCCTCCTTTACAAAGATAGTACATATTTTTGCTCTTACTTGCAGGGATCAGTACAAGTAGGCACATGCAGTGGCACTCTTTTAAAAGGTGAATAATGTTCTGAAATGTGTAGACCTGACTTGAAATGTGTGTTGTATATTTTCTGAGTACAACTGTGATTAATTTCCTCAGTTCCAAATGTACTATTGTTGGTCATATGCCATTAATAAAGTATGTAACTGATAAATGGCTTGTGATTGAGGATTTCTAGGTCTGTATCTTCCTAAAACTCTGAGTTAATAGTCTTCAGTTCAAAGGCTGAATATCAGTTCCTATTGTTTCTAAGCTGATTGACTCAGGTATCCTTTCCTATGCTTTGTAGTCTCAATATATTCTAGTCTAATACCAGTTGCATGTAGTTTACCCAAGTGTACTGCATCAGTTTCAGCTGCACATATGTGGTCATGTAAGACATGTACACCAAGTTATACAATAGTTCTTCCAATTCGTTCAGTTCATTATCCCCTCTATCATGTGGAGTTAATGTGGTTTTATAATATTTTTAATAATTGAGAAACCTAGGTGAAGGGCCAAGGATCATTATGTAGGACACCACCAAGGGTGAAAAGAGTAGGAGAGGAGACAAAGTAAATCAAATAGTAGTGATTAGGCGACACATAGCTCCTCAAAAATTCTGGAAGATTTTGAGAAATAACCTAACTAGAGTTGTGGACCAGGATATCCATGGGTTCAAATACTCATGGGTTTCTGAAGATGCTGGATTAGGTTCCATCACTGAGGCTTATAATGAAGATAAAAGCACATGGAATTAATAGCAAATTAGTCATCTGACGCTAGATTTGGCCACAATAAAAGACAGAGGATTATGAATGGACAAGGCTTTCTGTGGGAGTAGTTATATAGGAGCTTGGTCTAGGTCTTCTGCTTTTCACATTGTTCATAAATGATTAGATTAGTTCATGTAATATTGTCAAATTTACATATAAAGCCAAACTATGTGGCCCAGTTAATTGGACAAATTAAGCAGATGTGCTAAATGAAGGTGGATGGGTTTTAATTTAGATTAATGTGCTGCACATTGGAACATGAAATGTGCAATTTGTGATAGGCAGGTTTAAATATAGAATAAGGCAGGGCAGGCCAACGGGAACACAATCAAGTGGCTTCCTTTAGAGGGATCACACCACTCTAATTTGTAGGGAAAAATGAAAATAACAAATCACAACAGAAAGATTGGGGGAAATCAAAACAAAAATCCCATGCAGTGCCCACCAGTCATGGAAGGCACACAATGAGTGAATCCTGTTTTGAGATAGGGCAGTTGAAGTGTCGGGCTATATAAGCCTTGCTCCATGGAGACACAATCAAGTGTCCACCCTTAAATGGATGACATTACTATTTTTAAGTAATAAAAACAGAAAATGCTGGAAATACTCAGCAGGTCAGGCAGCATCTGTGGAAAGAAAAATTAACGGGCTCGATTTTAATGGAGGAGGCGGGATGGAGTTGGGTTTCCTGGTGGGCAGGTTTTGGGCCCCCTGCTGGTTTCAGCCGCTCCTGGTGTCTCATTTTGAGTTAATTGGTCCAATTAGTGCCGTCGCGCACGCTGCCTGCTGCAATGAGTTGCCGCGGGTCTGTTGGTCTGCACTGATGAGGTCTTTGCTGCTCTTGTTTTTAAGGGCTCCATGTAGCCTCAGCCTCTCATTTCTCATTGCTGCTGCTGCTGGAAAGGTCCAGGATCACCATGAGTGACACCACCGGCAAGAAGGCTGCTCCTAGATTCAATGACGACTCCCTGCAAGCTCTTGTGGAGGGAGTAAGAGGGCGCAGAGACATTCTGTTCCCTGCTGATGGCCGCAGGAAGCCTCCTCAACAGACGAAGGAAGCCTGGCTGGAGATAGCTGAGGAGGTCAGTGCAAGGTCGCTGTGTGGACACACCTGGCTCCAGTGCCGCAAACGCTTCAATGATCTTGTCCGAACATAAAAAGTGAGTTTCACATCACACTTATCTTCACCCTGCTTCCCTTCTCTTCTCATCACCAGCACTCTGCTTTGTCAGCCTGCTCCTCCACATCCCACCTTACCCTTACTTCCCTTGCACTCTTACCTTTCTATCTCTCTCTGTACTGAATCACTTCACCATCCTGCTATGCAGGCCTCACCCTCACTCTCACTGTTATGCAATGACAATAACTAACAACGCACAGGGAGGCTCCTTCCTCTTGCCACCTCACTCCATCCTGGCCTCCCTCTAAGATTCTACCTTATTGATCCTTCACAGTCACTCTATCACTCTCACTGAAACTCCACTTATGTCCCTCCTTGCAGGAAAAGATAGCCCACAATAAGAGGAAGAGAGCCAAGACAGGAGGAGGCACACCATCACTCACCACATTAACTCACGCTGAGAAAGCTGCTCGCGATATCTTGGGAGGTAGCGAGGAGCTGGAAGTGGGGGACAGCGAGACGGGCGCACTAGCTGGTGACAGAATGCATTTTCATCCCTCGCTTTTACAATTCCTGATTGACTGCAATGGCATATGTTGCTCATAGAGATTTACTTCTGATCATCTGCACAATAGGATGTGTCTGCTACCTCCAAATGTGATGTCTAACTCATGCCTTTACTCTCCCACAGGACCATCGAGAGCCCCCCTCCCCACTGTCCAGGAGGAAGAGCCGGATGACTCCTCAGAGGAACCTGAAGCCGCTGAGGGAGCAGCATCACCAGGACTCAGCGCACCCAGCACCAGCGCAGAGATGCACACCTCGGTGGGGCCTTCGCGACATAGAGTAGTGATGTCACCTGGTGTATCACAGCTCACAAGTGAGCATCAGCAGATGGTGGAGACAGCGACAGCACTGGAGAGTCCTCACCAGAGGTCGCAGGACTCTCCTAACTCAGCCCAGCTGCATGTAGATGCTGTGCCTCTGGGGCCATCCAGAAAGAGAGTGGTGCTGGAACTCCAGGAACAAGTACAGGAGTCTCTGACAGGGTTTGCATCCAGGGTAACTGCGAGTGTGGAGAGAATGGAGGAGCCCATCTCTAACATGAGCACTGTCTTTGTGGAGGCAATGGTGAATGTAGGTGCTGCCATGGAGAGGATGGCAACCTCCTTGGAGGACATAAGTCACCACACTCAACAGAGCATGGTGACTCTTCTAAATAGATGGGTTGCTATGCAGGATAGATGGGCATCTATTGAGGATAGACACCAGAGGTACATGGACATCCCCGTTATGAGGACTGTCAGTATTGAGACAGGTCCTCATGGCCCCACTGAGGTGCAGCAGATTGCTCTCCAGACAATTGCTAGCAGTGAAGTGCGGGTGACCAGACAACAAGTGTAGAAACAGGGGGGGTTACTGGGGTTATTGTCTCTGGCCAGTCAGAAGTATCTGAGCTGTTCCAGAGCCCCGTGCGGTTTTGAATCGCTCCCCTTTTCTGGTTCTGACCGCCGGACTTATTTCAGTAGCAATGTAGACAAAACGAAACTCGTGGTTGGGTGCAAAGAAGACCAGTATTTATTGAAATAAAGAATAAATTGAAAATAATGAAAATACAGCACTCTTTTACTTAATACAGCACACCTTTGCTTAATGCAGCACACCTTTGCTTAATACAGCACACTTTTGCTTAATACAGCACACTTTTGCTTAATACAGCATACTTTTGCTTAATACAGCACACTTTTACTTAATGGGGAGGAGAAACAGACACATCGAGGGAAAATTGACTAAAATTACAATTTAACAAAATCCCCCTTTAATTCCCACCCCTAATACCTATCTAGGTTGCCTTGTAAAGGGCCAGGAAGTTTTATGCTCACCAGTGAACACCTGCTCCATGCCCCTGCGGTCTGTCTTGGATTCTTCACCGCCCCGAAGTAGAGATACCCCAGTAATTCAAAAGTAACTGCTGGTATTCCACTTCTTTGGGCGGGCTGCTGCTTGTAGGCAGGGCATGGAGGCGAGGCGGCAAAGAGAGAGAGTGGCTTCCTGAGGGGCTATCTTTATACCCCATTGGGAGCCGTTGTCTTCGCGCCCAAATCTGGATGTATCTGGGCTATACAAAAGGGACCGAACTGCCCCCATTGACTGTAATGGGTTTGAATGTGTTACCCATTCATTTAAACTGGTTTGCGACCAGTTTGAAATGTCCCAACTGATTTCTCAAAGGTTCAGTCAACAGCACTCAAGTGCTTTGTAAACAATCCATTGTCCTGTGGTCACCGCCCAACCGCAACTGATTGACAGCTTTAAGTACTTAAGCCTTTGAGTCAACATTGTAGAGAGTTCTGTAAACAAACATCCTTTGTCCTGTGGGTGAAACTTCCTAAACTGCAGTTGATTGACAGTTTCAAGTACTTCAACATTCGCGCAGGCTAGTGTTTTTTTCAAATCCTTTGTCAGCCCGTGATTGAAGATATACAAGCAGGCTGTCTTTGTCTTCTGCCATGAGGCCTGACAGCCATTTCTGATGCTCTGGGTTTTTAAGGTATATTCCACCCAGGTTTTCTTTAATCAAAAATAATCTTCGGGGGCTGTAGAAATTTTCCGAAATTTTTGCGAAACCTTACAGTCCCCCATCGGATACTAAAACTTGCTTGTAGTATCCTGTTTAAAGGTGAGCAATAATTTCTGACCCCACAAACAACCTTCCCTCATACTTATCTATATCTATCTCTGATCCCTGACACCTGCATCCCCCTACCCAGAGAGAATCGCAGTACACGGTAGGCATCTATCGATAGAATATCATGATTAGTTACAATAATTCAAACATGGAGGGGGATCCAATGCCCCTGCACCACTTGTGACATAGTTTTAACACGATACAACATCTTTAATGGGATTACCACCAAGCCAAAACATATCTGTTAAAAATACAATCAGAAGAAAACGAGCTTCCTTTTTTTTTATAATGCAATTGCCTGACACTTTAATAAATGGCACCATTCTTCAGCCATAAATGTATTTCAAACTTTCACAATATACGGACACAACAATTCATAGGTATATGCAATTTGTTCAATTGACTCTAAACAAGTAGTACAATCTCACAGTTAGGAACTAAATTCACACATTATTTCCTTTGGAGTTGGGACAAGTACATAATACAAAATATAAAATGATTAACAAGCTTTTGGTAAACTCTAAATCTTAATCTGGATTTCCAATAACAGTTTAATTGCTCTGGGCATCTGCCTCCTGCAGACCCCTCCCTTTGTGGGCTAGGGGTGCTCCTTTCCCCAAGCATCCAAAGACACGATGGTCCTCTGTACCTCCCGAAACTCTGAAAAACACTTTAAAAAAAAAATACATCCAACCAGGTTCCCTGGCTGGGGGGAATATGATCGGGTCCCGCCACCTCAGCTCACATAGACAACACTCTGGAACGGTACCATACTTAAAACTTATACTCTAATCATTAACACTATTGAATTGCAATATAAGATTAAAATTAACACATTTTAACTTAATCCTCTATACACGTTACTTGAACAAAGCTATATACAAGCGCCGCCCGTCTCCCGGTGGCCAGCCTAATCCCTGTTTGGACTGTTACAGGCTGCTCCCTGCGGCAAAGCTGGACTGATTCCAACTTCTAGTCCCTCGCAGCTTGTGGCTGCTGGTTGGGGACTTCTGTCTTTTGGCTTCTCCCTGACTCGGGAGGCCGCCCTATTCCACTGGAAAGTGGGTGACCATACTTTCTTGGGCTGGGGTACCCAAAGAGACCTCCTAGGGAGTGTCGCTGGTGGGGCTACCCTGGCTAGCAGACCCTTAGCTCGGGTCACACTCCTTGCTGGCTGGGGACCTTCTCCCTCGGGTCCCTCCCTTCCCAAACGTGGGCTGGGGACAGGCAATCCCTTGCCACCGGCTGCCGGTGGCTGAAAGTCTTCCCCTTCAGGTCTAAAACCTGTTTCAGGCTCCTCCCCGGAGTCCCAAAAGAGAGGGGGAATCGCTCGGGCCAAGTGCTGGGGAACTTCTCCTCTCACGCATGCGACTGCGCCTGCGTGTGCAGTCTGTGTGAGTGTACATGCTGCAGGCTGAGGATTTCTATTCTCAGGTTCAATCCCAGCTGCCCATTTCCCTGCCTCCAGCTTAAACAACCTGCGTTGTTTAATATAACTGGCAGCCTGCCAGTAACCCTGTTCTAAATCCTTTTCCCTTACCAGGGCGGCCTTAAAGGCGGAATCTTGGGCTTGGACCTGCTTTTGGTCTGGGGCCAAAACTATCCCCTGTGTGCCTCCCTTGTCCCGGATTGCTGCTGCCGGGCCTGCTCTACAGGGGTCCCAGAACTCTCCTTCCCTGTCTCCGTGCATGGCCACCTCGTTGGTCTTGTGGTTACCCTCCCACGTGGTATGGAGGGATCCTAAACCTATGGCCAAAGGTTTTGACCTTTCCCCAGCCTGCTCGTTCCTTGTGGGTCCCATTAAGCTAAATGGGACCTTGTTAGACCGGGGTGAATTGGTCAGGTCTTCCGAGTGGACCACCATGCTGGAAGCTCCAGTGTCCACCGAATATCTCCACTGCGCCGTCTTCACCCCCATCTTATCATAGGGCCTGCTCCCCTCAGCATTTTTGCGGGGACACAGGTCGACAGGCTGTGCTGGCTCTAGTCATTGCTGGGAGTGGGAGGGGGCAGACGGGGTCAAAGCACCGGTGGTGGCTGCTACTCTCCCCTGGCCAGTCAGAAGAGACCGTAGGGACTGTAAAAATGACTTGATTGCAGCGGGAGGGATATCTGGCCCTGCCATTTGGGCTGGGGCTGTGGGATCCTTTCCCTTGTTATCCTTCCAGGGATTTTTACAGTCTTTTCTCCAGTGACCGTCTTTCCCGTACCCATAACAATTTAACCTAGCCTGGGAGGGACGGTTCCCCTCCTGGTGCCACTCTTTCTTACTCTGGCTCCCAGGTTTAACCTCATGGACTTTTCCCTTGGGTTGGGGCACCTCGATACACCTCATGTTTCTAAAGGCTACTGTGAGCCAGCGGGTCACCGCTTCTTCGGTGTTCTGGGGGTTTTGGGGGGTCAAACCAAGCCGCGACCTGGGCTTGGATTTGGGGTAGGCTGTTTGTCATAAGACAACAGAGCCAGTGAGTCAATTGGACTGGGTTCAGTGCTGCCCGCCCAGGCATTCCCGGGCATGCGCTCCGGTAGACTGGCCACAGCCTGTCTGCGAACGCCTGCGGGGACTCCCCTGGGAGCTGCACCGTTCTTTCTACCCGGGTGAATGGACTACCATCATTGAGTCCCATGGCCTCCAATATCTCATTCTTCAGATCCTCATAATCCTTCTGCCCCCTTTTGCACTCACCAGATAGGGCCTGGAGGAGATCACCTCCCAGGGAAAACAGCAGTATTTTTGCTTGCTCTGCGTCATCGCAGTCATTAACACAAGCTGCCTGTTCTATCTCCATGAAGTGCAGTGAGGGGTCTCCCTTTTTAGCGAGCTTGGGGATGTGGCTAACCATGTCCCTGAGCTGGTGGGTGCCATATGGCACCACAAACTGATTCTGGATGGCCCCTGGGTCATCTTCATCAACGGGCGGACCGTACCTCCGTTGTCGGAGGGGGTACACTGGTCCTGGTCCCAGCCTATCTAGCGGGGCCTGCTGTGCTTCCTCTACCACCTCATCCTCCACCCCCCTTTGCTGCCAGAGCTCCTGAAAGCTCGGGGCTGTGGGTGGTGTGTATGTACCTTTAAGCGAAGAACTGATTTTATACTGCAGTACCGGCAGTGACCACACCTGTATATAAAGCCATAGCAGGCTTCTGTACTTCAGTCTTAAGTTTACCCTCTGTTCAGTAAATACCTGTTATTTGTTCTCCTGCAGTCCGTGTATTATTGATACTCGAACACTACACTGGCGACGAGCAGGTTCGAACTCACCTGCAGTACTGCATCACATCACGGGGATCTTTCCCTGAGAAGAAGCTTCTTGGAGGTCGAAGTCAGAGCAACGGGCGTCGACCGCGGGCAATCGCCCAAGGATCCATCGGAGTTCGGAGAATTGCAGGGGAGGCTCTGGAGAGCTGGGCTTGGCTCCCCAGTCAAGGTGTTCTAGCAAATCGTGCTGGTAGCAGGTAGTGCGCTGACCCATCCGGACTGCGGCAGGCTCGAGCTCGATCGAGCGGCTCTGCAAAGGGGCCGTGCAGCGTCATCGGGAGGAAAAGAGAGAGAGAGAGGGTGGAGCGCACAGGGCGCGGTCGGTGCTCAAGAACCGGGCAGCGTAGAGAAAATAAAATGAGGGGAAGGAAAAGTGAGATGCGCCGAAGCCGCGGGTCGCCGCCATTACCCTGTAGAACGCTAGGAGCAGCGTGGCAGCAAGGGGAAGAAGGAAAAGTGCGGGAGGCGTCATTTTATTCCATTGGGGAGAAGAAAAAGCGCGGGAGGTGCCATTTTAAATCACCCAAGATGCCGAAGAGTGGCAGTATCACTGCTTTCGACAACGAAGTAGAAGACTGGACCACGTATGTGGAAAGAATTGAAGTGTACTGCAAGGCAAATGAGGTGGCTGATGGAAAGAAGGCGCCGGTATTATTAAATTTGATGGGCGCGAGAACGTACGGCCTATTGCGGAATTTAATTACCCCAGCTAAACCAATGGAGAAAAGCTTTGAAGAGATTGTTAATATCTTACAGGAACACCTAAAACCTACACCGCTGCTGATAGCAGAAAGATTCAAGTTCCATAAAAGAAACCAGCACAAAGATGAGAGCAATGCTGACTATCTTACGGAACTATGCAAGTTATCGAAGCACTGCCAGTTCGGAGCAGGACTGGCAGACACCTTACGGGATAACTTTGTCTGCGGGCTCCAGAATGAAGGAACCCAGAAACGACGACTTTCGGAAAAGGACCTGACGCTAGAACAGGCTTTCAGCGTGGCAGTATCCTACGAAGCAGCAGCACGGGGAGCTGCGGAAATACAACAGAAACCACAAGAATACAGCGCTAACGAAATGGCGTATGGAGCAGAAAAGTGCTATCGCTGCTGAAGAACAACCCATGATCAGAAGGACTGCTGGTTTAAGGACAAAGTATGCAGGCAATGTGGGAAAATGGGACACATAGCAAGAGTCTGCAGGTCGGGAAAGAAAACCAACACTACAAGAACTACTAAGGAAAAGTACAAGAAAGTAAAAAAAATGACAGGCAGTAGTTCGGAAGATCAGGAGAGTGATAATGACTCCGGGAGCAGGAGACTAAGTTGTCTAAAGTTACACAATGTGATCGCAAAGGAGGATCACCGAACCATTTGGGTCACCCTCATGATAGCAGGGTCCCAAGTAAAGATGGAATTGGACACAGGATCAGCCCTAACTGTCATGAATCGATGAGACTATGAGCGGCTATTCTCACACATACCCTTGAAGGACACGTCCATTGTATTGAAGACATACACAGGGCAAAATGTCTACCCCAGAGGGAAAATAAGGGTGCCAGTTAAATACAACGGCAAGGAAACACAGAAACTGTATCTATATATACTACAAGATGGAGGACCAACATTATTGGGACGTGAGTGGATCCGAAAAATACAATTGGATTGGCATTCCATTCAGGCGCTAACTGTGACTGACAAAAAGGATGATGACGTCACACCTGGACGACTGTCAAAAATTCTAACTGACGCGAAACAGGTGTTCCAACAAGGACTTGGGACTCTAAAAGGAGTAAAGGCAACGATAAAAATCGAAGATAACGCAAACCCAAAATGTTTTAAGGCCAGACTGGTACCGTACGCGATCCGCCCAGCCGTTGAAGCAGAACTGGAGAGTCTGGAGTGTTCAGGTGTGCTGTCCAAGGTGGACTGGAGCGAGTGGGCCACACCCATCGTTCCTGTAATGAAGAAATCATTGAGCAGCACGCCTGGGGAGCTGAAGGAGGTTCGCATCTGTGGGGACTTCAAGGTAACTGTGAACCCAGTCCTGCACACAGTACAATATCCACTTCCACGGATAGAAGATATTTTCGCCTCACTATCTGGAGGGAAACGCTTTACGAAGATTGATCTGGCCCAAGCGTATCTACAAATGGAGGTGGAAGAAGCATCTAGGAAATACCTCACGATAAACACTCACAAAGGCCTTTACCAGTACAATCGACTGGTATTCGGGGTAGCATCAGCCCCGGCTATTTGGCAGAGGGCGATGGAACAAGTCCTGCAAGGGATCCCGGAGACCCAGTGTTACTTGGACGACATCCTGGTTACGGGCGAAAATAACAGTGAACACCTTGCCAACCTGGAGCAGGTGCTCACTAGATTACAGGAATATGGGCTACGAGCCAACCGCCCCAAATGCGAGTTCTTCAGGAGACAAATCTCGTATTGTGGCCACATGATTGATGAGGAAGGATTGCATAAGTCGCCAGACAGATTGAGGCTGTAGTCAAGGCTCCAGCATCGGAAAATGTGTCGCAACTGAGGTCGTTTCTCGGGTTGGTGAACTACTACCATAAGTTCTTGCCGAATTTATCTACAATTCTGCACCCACTGAACGCCCTGCTGCAAACTGGAGTAACATGGAAATGGAGTGATGAGTGTAAGCGTGCCTTTCAGAAATGTAAATGCCTAATCACTTCAAAAGAAGTATTGGCCCACTACAATCCAACACTACCGATTCGGTTGGCATGTGATGCGTCTCCCTACGGCATTGGAGCGGTGCTGGCACACAAATTCCTTGACGGTTCAGAGAGGCCAATAGCCTTTGCCTTGCGCTCGTTAACCTCAGCCGAGTGTAACTACGCCCAGATTGACAGGGAGGCCCTCAGCCTGGTGTGGGGGGTGAAGAAGTTCAATCACTATCTGCACGGGCAGAAATTCACCCTACTGACTGATCATCAGCCCCAGTCTACATTTTTAACCCAAAGAAGGGCGTTCCGGTGATGACGGCGCAACGGCTGCAAAGATGGTCACTTTTTCTAGGGGCACATCAGTACGATAGAGAGTACAAGGGTACGAAACAGCATGGAAACGCTGATGGGCTGTCGCGCCTACCGTTGCCTACGGTAGAGGAAGCACCTGCAGTGGACCCTGTTGAGATATTCCATGCAACCATAGTCGAAAGTCTACCTGTTACAAACTCAAGTATTGAGAAGGAAACCCGAAATGACCCGACACTCTCTTGGGTCTATGATTTGACAGTGAAGGGATGGCCAGCACATGGCGACTCACTGTTGCCAGCATTCTCGCCAAGGAGAGAACAGCTGTCAGTGTGCCGGGGGACCTTGATGTGTGGATCCCGAGTGGTAATTCCACCCAAGTTGAGAGATAGAGTGCTCAATGAGCTTCATGAGGGTCATCTGGGAGGGATAAAAATGAAGAGCCTAGCCAGGGCGTTTGTGTGGTGGCCGGGAATCGATAAAGAAATCGAGGATATGTCCAAGAGATGCACAGGATGCCAGAAGGTCCAAAACGCTCCACCACAGGCCCCGCTACACCCATGGGAGAGGCCCTCATCTCCATGGCAACGGGTACACATTGATTTTGCTGGTCCATTTATGGACTCAATGTTTCTAATCGCCGTGGATGCCCATTCGAAATGGCCAGGGGTCATCAAAATGTCCTCCACCACCACGGAGAAAACTATTGCAGTCCTACCGACCATCTTCACCAGGAATGGCTTGCCAGAACAGATTTGCTCCGACAATGGGCCACAGTTTGTGTCCGAGGATTTCCGGAGGTTTTTGAGGAATAATGGGGTGAAACATTACACATCTGCCCCATATCATCCAGCCACAAATGGATTGGCTGAGAGGTTTGTTCAGACCTATAAAAAGGCAATAAAGGCGATTGTATAACGACGACATACCACTACAACACAAGGTGGATAATTTCTTGTTTGCTTACCAGAATGCGACACATGCAGTCACCAACCAAGCTCCAGCCATAATGTTCTTCAACCGAAGGCTAAGATGTCGCCTGGATTTGCTCAAACCAAACATAAGACAAGATGTTGAGGATAAGCAATTCCAGCACATAAATGAGAAGCCAACCAGGAGCTTCAAGATAGGGCAACCAGTCTTGGCCCACGACTACCGAACAGAAAAATGGCAGCCAGGAACGATATGCACACAGCAGGGACCACTAATGTACACAGTGGACGTTGGAGAGAGCATCGTGGGACGCCATGCTGACCAGATTCTAGAGTCACAGGAACAAGCCAAACCCACACCACGAGCATGTGCACCTGGTAATGAACCCAAAGTACAGATTGCGTCTACCTCAGAAGCAGTGGTATTGGAAGCTGACGAACCAACCAATGACAATGAGCCAGAATCGACTCCACCACAAGAACAGGATACTCGAGAAAGGCGCTATCCAGTCAGGACCAGGAAGCCTCCTCAAAGACTGAACTTATAAATGATTATTTCAGTTGATGTATATAGTACAGAGAAAATTGTAATTGTAATTAGTTATTATTTAGTTGTTAAATGAATGTTATGTACTGTTTATCTAAAAGGGGAGGAATTGTTGTGTATGTACCTTTAAGAGAAGAACTGATTTTATACTGCAGTACCAGCAGTGACCACACCTGTATATAAACCCATAGTAGGCTTCTGTACTTCAGTCTTAAGATTACCCTCTGTTCAGTAAATACCTGTTATTATTGTTCTCCTGCAGTCCGTGTATTATTGATACTCAGACACTACAGGTGGCGGCCGTGGGACCTCTGATTCCCTGACCAACCTTGTTCTGGGTGTTGCCTGGGGGACGGTTCTAGTTTGGTTGCCGGTAAAATCCGACTGACCTGCCTTCGGGCTGATGAGACATATCATCCCCTTTGCCCCCTTTAAAGCCATATTGAAGCTTTCTATCTCTTCCCTACAGGGGCCATGATCTGCTTCCTCAAACCCTTGGTCGCAGGCCAGCTTATATGCTGCCATTACCTCCCTAACCTTTTCCTCCTGCTCTTTTACTTCTTGTATGAGGCGGGCGTTCTCCTCCCGCACCCTCATCTCATTGCTCTTGGCCTCTGCAACTAGGCACTTCAGGTACTCAAATTCATACCTCGTGTGGCTTTTGCCCTCACTAAACTGGACCACCAGGCGCTCTATCTTGGCCTGGTATTCTTCAATCTCCCTTTCCTTATCCCAACTCTCTGCTCTAACTTCCCTAAGCCTGCGGGAACCTAACCACAAACAGATCAGTGGGATAAAAAGAAAACCAATAACTGCTGCTCTCTCCAGACCCAGACCACCGTCTGCTACATCGCATACTGTTGCCGACGGTCCTGCCGCGGTCGCCATTTTGCTCAAAATAGGGGGGATACTGGGGTTATTGTCTCTGGCCAGTCAGAAGTATCTGAGCTGCTCCAGAGCCCCGTGCGGTTTCGAATCGCTCCCCTTTTTCTGGTTCTGACCGCCGGACTTATTTCAGTAGCGATATAGACAAAACGAGACTCGTGGTTGGGTGCAAAGAAGACCAGTATTTATTGAAATAAAGAATAAATTGAAAATAATGATGAATACAGCACACTTTTTTTAATACAGCACACCTTTGCTTAATGGGAGGAGAAACGGACACATTGAGGGAAAATTGACAAATTACAATTTAACAAGATTCCCCTTTAATTCCCACCCCTAATACCTATCTAGGTTGCCTTGTAAAGGGCCAGAAAGTTTTATGCTCACCAGTGAATGCCTGCTCCGTGCCCCTGCGGTCTGTCTTAGATTCTTCACCGCCCTGAAGTAGAGATACCCCAGTCATTCAAAAGTTACTGCTGGTATTCCACTTCTTTGGCTGGGCTGTTGAGCTGTTCCCCTTTGTAGGCAGGGCACGGAGGCGAGGCAGCAGAGAGAGAGAGTGGCTTCCTGAGGGGCTATCTTTATACCCCATTGGGAGCCGTTGTCTTCGCGACCAAATCTGGATGTATCTGGGCTATACAAAAGGGATCGAACTGCCCCCATTGACTGTAATGGGTTTGAATGTGTTACCCATTCATTTAAACTGGTATGCGACCAGTTTGAAATGTTCCAACTGATTTCTCAAATGTTCAGTCAACAGCACTCAAGTGCTTTGTAAACAATCCATTGTCCTGCGGTCACTGCCCAACCGCAACTGATTGACAGCTTTAAGTATTAAGCCTTTGAGTCAACATTGTAGAGAGTTCTGTAAACAAACATCCTTTGTCCTGTGGGTGAAACTTCCTAAACTGCAGTTGATTGACAGTTTCAAGTACTTCAACATTCGCGCAGGCTGGTGTTTTTTTCAAATCTTTTGTCAGCCCGTGATTGAAGATATACAAGCAGGCTGTCTTTGTCTTCTGCCACGAGGCCTGACAGCCATTTTTGATGCTCTGGGTTTTTAAGGTATATTCCACCCAGGTTTTCTTTAATCAAAAATAATCTTCGGGGGCTGTAGAAATTTTCCGAAATTTTTGTGAAACCTTACACAAGGAAGTGTGGTCTCCTCACCAAGCACTCACACTCCTATGCCACTGTGGAGCCCTCTGTCAGAGCCCAGGTTCCTCACCCAAGTGAGATGGCTGTCTCAGCCCCTGCACAGCCACAGGAAGAGGCGACTGTGGAGGAACCCTCACAGGCTCCCAAACCTAGAGGACACCCGCCAAAGACACCTAAGCAGGTGCAGCACCAAAGTGAGCAAGGTGCCTCTACATCTGCTGAAACCACAGGGGAAGCACCACGTAGGAGCATGCGTAGTCAGAAGTTAAAGCATTAATAGTCACAAGGGTAGCCACTTAGGTGTTTTATAGTGCAGTTAAATATCAAGTGTCATCCTTCTGTGATGTAAATAAACAAAAGAGATGGCATAGAGTTGACGTTCTGGCCGATGTGTTCTGGGAAATGGACATTCAAATGTGAGGGCTCAGGGCTAATTCCATTTATAATGATAGTGGTGAGAGTAAGCGGACACCACCGTTTATTGGACAGATGATGTATGAGGTTTTGAGAATGTTGGCTTTATATTCATCTCCATCTGCCAGCCACCTGTGTTTGAAGCATCAGCTTATGCGAATCTGGCATGGATAAGTGCTTCCCTTGCCAGACAGCCAGCACTGTGGTCATGTGCAGCTGCATTGGCCACATCCGGCCCTGCAACACGTGGCTCCCCGTCCTCCTCCTCATCCTCCTCCTCGTCCTCCTCCTCTTCTTCCGAGGAGTGTGTTTTCTGAGCCACTTGTTCGTCCGGCAGCACTAAGCCGCACCGCTGTGCGATGTTGTGCAAGGCACAGCAGACCACGAAGATTCTGGATAACCTGGCTGGTGCATACTACAGGGCTCCACCAGACCTGTCCAGGAATCGGAAGTGCATTTTGAGCAAGCCAATGGTTTGCTCGATGATGCTTCTGGTGGATAAGTGACTCAGATTGTATCATTCATCAACTTTGTTTGTTGGCCTCCGCATCGGTGTCATAAGCCACTTTTTCAGGGGATAGCCCTTGTCACCAAGTAGCCATCTGCAAACTTGGGCTGGCGGATGGAAGAGCTGAGGCACAGTAGACTGCCGCAGGATGAAGGAGCCATGGCAACTGCCAGGTTACTTAATGCAAACATGCATGATGATCTTCTTGTGGTATCACACCAGCTGGGCATTCAGGGAGTAGAATCCCTTGCAGTTGACAAATACAGCTGGGTTGTGATAGGGGGCCCTAATGGCTACATGTGTGCAGTCTATGACGCCCTGCACCATTGGCAAGCCTGCCATATTGGCAAAGCCAACCACATGCGCGGTCACACTTGGGCCATCCATGGAGAAGTGGATGTAATTGTGGGCCTTTGCAAAGAGGGCATCAGTGACCTGCGTGATGCAGGTATGTGCGGCCAACTGGGGGATCTCTGCAGCTGATCCCTGGAAGAAGCCCAAAGCAAAGAAGTTGAGTGTGGTGATGACTTTGACAGCCACTGGTAAAGAGTATCCACATGCTCCTCTGGGCTCCAGGCGTTGGTGCAGCATTGCGCAGATGTCAGCGACTACCTCTCTCAAAAGTCTCAGCCTCCTTTGGCACTGCTGCTCAGTCATGCTGAGGAAGTTGATCCTCTGCCTGTAAACCCTGTGTTGGGGGTATCTCCTGCGGTGAGGTGCAGCCCTGCACTGAGACCCTCTGCCCTGTGCAGCATCAGGTGGGTGAGGAGGAGGTTGGCGCTCCTGGTGCTGGTGCTGCTGTTGTGGCTGGTAGTGGTGCTGCCGCGGCTGCTCTTCCTCCGAATCTGATGACCAGGGTGAGAGGATATAAATGGTTCCCATCCCGTTGCTATAGATTTCAGTTGAGGCAAGAAGCTTGGAAGCGCCCACTCAAAGTAGCCTGAAATTATTCCAATCAGGTAACACTGCAGATGGGTGTCAGCTTGAACAGTCACAAGGTCAGTAGATTTGCAAAATCTTATCCCAAACCTCCAACAATGATGTTGTTGCATTTGAAAGTCAGCCATGTTGCAGGAGCACTTTTAAGCGGCCGCAGCAATTGACAACAAATCATGTCCTCGAGAAACCCGACTCAATGCAGCTGGCGTGTTTTTCGGAAGACGGGAAACAGGAGCCAAAAGCACTAAAATCGGAATCGCAGATTAAAATAGGATTAGCAAGGCAGTGAACAGGCTGTTAACTGCCTTAACTGCCTGTCCCGCCATTTGCTGTCGGGTCAGTTTGGGAGCGGCTGACCCGACTCTTATGAAATTAGCGTGGGGGCGGGTTGGAGGCAGGTTGGGGGCGGGTTGGAGGCGGGTTAGGGGGCGGATTGGAGGCGGGTTGGGGCGGGTTGGAGGCATGATGGAGGCGGGTTCGCAGTCGACTGGCATTTTTTCCGATTTTCGCTGCCAACCCGCCTCCAAACCCACCCTCTGAGGTCCATTAAAATCAAGCCCAACATTTCAGGTCGATGACCTTTCGTCAGACTGTTTTTAAGTGTTCAGTTTACCCATCCAAGCTCATTTTTGCTAACAAATTAAATTAAATGCTGAAGTTGGGGGAAATTAGAAGAAAAATTCCTTAGCGTGTCCCAACGGTCATGGAATGCACAAAACGGATGAGTGCCCATTGGCGCAGGTGGAAAAGGATTTGGCCATGGTTATTGACCATTCATTAAACTATTCGATTGATGTGAAGGTATTATTAACAAGGTTTAATTAAATGCTCGGAATAACCTCCAGCGTATTTGATTACACATCAGAACAAGTTACTTTAACCTTCTGTGGCTTGTTGCTAAGACTGTATCTATATTATTGTGTAATTTTGGGCACCTTGTCTTCAAAGAGGCATTGATGTATTGGAAGAAGTTCATAGAAACACAACAAAGATGATTCTGGGACTCAAACGCTATATTAAGAGAATTGAACAGTTCTCCTTGGAGAAAAGGATATTGAAAAGAACATGATCCAGATCTTTAAAATGATGAAAGGCATTGATAACGTAGATGTAAACAAGTTATTTACCTTGACCTGTGATTGCAAGACGAGTGAATATGAGAACAACATTAACAACAGTTTGTAACAGATTTATTTCTCCACAATAAAAGGTACTTAGAACAGACCCACCCCTCCCTTTCTCCATTATAAGTATTTAATCCTAAATTGATTAATTATTTCAAAGAAAAAAATACTTGAATTGATATGGCACCTTATCGTAACAACAACTTCCATTTATATAGCATCTTTTTAAGTTTAAAAAACCCCACATCCAAATGTAATTTACGATGGAGGGAAATTGGGAAACAGGCATTGAGCCAGTAATGGAGAAATTAGGAGCGGTCAGCAAGAACTTGGTTGAACAGACAGGCTTGCAGAGGTATGCTAGGGTGAGATTATGGAGAGATTTACAGATGTGAAAGAGGATTTTAAATTTGAGGCACTGGGGCAGGGGGAGCCAATGTAGACCAGTGAACACAGGGGTGATGAGTGAGCAGGACATAATGTGGGACACAATAGGGTTTTGGACAAGTTTGATTTTACGGAAGTTGGAGGATGGGAGCCAGCGAGGCCGGAGGTCACAAGGGCATGTGAAAGGGTTTCAGCAGTAAAGGGACAGAGGCAGAGGGTGGCGGAGGGCAATGTTGAAGACATGGAAGTAGGCAGTTTTAATGACAAGAAGGTCTGAAGCTCAGTTCATGGTTGAGCAGGATGTTAAGGTTGCAAACAGGCTGGTTCAGCCTGTGACATGGGCCTGGAGGTGGATGGAATCAGACACAAGGGAGTGATATTTGTAGTGGGGACCAAAGCTCATGATTTGGGTCTTTCTAAGTTAGGACTTATCCAAGACTGGATGTTGGACAATCAGTCTGAGCACGCGGAGGCAGTGGTGCTGGTGTCATCAGTATACATGTGGAAGCTGATCCTGTAACTGCAGCTGATGTCACTGAGGGGCAGCATATAGATGAGGAAGAAGAGGGGACAATGATGGATCCTTGGGGCAATCAGGAGGTAATGGTGTGGGGGATAGAAAGAATTTTCTGCAGTTCCATGTATGAGCTTGATATGATCAAGCCGACCTGGCAATTGATGATTAAGCCAGTTCTGTGACTGGTATATTTGAGTTTGCATCCCTCAGACTTGAGGGAGAGAAGATGGGGCTTTGTACTGGGAGGGACTGACAGGGTGGAAGTCGGTGATGGTTTTGCTGAGAACCAGGGTGTTTTAGGATTTATCACTATTCCACCATGGTGGGGGTTGGGCGGCCCTTGATGTTAGAAATGCTACTATTGTTAAACAGCTTTCAAGTGGTTAAATTTGCAGGACAGCAGGGCTGGGAGATGTAGATTAGCATTCAGGTGTAATGTCTGAATTACTGTGCTTCAGACAATAGCACTTAGTTATAAGAAATTTGGGGGTCCATGTACAAAAGTCACTGAAAGCTGGTGCAAAAAATAATTGATCTCAAGGGGGCTGGAATACGAAGGGGTAGAAGTTATGTTATAGTTGTATAAAGCTCTGGTAGATCCCATCTGAAGAACTATATTCAGTTCTGGGCACCGCACCTCAGGAAGGGTGTATTGGCCTTGGAGGGGGTGCAGTGCAGATTCACTAGTATTATACTGGGGCTAAAAGGGTTAAATTATGAGGACGAGTTGCATAGATTAGCCTTGTATTCCCTTAAATATAGAAGATTAAGGGGTGATCTAATTGAGGTGTTTAAGATGATTAAAGGATTTTACAGGGTAGATGTAGAGAAACTATTTTCTCTGGTGGGGTACAGAGCAACCATGATCTAATTGAATGGCAGAACAGGCACAAGAAAATGAATGGCCTACTTCTGTTCCTGTCATTCATATCTATTCTGGTTGAGGTAACTCGATGCATTTGAGATCAACAGGAGTTTTTGCCTGGGTAGTCTGGTGAGGTTCTGCATCCTGGGGCAAAATTAACAAAAAGGAGACAGCAACCCATGCTCATGGCCAGTCAGCCTTAACAAAGGCTGTGAGGTCTTGGTCTGAGCTTGGCAATTAAGATGCAGCAAGTCGGTTTTCCCAGCTAGAAGCTGACCCAAAAGAAAGTAAAATAAAAAGTGCATATTCCATGCGTTATTAGCGATAGCATAGCATGTTTTTGTTGTTACAGGAAGCATTGTAGAAGAAGTTTTTTAAAAATCTGGAATTGCTACTTTTCTTCAGTCACATGTATTCTGCAAAATAAGCCAGCTTCTTGATTTATCATTGACGTTACCTTCTGTTCATCAGTTCCGCCTATCAACAGATTGGAGAAACGCATGATCGAGTACATACTAGTTTATGGTATCCAGTTCATATATCAAAGATGACACATTGTTACATCCCCTGGATTACGCTATTGTATAAGTAGATATTGCGCAGGGTGAGTCAACTGTGGGACATTAGGGATGTGGATTCCCTTATGAGAGTGACTGATGCTATTGAACTCAAAGACATCTATGGCAGACCAAATTTGTAAGGGTCTTTATTATCAAAATAAAGGTGAGCGAGTGGTTAAGCTGCGGAAGTGTCATGATAAGTAGAAAGGCAGGGGAATTTGGAATTGCAGCTCTGAGAAACCACTCAAAGTTATTCATATTCAATTCAATATTTTGAAATATAGTGGTTGCTTTTATGGAGGCAAGCACTGAAGGCATTTTCTGCACAGCAAGATTCAACAAACAGAAATTAGATGAATAACCCATTTTTGTGGTGTTGATTGAGGGTTGAATCTTGACCAGCATAGAAGGACTCCCTGCTCTTTGTATACTGTCATGAGATCGTACCATGTACCATAACCACTGTAAGAGGCAAACAGGACCTCCATTTAATGTCTCAGCCAATGAACTGAATCTCCCAACAATGCAACAATGGAGATTATGCACTCAAGTCCTGGAGTGAGACTTGAATCTACAACTTTCTGATTCAGAGGTGAGAGTGCTATCTACTTGATATCAACTTGGGCGGTTTGGTAACACAAGGACAGATTTAAGATAATTGGCAAAAGAACCAGGGTGAGATGAGGAGACATTTCTTTACGCAGCGAGTTGTTCTGATCTGGAATGCATTGCCTAAACGGGTGGTGGAAGCAGATTCAATAGTAACTTTCAAAAAGGAATTGGATGTATACTTGAAAAATAAAAATTTTCAGGGCTATGGGAAAGAGTAGGGGAGTAGGACTAATTGGATAGCTCTTTTAAAGGGCTGGCACAAGCACGATGGACCAAATGGCATCCTTCTGTGCTGTATGATTCTACGAACTGACCCAAAAAATAGTCGAGCAAATGTTTTGTTATGAAAGGGACTGAAGGACACAAGGTATAGATGGTGAAAACTCTAGAGTATTGTGCCTCCAATTCTTTTGGCACTAAGAATGTAATCTATCAAATGAAACTGGTCAATGTTAAATAATATAGATTATAATGTTAGATGGATATTCTGAAGTCTTTGGTTACCATTCTCGATCAGGCAGCAGTTTCACTGAATTGTCTCTTGTGAACTTAATCACATCCCTTAAGAGTACTTTTGTTTGGAAAAAGCATGACAATGCAATAAATAATATGGGCCTAGAAATTCAGTGGCCTGCGCCACCAGTTTGCGCCCAAAGAGGGCACTCAGTGGCTTTTGCGCCACTGGCCACACCTACCGCGAAATTTAGCGGGGCACTAATGGCGGCGTTAGCCTGTAGCGCTGCGCTGCCGCCGATGACGTCATCGGTCTGCGCAGCGGCCCACTCCCGCCCCGATGACCATATTTGGTCGCGCCCGCCTCTTCAGCGCCGGCCGCAAATAGCGACCGGTACACAGGGGCCTACCTGTGGCGGTAGTGGCGCTAGTTAAGGTGGAGGTGCGGCTTTTTCGGCGGCCGCCTGCCAACACCTCCGTCCCCGGCCTCCTACACCCCCCCCCCGCGGCATTGCCAGCTGTTTCCCGAGAGCCCGGCACTTCTCCTTGGTGCCGGGCTCATTTGCCGGCACTCGCGAGCGGGGATCGCGCTGTTGCAGGCACCTCCCCCTGAACAGTGGGAGGAAGGCCTGCAGTACCGCAGCCTGCCGTGCCGCAGCGTGTGGCGCTGCGGCCCTTAGCGTGCCGATATTCAGTTTCAGCGCCCCAAGCGGGGCACGGGAAGCCTCGATTAGCGGCCCACTTCCATTTGGGGCGCAGAAACTGAATATCCGGATGGCGCAAGTGGCTCCGCTCGCAGCGGTAATTCTGGCGCCCAGGCGAGCTTGGCGCCCCAAACGGCGCCCAACTGAATTTTTAGCCCATGATCTTTTGGAAGGAGCATACTTGGTTCTGTCTAGTGTCTTCCAGCAATGTGCCTCACCTTCAATATCAGAAGAGTCTGCTTATTTCCTGCAGTAACTGTTCATGCATGAATCCAGTTATTCTTATGCAATGGACTTGCATTCAGTAGTAACTGATTTGAGACTAGATAAAATAATTTAAAGTTGAACTATTAAACCTATAAAAAAAGGTGAGACAATAATTCCACAACCCTGTTGCAGATTCAAATGAAAGTCCAAGAGGTGAAGAAGCAGCATTCTAGCTCACTCTGCCAGCCAGTCCTCTATCTTTTATTTTTGACCTATTTTTCTAACTGTTTTTCTTGTTTTCCTCTTACTTTCCTTTTATCCTCTTTTTTTGCTCTTATTTTAATGGGCGGATGTGGCGTACACCACTGGAAAACATTGAGCAGGGGCATGTTCTGTAGAGATGCACTAGGAAGGTAAACCTATGGAACGAACCAAGAATGCAAGCAGGAGAAATCAGTCTTAATTAGGCCTACCTGCAATGCCTGTAATTGGTATCAGGACTTGCTTCAAGTGCCTCACTTCCATTTCCCACAACAAAATGGTCATCTGAAAATTACATACGGCGTGCAAATTATGTAATTATTTACATCAACTGGATTCTGCTTGACCATTGCTGAGCACTAATTTGTGATATTGATCATTTACAAATCTTTTTTAGATTATTACCAAATTTGTAAGTAATTTCATTCTGTTGAAACCTGGAAATCACAGATGCATCTGCATATGTATAATAAACTATTTCAACAGCTTAAGAATGTTCTTCCATATTTTACGTAGACTTGACCAGCACCACCAGTCATCAAACTATAGTTTAGCTCAAACCCGCACGCTGAAAAATTGTATGAGTGTCTAAACACATTTGTACATAAATACTTAAATGTTGCCTGGAAGCAAGAAACAGCTATAACAAATCCTCAGAGACACATGAAGCTTGCAGACTTCTAGTTAAACTGCAGTCTCCAGCATTTAAATTCCAATAAAAGGCAATTATATTTATTTTCGGAGCACATTTTTTTTAAAGGGCCCTTTTATGTTGTCTCTGGTCACATGCAGGGTGGAACATCATCACAAACTATCAGCACTTTCAATTGCAAAAAGAAGCCTTGTTGCACAAGCACAAACCAACTGCCCCGCACAACATAATTTCCCCTCCCTACCTGAGGCATTGCTGCTTCAACTGGCCATCATCCAACATTCCCCCTGACAATCTACACCCAACCTATGAACAGCCCAAATCAAGATATAGAATCAGCACGAGGTATAATTCTACCACAAATTCACCTCACAAATTATAAAGCAGAGGAAACAATACCTAACGAAACTATAGTACACTTTGATATTGACAGCATGAAAAATCCCACCAATCTTTGCCATACCAAAGAAATTCCTCTGAGCACATGAAAAACAGATGTGGGTTGAGTTTCCGCTTTGGGTGCAATCGGCGATCATGACGTAAATTGCGCCCAAAATTGCACTAGTTTTGAGAAGTGTTTTTTTTTCTTGAGTGTCCACTCAAACTCATTTGCATATTGCTAGACATAAAAGAACCAGCGCAATCAGGCCGCGCTTTAGAACATTTAAAAAAAAATTGCTTTAAAAAATATTCCTTGATATATTTAAGAGTGGTAGCTTGGTGCAGTTTGATTATTACAGCTAAAAATGGGGTTATCACAAAAGTCTAGTCCACTACCTGTGAGTAACCCGATTTTAAATAACTGAAAATTACTTTAAAAAACTATACAGAACCATTTACTAGTTGTATTGGTGTACAGTAGTCAGTTTCTTAGTAAAAAATAGATATTCAAACGCTTTTAAAACATGCCTATTAGTGTCCTAGCACAAAAAAAAAGTTTAATTTAGAGCCTCCTCAAAGGCCCGCTAACAGGCGCAATTAGTGGAAACTCGCTATGGTGATTAATTCGATCTTAGGGCTTGGTCAGTTTTGTGGGCCGTGCCGGCTTTTTAAACTAGTGCAAAAGATTTCGGAAAGTCATTTTGCTCTGGACGTAATTTGCGCTTGAAATTCCGCGATTTTTTGCTCTGGTGTTGCTGATTTCAGGTGAATTGTGCCCAACCGAGCAGAAACTCCAGGCCTTGGTAACTAAAAGCAGCTCCCCTTCGGAAAAATCCACTGCTATAAAGAGAGTGCCTCACTCTGTGGTTTCCAGCACCAAAATGAACTAGACACAAGGTTGGACCACAAACCATGACCACACAAGATGATGCTTTGCAGTCCTGCACCGTTTGGTAAGTAATTGTTTATTATTCAGCCCTCATATTGTAAGTCCATCCACACCTGCATCAGAAATGTATTTAACTAATTTGCTTGTAAGAGGGTTTACTGTACTTGATGAATAGATTATGGGGTAGGTGAAGTTCTGTGATTATGCATGTGCACACCTCACTCAGTTGATTGTAAAAGATGGTTGCTACCTGAAACTGGAGCTACAGAACCAATGTTACTCATATTATTTGCATTCATTACTTTATGGTTGGTTAATATTATCTGTGTGGTGGGGATGATGGGAATTCCATTCCTTGTCATTTAGTTGTGGCACGCATTCCCTGGTGAGTTCACTAACCAACATACCTATCAATGTTGGTAGGTTGATCTAGGGAGCCTCTGCAATTCATTTATGCTGGTGTAGAAACAGATATGTATCTATGTTTTCCAGTGATGGAAATGTGTGGGGAAGACACCCATTTTCATTGTCAATTTAGAGAGCTTTGCACACGACCCACCAGGAGGAGACCAGTTTTTGTGGAATAATCAAATGTTAAGTATCACAGGAACTGAATCCCAAAGAAACCCCTGTACATTTGCTTGAACACAAGATGAGTGACTATTAAAGGAAAATACGATGATGATAAGATTAAAAACAACGGTGCAAAGAGATGGGTATGCTGGCAGATGACTAGTTTGTCATTCATTTTTCTGAGGTGAACTTTCTTTGGCTTTCAATGGGCCAGTGCGAATTTAATTGTTATAATAGTCTTTGAAAGTTTTAGTCCATTAGTGCCTGTCAGGCTGCATTGTACAAAAATTGCAAGGTTAAGCTGCAAATGTCTGTCACTGGGTATAAATAGGCACTGCCTGTCACAAATTATGTGTTCCACTCTCAGTTTTGATGTGTTTTGCAGAGTGCATTGATTATATATGGTGCAACAAAGAGATTACTTTAGTGAATACCATATAAGAGTAGAAACATTAGAACTTTATTGACATTCTGTCACTCTGCTTCTGGGCCTGATACCATTTCCAACTTTGCCTAAAAAGAACATATTCTGAATTACACTGATTCATTTCAAGAGATGTTAACTACAATTTTTCTAATTCATTTCAAATTGCTGGAAGGAAGGATGGTTGCTTAAAACTTTAAACTGTACTTCATCATCTGCAAGCTGAAAAAATGGCCAAGAAAGTATCATTTATAACTATGCCATCAAATGTAATGTTCAAGTATTATTGAAATTACTCAAATATTTTCAAAGCAACATGTTCAGTAGAAACTTAATAAACCTTTTACAAGCTATAGTTTCAGAAATTCAAATGGGGAAAGTAATGTTGACATTTTCTGTATTGTGTAAATGTACAGGATGCTACATGAGAGCCACACTGTAAGATTGACCTGATAGTTTATGAGCAAGTGGTTTTATAATTGGAGACAAAACAATAACAAATAGATGCTTGTACAGTATTCTCATTATGTAACAAATGAGTGTTTAGGCTACCTTGGTTACTATGATTAGAATGATGTTATATACAAATGATCTCACCATGGGCTCTTTATATTTTTGTAAAGCCTACATCCTGACAAATCCATTCTCATGTAAGTTATGTGATGACAGTGGAAGGGAACAGGCTTCACAAGGGAATTCTGACCCTCAGTTATATAATTTTTCCCATAATTGATAACAGGTTATGTAAGTAAGTGAGCACGGAGCTTTCTAACCAAAAAACTGAGAAACAACTGAAGTAATGAGATGGAAAGAGAACTAAGTAATGCTGGGTGTATTCACACTAACTGTAGTGTCAGTATGAAGCAGTTTTTCTTCACAAAGACACTGTAGTCATCATGTAAATGTAGCCTGAATCTGGATTAAGAGCCCAACCTGACACCAAAATCCCCAAGGAAATGTTCAGTTAGCTCCTTAATACCCATTTATACTCCCTGGGTGAATTTTTGAGGCTCTGTACCACCAGTGCCACCTCAAATGAGGCAGGCAGCTTTTCCAAAAACTGCAGATGTATAATTACAGACACAGTGGATTGAGTTATTTGTGCAGTACTGTTGACATCGGTTGTCTGCCTTTTACAAGAGAGACATTAATAATGTATATATGTCCAGGATTGAACTCTGTCTGAAAAAGTTTAGCGATTTTCCATCCATTCTTGCTAATGGATTGAAAATGCAGGCAATGCAATCGAGATGGTGTGGGGCCTCTAAAACTTTGCCCCATAGCTTTAATGTTGATGCAAAACTGAAACAGCTTTGTACTGGCCCTTAACTTGTAGTGTGAATGCACCATAAGAAACAAATTAACCAATATGGTGTAGTTCTTTTGTAAGTCGTCATCTGCACTTTATGATCACTCTGCACTTAACAGCTGCGAACTCATAATGGAGCCAGGTTTAATCCCTGAACATCAGTGAGTTGCCAGCTGCTGTTTCATCCCACCAATTCCATAAGGATTCCTTGTAGAACCCTGAAGAACAGAAGGTGAAGGAAAGGACAGATTTGAAGAAACCAGGATGCCCATCAAATGTTTGACATGTCAGAAAACATGTCTCTATGCCGGGTTCTAGGATCAAGGTTTAAAGGAAGTCCATCTTTGTGATTCCATTCACCACCCACGCATGCTGTAAATCCACACTTAATATTTTACTGAATTACCTTTTTCATATCTCTTGTTGTGCTTTTATTCCATCCAAGAGATAATATTCCCAGTAAACAAAAATACACACAGCAAGAAATTGAGTTTGGGCCTCTAAGATGGCAGGTTGATTGATCTTTCAGGCTTGATAACTGAAGTCAGCTCTCGCTGAAGCCTCGTTCCCCCTATGTGAATCAATACCAGGCTTGTAGACAATCATCTTTGCTACAGGCAGTTTGAAGCCACCTTCTTTTGACATAATAGCAGCTGCTAATTCTTCCTGTCAGATGTACTTCTTTGTGATTGTTACTTGACTATAACATCCCCAGCCCAGCTGTCTTTTGTTTCCCAGTCTTGTTATATTTAAAGATTCTGTACTTTGCAGTTCTTAGCGGAGACCAACATCCGTTCTCTGCTGAAATAAAAACAGAAAATGCTGGAAAACTACTGCAGGTTCTTTTTACCACCTGACACTCTGAAGCTTGACTTTATCATTGCTTATCACAGAATCACAGAAACCCCACAGTGCAGATAGAGGCCATTTCGGCCCATCGAGCCTGCACCGACACATATCCCACCCGATCCCCGTAACCCCTACACCAACACATATCCCACCCTATCCCTGTAACCCCACGTATTTAATCCCCCTAACACTAAGGGTCAATTTATCATAGCCAATCAACCTAACCCGCACATCTTTGGACTGTGGGAGGAAACCGGAGCACCCGGAGAAAACCCACGCAAACACGGGGAGAATGTGCAAACTCCACACAGACAGTCGCCCGAGGCCGGATTCGAACCCGGGTCTCTGGCGCTGTGAGGCAACAGTGCTAACCACTATGCCACCGTGCTGCCCTTGCATATGGCTTGCATCATGTTTGCAAAACATCTGTAAATATGGAACTGTTTTAAAATTACAGCTATTTAAATTAAAATTCAATTTTCAAAAGTTTTGCTTTTTTAAATTTCTCATCGGGTCAATCTTTCTTCCCCAATGTGGACAGCAAGTAGTTTGGTAATAATTATGGTCAATCTTAAAAATAACTAGTCTGCATTTTTTTGACAAGGCTCCCCTAGACCTAAAACATTACATTGTTTTCCTCCACCTGTTATGGTATGTAACTGTTTCTCTTCAAATGATTTGAATAAAAGCTGGAGCATGGAATTTCAAACTCTATTTTGAGGTAAGATTTTCATAACCCAAGAGTTTTCCACATCAAACAAAATGGCTGTCTGAGAGAGAGAGAGAATCTGACAGAGTATTGATTGCACCCTTGTGCTTTCTTTTCTTTATATTTAAATTCTAAAGCAATCGTTATTTACACAAATTTTATTTATTTTTCTCAGTGAAAAACTCAACACATGTCTTTTCATAGGCTATATCAGTTTGCTTTTCCGAATGATTTAAAAATATTGGAAGAGCTGAATTATAGAAGTTTCACAGTGACACTACATCAAACAGAGAGAAATACAAACAGAGATACATGGAGAGAAACAGATTGATTGAGACATATTTTCCTACTATCTTTTTTCTGTGTTTCAGAACAAGTATGAGATAAAGTTGAGTTCATATGAAATAGAAGCACCTGATGTCTGGGAATATGTCAGGAGTGGAATGGGCCTAATCCTCCGAGACCTGCCTCCTCCTTGACGCTCAATTAAGTTTATTCAGCTTTTTCTACAGATCAAACCATTAAATTAAAATACGAATAATAGTTTTATAGCACAGAGGGAGGCCATTCGGCCCATTGCGCCTATGTCCGAAAGATCTATCAACTTACTCCCAATCCCCCTCCCAACCACCACCCCCCCACCACCCCCAACCCGTCCCCGGTCTTTCCACGTACCTCTTTTTTGTTTTAAATATCCACTTTTCTTTTTAAAAGTTATTATGGATTCTGCTTCCACTACTGTTTCTGGTAGGCTATTAAAAGTTACAACAACTCTTTGTGTAAAATGAAATCTTTGCTGTTCTTTCTTCGCATTTTACTGAAAAAGGAGAATTTCCTATTCTCATTTTAGTCAAACAGCTTTGTTGCCTTCCAATCTGTTTTCTTGTCTAAATTACAGTGTGCATAGTGGTCACATATAAATGGTACACAAGGCTTATTTGAATATGTGCACACAATTTGCTTCTTGGGAAAGGAAATAAAACTTCCGTAGACAGTTCCTCTAGATCCCACAAGGAAACTTTAAAAAAAGTTTTAAAAAACGTACTTGTTTGGGCCTCTTCTGGGCCCAGATTCTCTTCCTGTTATCTTCACTGGTGAAAAGGGTACAATAGATTTCCTACAACATATTTAAGGAAGGACCTGTTGGCTTCAGGTGGCGTCTTTGCCTCCTACTCAAAAGAGCAAGTTAAAATAGAAGACAGCGGGAAGAGAGTGGGATGTCAGTGGGTAAGTCTCCTGGTCAATTTTAACTGCCTGCCTGCCCCGTTTCCACTGGCCCATGCTGCAGCAGTGGAGTGCTACGACAAGACTGGTCATGGAGAGGACCATCAGGTTCTTAAAGGGATACTTTCGCTGCCTAAACAGGTCAGGAAGGGCTCTGCAGTAAACATAAGAACATAAGAAATAGGAGCAGGAATAGGCCACTTGGCCCCTCGAGCCTGCTCCGCCATTCAATAAGATCATGGCTGATCTTGGGCTCAAAGCCATTTCCCTGCCCACTCCCCATAACCCTTCACTCCCTTATCTTGCAAAAATCTGTCTATCTCCACCTTAAATGTATTTAATGACCCAGCCTCCACATCTCTCTGGGGCAGAGAATTCCACAGATTTATGACCATCTGAGAGAAGAAATTCCTCCTCATCTCAGTTCTAAAAGGACGGCCCTTTATTCTGAAACTATGCCCCCGAGTTCTAGATTTCCCCATGAGGGAAAACATCCTCTCTGCATCTACCTTGTCGAGCCCCCTCAGTATCTTATATGTTTCGATAAGATCACCTCTCATTCTTCTAAATTCCAATGAGTATAGGCCCAACCTGCTCAACCTTTCCTCATAAGTCAACCCTTTGATCTCTGGAATTAACCTAGTGAATCGTCTCTGAACTGCCTCCAATGCAAGTATATCCTCCCTTAAATAAGGAGACCAAATCTGTATGCAGTACTCAAGGTGTGGTCTCACCAATACCTTGTACAGTTGTAGCAGGACTTCCCTACTTTTATACTCCAACCGCCTTGAAATAAAGGCCAACATTCCATTTGCCTTTTTGATTACTTGCTGTACCTGCATGCTAACTTTTTGTGTTTCAGGCACGAGGACCCCCAGGTCCCTCTGAACTGTAGCATTTTGTAATCATTTAAATAATAATTTGCTTTTTTATTTTTCCTGCCAAATGCATAACCTCGCACTTTCCCCACAATATACTCCATCTGCCAAATCTTTGCCCATTCGATTAACCTGTCAATATCCCTTTGCAGATTCTTTGAGTCCTCTGCACAACTTGCTTTCCCACCCATCATTGTATCATCCATAAACTTGGCTACATTACACCCGGTCCCTTCATCCAAGTCATTAATGTAGATTGTAAATTGAGGCTCCAGCACCGATCCCTGTGGCACCCGACTAGTTACCGTTTGCCAACCGGAAAATGACCCATTTATCCTGACTCTCTGCTTTCTGTTAGTTAGCCAATTCGCTATCCATGCTAATATATTACCCCCAACTCCGTGAGCTCTTATCATATGCAGTAACCTTTTATGTGGCACCTTATCGAATGCCTTCTGGAAATCCAAATACACCACATCCACTGGCTCACCTTTGTCCACCCTGCTTGTTACATCCTCAAAGAACTCCAGCAAATTTGTTAAACATGATTTCCTTTTCATAAAACCATGCTGACTCTGCTTGACTGCATTATAATTTTCCAAATGCCCTGCTACTGCTTCCTTAATGAAGGACTCCAGCATTTTTCCAACGACAGATGTTAGGCTAACTGGTCTATAGTTTCCTGTTTTCTGTCACCCTCCTTTCTTAAATAGGGGTGTTACCTTTGTAGTTTTCCAATCCACTGGGACCTCTTCAGAATCCAGGGAATTTTGGTATATTGCAACCAATGCATCCACTATCTCTGCAGCCACTTCTTTTAAGACCCTGGGATGCAGGCCATCTGGTCCAGGGGACTTGTCATCTTTTAATCCCATTATTTTACCAAGTACTATTTCCTTAGTGATAGTGATTGTCTTTAGTTCTGCCCTCCCTGTGACCCCTTGATTATCCATTATTGGGATGTTGTTAGTGTCTTCTACCATGAAGACAGATACAAAATATTTATTCAGAGTCTCTGCCATTTCCCCGTTCCCCATTATTAATTCCCCAGTCTCATCCTCTAAGGGATCAATGTTTACTTTAGTTACTCTCTTCCTTTTTATATACCTGTAGATGCTCTTACTATCTGTTTTAATATTTCTTGCCAGTTTACTCTCATAATTCATCTCTCTCTTTATTATTGTTTTAGTCATCCTTTGCTGGTTTTTAAAAATATCCTAATCCTCACGTCTCCCACCAATCTTGGCAATATTGTATGCTTTCGTTTTCAATTTGATACCATCCTTTACTTCCTTAGTTAACCCTTCTCTTAAAATCTTTCTTTCTCATTGGAATATATTTTTGTTGAGAGTTATGAAATATCTCCTTAAATGTCCGCCACAGCATTTCAACCGTCTTACCCTTTAATTTATTTTTCCAGTCCACTTTAGCCAGTTCTGCCATCATGCCATTGTAATTGCCTTTGTTTAAGATCAGGACACTGGTTTGAAATACAACTTTCTCACCCTCCAACTGAATTTGAAATTCAACCATGCTGTGATCACTCTTTCCTAGAGGATCCTTTACTATGAGATCATTTATTCATTCTGTCTCATTGCACTGTACCAGATCCAAGATAGCCTGCTCCCTGGTTCGTTCCATTACATACTGTTCTAGGAAACCATCCCGGATGCACTCTATGAACTCCTCCTCAAGGCTACCATGGCAATTTGATTTGTCCAATCAATATGGAAATTAAAATCACCCATGATTATTACCATACCTTTTTTACAGGCCTCCATTATTTGTTGATTTATACTCTGTCCAACAGTATTGCTACTGTTCGGGGGCCTGTAGATTACGCCCAGCAGAGACTTTTTCCCCTTATTATTTTTTATCTCCACCCAAACTGATTCTACATCTTGATCTTCTGAGCCAATATCACTTCACACCACTGCACTGATCCCATCCTTTACTAACAAAGCCACCCCACCTCCCTTTCCTTTCTGTCTATCCTTCCAAATTGCCAAATACCCTGGAATATTCAGTTCCCAGCCCAGGTCACCTTGCAGCCATGTCTCTGTAATGGCGATCAGATCATACCCATTTGTATCTATTTGTGACATGAACTCATCTATCTTGTTACAAATGCTGCGTGCATTCAGATATAGAGTTTTTGGCCTAGAAATTCAGTTGCGTTCGCCAGCCGTTAGCGCCTTAGGAGGGGTAGATCTCAAGCGCTAGGCACTTAGCGCCCGGGCGCAGGACGATCTGCGCCTACGCCCAACTTCAGTAGACATTTAGCGCCGGCGCAAAGTGTTTGCGCGCACTCAGCTGCGCGCGCAACTTATGACGTCATTTCGTCGTGCAACGCCCTTTGTGCGCCCCAAACCGGAACTTCAGTCGCGCCCGCCCAATGTGGGCGTGGCGGTGTTAAGAACTGTGAAGTGGAACGCAGCAGAGGCCCTGCGGGCCTCGGGGAGCGCTAATTAAAGGGCACTTACACTGAACTATAAAGGCCAGCCATTTTGCTGCAATGACTTTTCTGCAACGGATTTCTGGACAGAGACCAAGGAAGAGACCTTACTGATTTGGCCCAACATAGGAGAGGTATTTTTGGCTTCTGGCCAGAGCTTGGAAATTTGCCTCATTGTGATTTCATTGTTTGCAAGTATATTATGGGGGCTGCATGGGGTTCCAACCCTCAGTTCCAGCATTATGTGCGAAGTGCTTGCAGACGCTGTGTGAGAGGGGCAGCCATGCCTAGACGCAGAGGGGGCATCAGGCGTCGGCAACGTAGGCCTTACCCACTCAGGGAATACCACCAGCAGGTGTCCTATCTCACCATGACTGCCGCGCAGTGTGTTAAGAGGCTGCGCTTCAGAAGGGAGGTGGTTGCAGAGATCTGCCAGCTGCTTCACAGAGATCTGCGTCCACAGCTGATGTGCAGGACATCTCTGTCGGTGGAAGTGAAGGTCACGGTGGCTCTGAACTTTTATGCAAGCGGCTCCTTCCAAGCCGTTGCTGGGGACATAGCTAACATCTCCCAGTTCGCCGTGCATCGCTGCATCTGGCAGGTCACCGATGCCCTTTTCACAAGGAGACACCAATTCATCTCCTTCCCCATGACCCTAGAGAGGCAGGAGCAGCGTGCAGTCGGATTTGCGAGGATCGCCGACTTCCCCATGGTGCAGGGCGCCATTGACTGCACGCATGTGGCTTTGCGGGCACCTATCGACAATGCCGAGGATTACCGCAACCGGAAGGGCTACCATTCCCTCAATGTACAGCTGGTGTGTGACCACAGGCAGCGCATCCTAGCTGTCAATGCCCGCTTTCCAGGCAGCAGCCACGATGCATTTATCCTGCGCCAGACTACTGTGGCTGACATGTTCCAGGCACAGCCTCCCCCAAGAGGATGGCTTATCGGGGACAAAGGCTATCCTTTGTGTACATGGCTCATGACCCCGCTCCGTGCACCCAGGACCCCTGCTGAGGAGGCATACAACGAAAGCCATCAAGCCACAAGGAACATCATAGAGCAAACGATTGGCGTCCTCAAGCAACGGTTCCGCTGCCTGGATCGCTCTGGTGGATCTCTGCAGTATTCGCCGGATAGAGTCTCCCAGTTCGTCGTCGTTTGCTGCATGCTGCACAACCTGGCTATCCGCAGGACTCAGGCACTGCCACCTCACGTTGGACCACCACCTCAGGAGGACGAGCAGGAGGACCATGAGGAGGAGGAGGAGGAGGAGTACCAGCCCAGGAGGGAGCCACAAGGTCCAAGGGCCGTCCGTCGGCAGCTTATTGAACGACACTTCTAGGCCCCCTGTCAGGGAATGGCTTGTGGCAATGAAGGCAGTTGAATGCAGCCGCTCCGCAAGCCCTCAGCCGGTTAACGCAACAACCACTTGAAACATCACACATGGACAAGCTGAATAAAGAAAAAGCTTTATTGAACAAACTCAGGGCCCTTCCCACATGAAACCCAAAAACAGACAACACCCCCAAAGAACAGTCAAAAACATATCTCACTCCCACAACCTGGGGAGGAATAACAAAACTTGTCCATCCAAATGGCCTTCATCCTCGGCCTTACCAAAAGAACCCCCCCCATAGGCAACACAACCACCCCCATATAAAAAAACATTTGCCAACACACTCTACTTTGTGTGCCGAGAGGGCGAGTCCTTGTCCAGGCTTTTCCGGCCCCTGGCCGACCTGCTGCTCCGCCTCAACCTGGGCCCTGTGGGTGCTGCAAGGCTGGGGGAAGGCTCCTGAGGGGCACATTGCGTGACGGCAGATGCCCTTGGGGGTCGGCCTAGACGAGCTCTGGCCCTCGAGGGGCCGGCTGCTGACTGCTGCAGCTGTGGCTGGGCAGCATCAGTCCCTCCAGCAGCTCGTCGCAGCTTCGCTGGGGGAGTGGCAGTGGCGGCTGCAGCAATGGGGGCAAGCTGGCTGATGCCAGGCGCTCGCTGCTCGCCTGAGACACTGGCACTCGGCCGGGCTGGCACTGCAGCAAGCGCAGCAATCTGGTGAAGGCCAGACCGCTGTGCTGCTGCAGCGCGGCGGGTGCCCTGGCAATGCCTGCCTGACACAGCGAGTGTGGCAGCAGTGAGTGCCCGTACTGCCCTGGTCTGTGCCCGCATCAGACCAGCCAGTGACTGCACGGCACCACTGATCAACTGTCCACTCGCTGCCTGTGCTGCCCTGAATTCGTCCCGACTCGCGTCCTGTGCTGCCCTCAATTCGGCCCGACTCGCGTCCTGTGCTGCCCTCAATTCAGCCCGACTCGCGTCCTGTGATGCCCCGAATTCGGCCCGACTCGCGTCCTGTGATGCCCCGAATTGTTCGAGACCCCTGGCCTGTACTGCCGCGAGTTGTTCGAAACCCCTGGCCTGTGAGGCCCCGAAATCGGACACACTATGAGCCAGGGACTCAATGGCCTCAGGCAACCGTGCCACAACCCCCATGAACTCGGTGTGCCGACGATCCGAGTCCGTGTACATTTGATCAAGGAGGCGCACCTCCTGGGCGAGGACCATCTCCGGACTGGAGGCCGGACTCTCCCTCTGGGGAGAAGGCCGCCGAGCTGCCCGACCCTTCCTGCGTGGCTGCACGCCACTGGGCCCAGCAACTACACTCCCCTGCAACACTTCCCCCCTCTGGGGAGAAGGCAGCCGAGCTGCCCGACCCTTCCTGCGTGGCTGCATGCCACTGGGCCCAGCAACTACACTCCCCTGCAACACTTCCCCCCTCTGGGGAGAAGGCAGCCGAGCTGCCCGACCCTTCCCGTGTGGCTGGACGCCACTGGGCACAGGAGCTACACTCCCCTGCAACACTTCCCCCCTCTGGGGAGAAGGCAGCCGTGCTGCCCGACCCTTCCCGCGTGGCTGGACGCCACTGGGCACAGGAGCTACACCTCCCTGCAACACTTCCCCCTGGCTCTCCTCCAGGGAAGACGTGTCCCCTCCATTGCCATCCCCTGGCGCGGATGAGGGTTCCCCCGATGGGCCGCCTTCCTCTTGCTCCTCCTCGTCCTCCTCTTCCAAGGGACTCTCACTGGCAGCTTCAGGGACCTCCTCCTCACCAGCTGAAAGCAGGAAGGCACAAGAGTAGCTTTAGAGTGAGGACAGGGCGTCAGCGAGGGAGGCATGAGTGGTGGCATTCTGCGCATTGGTCGGACAGTGGCAAAGGATGTAGATCTGAAGCGCAAGGGGAACGAGAGAGGTCCAAAAGGTCATGTCCTTACCATTGGGGCCCAGCACAGGGTCGGCATCTCCAATTGCAACGGGGCCAATCACCCGGGCACCCATGAGTCGACCCACGCGCTCCTCCAGGTCACTGAGCTGCTGGAACTGGGGACGGCCTCCCCCGGTGACAGTCCGGCTCTTCAGATTCTGGGCCAGCTTGGCCTGCAAGAGAAAGGACGGCCTCTAAGTATAGTGTGGTGCCCTGTTGTTGTGTGCACTGCCTCCCATGGTCGAATAGCTTGGCCAGTGTGGTGCGCTGTTGTTGTGTGCACTGCCTCCCATGGTCGAATAGCTTGGCCAGTGTGTAAAGTGCAGAAAGTGCAATTGATGTTCATGCCAGTGCCATAGCTGCTGGATGAGGGCTGGCCATTAGGCCTTTGAGGTCCCTTTGCCCATAATGTGAGGTGCACATGCAAGGATGAGGAGGACACTGGAAAGGGTACTCACCCTGACAATCCGAGTGAGGTCGTTAAACTTTTTCCGGCATTGGACAACAGTCCGGGGGACATCGCAGGTGGCTGTGACCCTCTGGGCGATATCCCTCCAGGCTCTCCTGTACACCCTGTTGGGAGGCTTCTTGCCACTGTCCGGGAACAAGATATGGCTTCTCTTCTCCAAAGCCCTAACCAGCACCTTTAAATCATGGCCAGAGAAGCGCTGCGCTCGCTCACGGGCCCTCTGCATCCTTCCTGGCGCTATTTCTCTCCAGCAGCAGTGTTTAGGCCTAGCTGGAGGGCTGCAGTATCCAGGGCGTGGCAGCAGACCAAGTCGACCCTTCCCCCTTTAAGAGCTGGCCGGCGCCAGGGTGTCTGCTGTCAATCAAAACATGACCGCACCTGCGCTGCGCCCGGCCTCGGCGATATCAGTCTGCACCGCCGGCTTAGCGCCTAAGGATAGCCGTGCATCGCCAGTTTTAGCGCTCGAGCAAACTCCTTGGCCAAAGCTACTGAATTTCGGCGAACTGCCCTCCACTTTCCGGCGGGCGCAAACTTTAGCGGCCGCCCGACTTTACCGCCCCAAAAGTGGCTATACTGAATTTCTAGGCCTTTAACTTTAACTTTGTCTTTTTACCATTTCTCCTTGTTTTAGCCCCATTTTCTGTTGCACTCTTATTTTTAAACATTCTGGCCTAGAAATTCGGTTGTTTGCGCCAGCGATTAGCGCCTAAAGAGCCCGAGAATTGGGGCGTTACCCAATGTTCGGGCGGGCACAGTGAATATAGTGCCACCTCCCATATTGAGTATCCATTTAGCGCCTGCGCTAACTCTTAGTGCACGCCCGCGTGCGCAGGCAGATCATGACGTCATTTCAGTGTGCAACGCCTTTTTGGCGCCCCTGACCGGATATTCGGTGGCGCCCGGAACCTTTCCGCCTGGCGCTATTAGTGACAGTTGGATGGAACATTCCCAGGCCCTTCTCGGAGTCGGGGGGCGCTATTTAAAGGGGACAGCTCTAGTATGAAAGCTGCAGCCACTTGGCCTGGTCATTCTGAGCGTTGTTGGAGAGAGTTGGTGAACTACTGTTGCACATAATTTTTCAGATTTAGCCTTCGGAGACTTGGGACCTGCAGCCCTGTCCGGAGCAGTTGGAGCGCTAGACATTACTGCGTGTTGCCCGTCTGGCATAGCAATGGGAGCTGCTTTGGAGGGGAACGTCCTCATGGCCGGACACTTGGAAGGGGCACAGAGACGGCGGGAGAGAGGGCCGGGATTGGCCAGAAGGAGGAGGGGCAATGGAGGTCGCCCAATCCGACGATACGCTGCGAGGGTTTTCAGGCAGCAGGTGTCATACCTTACCATGTCGGAGGAGCAGTGTCTGCGAAGGCTCAGATTCGGTAAGGAGGTTGTGACTGAGCTTTGCCACCTGCTTGCTGAAGATCTGCAGCCGCGTCTACGATGCAGAACCTCTCTGTCGGTGGCTGTCAAAGTGACTATTGCCCTGAACTTTTACGCCAGCGGATCCTTTCAGTCAGCCACTGGGAACATCGCGAATATATCACAATTTGCAGTGCATTGTTGCATCCGGCAAGTGACAGCTGCCCTCTATAGAAGGAGGCGTCAATTAATCACCTTCCCTGTGACCCTGGAGAAGCAGGCGGAGCGCGCGCAGGGCTTCGCTGCTATTGCGGACTTCCCCATGGTGCAGGGGGCCATTGATTGCACACACGTGGCTTTGCGGGCGCCATTACAGAATCCGGAGGAGTTCTGCAACCACAAGGGGTTCCACTCCCTCAATGTCCAGCTGGTGTGTGACCACCGCCAGATGATCATGGCAGTCAACGCACAATTCCCTGGGAGCAGCCACGATGCCTTCATCCTGCGGCAGACCTCAGTTTCTGACCTTTTTGAGGGCCCGGCTTACCCACGAGGCTGGCTTCTTGGCGACAAGGGCTATCCTCTCTGCCCATGGCTCATGACCCCACTCCGTTTGCCCGCCACCCCGGCAGAAGAGCTTTACAACAGCAGCCATCAGGCGACCAGGAACATTGTGGAGCACACTATTGGTGTGCTCAAACAGCGTTTCCGCTGTCTAGACCATTCGGGGGGAGCCCTGCAGTACTCGCCGGAGCAAGTGGATCGCATCGTCGTCGTCTGCTGCATGCTCCACAACTTGGCCATTCGACGAACCCAGCCAATGCCAGCCGACCCTCAAGGTCCAGCAGAGCAGGTGGACGAGGAGGAGGAGGAGGAGGAGGAAGAGCAGGCGGACGAGGAGGAGGAGGAGGAGCATGCGGACGAGGAGGAGGAGGAGGAGGAAGATGAGAGGGCTCCTGAAACTGGAAAGCCGTCCGTCAGAGGCTCATAAGGACTCGGTTCTAGGCCCCTCTGACGGAATGATGGGTGTCATTCGTACTGCGCACTTCGGCTCGTACAAAGCCTATGAAGGCCCCCATGAGTGTAAATAGTTACGATTACCATTGTAAATAAAAAAAATTCTTTATTGTCAAAAAAGTGCTTCCTTCCAGCATAACAACGTCATGTCAACAGAAACCATAACTAACAAAATAACAGTTAACTCTCTGGCAAAGCCGCAAAACTAAACAAACCATCACAAACAATCACAACAGGTGAGGGCGTCCTTGAATTTGGAGAAAGAAATGTCTCAGCACCTCCCTCTACTGCTGGCCCCTTGATGGAGACCGACTTCTCTTTCGCGGTCGGCCCCTTCCCTCCCTGCAGCTCCTACGTAATTGAACCCCAGTGGCGGCGTCAAGGCTGGGGGACGCCTGCTGACTGTCTGGAAGCGCAGAAGCCCCTGAGGGACGGCCTGGACGACCTCTGGGCTTGGAGGGCGCCGAAGCTGGCTGCTTGAACTGGGCATGGCTGGAAGCAGTGTGCACTGCAGGTGGTGGCAGCTGCACTGCAGACGTTCCAGCGGTGGCATGAGCAATGCTCACCTGCCGAGAGAGGACACCTGCACCATGGTCGGATGACACACTGGCTCTCTGAGGGGACCAGCTCGGATCATCCGCCACAATCGACTGCTCCACTGATTCCTGGCCTCGTGTGGTACTGGAAGGACCCAGGGTGATCCTGGCTGATGCAGATAGGGTGGCAGCAGTGAGAGTTCGCGTTGCCTCAATCTGGGTGTGGACGAGGCCAGCAAGTGACTGCGTGGCAGCAGTGAGGACCTGTGTGGCAGGTGCCAGTGCTTCGGAGAAGCCCTGGACAGTTCTTTCCATTGCTTCGGACAAGGCCGGAGCAGTCCATTCCACTGCCTCGGACAGGCCCTGGACAGACCTTTCCAGGGATTGTCCGAAGCTCTGAACAGTCCTTTCCATAGCGGCCTCGAAGCCCTGGACAGTCCTCTCCATTGCTGCCCCAAAGCCCTGGACAGTCCTCTCCATTGCTGCCCCAAAGTCCAGCACACTCTTTGCCAGTGTGTCGATCGACTGAGGCATCCTCCCCACTGCAGCCATAAGCTCAGTGTGCCTGAGCCGGGCCTGGGTGCTCATTTCAGCCAGGCTACGCACCTCCTCTGCACTCTGTGCAGCAGTCATCGTTCCCTGCCTTGCCCTCCGGGGAGTCGGTGCCCGAACTTGCCTACCCCCCTCGCGTTGCTGCAGGCCGCTTGTTCCGGCAACTGGCTCCTCATCAGAGCCCCCCCACCTCCCCTCCAGGGAACTACTATCCCCAGTCTGCAGATGTGTAGGCTCCCCTGAGGCTGGAACAGATGGTCCAGCTTCCTCCTGCTCCTCGCCTCCAGAGGCACTGGCACTGGCAGCTTCAGGGCCCGGATCCCGAGCTGGTGATGCAGCATCTGAAAGCAGGGAGGTGGAAGAGTGGCTTTAGCAAAAGGACAGGTAGGCAGCAAGGGATGCCAGATTGCGGCAAGGCTCTGACATGGCTGCACACTGAGAAAGCATGCTGGCGGGGGACCAAGTGGAAGGAGATGCTGTAAAAGGTGAGAACCTTACCCTCGCTGTTGACAATGGGGTCGGCAGCTGCAGTGGTAACAGGGCCACTCAGACGTCCTCCAAGAATCTGGTGCACTCTGTCCTCAAGATCCGTGAGAGTGACCACTTGTGGAGGTCCTCCACTGGTTCGAAGCTGGTCTTTGCGAATCTTCGCCAGCTTGGACTGCAGGGGAAAGGAGGGGAAGTTATGTTACATGATGCCCTGAGTGATCATCTCATGCCCCCCATGTTGCAAGAGCCCTTACATGATGCCCTGAGTGAGCATCTCATGCCCCCCATGGTGCAAGAGCCCTTACATTATGCCCTGAGTGAGCATCTCATGCCCCCCATGGTACAAGAGCCCTTACATGATGCCCTGAGTCAAATGTGGATGTGTGTGCCCAGAAAGGGCCATCGGTGCTTGCTGGCAGATGACCAATGGGGCACAGGCCACCCTGTAGCCATAAAGACAGGTGCTAATGAAGGGACGCAGAAGTATGCAGAAACAACACTCACCCTGACGACTTGAGTGAGGTCGTTGAATTTCTTTCTGCATTGGACAGGGCTCCTGGTCACCATGTTGCTGGAGTTGACCCTCTGGCATACATCCCTCCAAGCTCGTCGGTAGTCCTTATGATTCGGCCTCCTGCCATTGTCTGGGTACAGAACATCTCGACGGCGCTCCACTGCAGCCACCAATTGCTCCAGAGCCTCATTGCTGAAGCGCTCTGCTCTCTGCCTCAGCTTCTCCATCTGGTCCAAGTTTTTTGCGCCAGAGAAGGGCCTGCGCCGATTCTGAGGACTACAAGGCGCTGAGTATGGAAGCTGAGGCTGACTGACCCACTCCTTTAAGAGCCGGCCGGCGCCTGGAAGTCTCGTGGTTATCGGTAATTGAGAGCACCTGCGCTGCGCCCGTCCGCGCCGATATTGGGTTGCGCCGGAAGTTTAGCGCCTTAGGAGTCCCGTGCAACGTCTGAATTTGCGTCTCAATCACCTTTGGGGGCGATGCAACCCAATATCACGCCAGGCGGCGATAAGTTGCGTCTGGCTATAAATTTTGCGCAGTGCCAGTTCTAACGCCTCAAGCGGGGCTATACCCAATTTCTAGGCCTTTGTCCCTTCCTGTCACACTCTGGTTATTATTTCCCCCATCTCTATCCTGCTCTATTGCTTTCGCATTTCTCATTGACTTTTTAAATTCCCGCTCACCTCGACCCTCCCCCCCACTATTTAGTTTAAAGCCCTCTCTACAACCCTAGTTATTCGATTCGCCAGGACTCTAGCCCCAGCATGGTTCAAGTGAAGCCCGGCCAAACGGAACAGCTCCCTCTTACCCCAGTACTGGTGCCAGTGCCTCACAAATCAAAACCCATTTCTCCCACACCAGTCTTTGAGCCACTCGTTCATTTCTCTGATCTTATTTACCCTATGCAAATTTGCTCGTGGCTCAGGTAGTAATCCAGAGATTATTACCTTTTTGGTTCTGCTTTTTAATTTAGCCCCTAGCTGCTCATACCCTCTCAGCAGAACCTCTTTCTTTGTCCTACCTATGTCATTGGTACCTACGTGGACTATGACAACTGGATCTTCCCCTTCCCACTCCAAGTTTCTCTCCAGCCCAGAGGAGATGTCCTTAACCCTGGCACCGAGCAGGCAACACAGCCTTCGGGACTCATGCTCTCGGCTGCAGAGAAGAGTATCTATCCCCACAAGCTCCAGCTTGTGTCTCCCACATAGTTGTAGTCTGCGGTGTCCTGCAGAACTTGGCCATACGAAAATTACTGAGCTTGGATGTTGTTGTGGAGGCAGCCCTAGCTCCTTGGGAGGCCGAAGTACATGGAGGATCATGATGACCTTCACTCAATGATTCTTGCAAAGGGCATCAGAGCACATCTCATCACTGAAGTCTTTTCTTCTGTTTATGAACATACCTTTGACACCAGTGCCTTACTTCCTTCTCCTCCGCCCTCAAATAGAGAAAAAATCCTTCAATCCAGTACCCACTCTCAAAGTTGTGCTGCTGTCCTGAGAGACAGCATTATCAGATAGGTCAACTCCAGCCACCATTATTCCACCAAGCCCTGGATCTCTGTCCTCGCTGATTAGTGGGATGGCTGTTCTAATAGTAGCTATTAGATCCTGAAAGCCCTGAGAGACATCAGCATGCATGGTCTGGAAGTAGTATGCAGGGTGCTATCTATTCTCTCCCCTACTGCCACCAGAGCTGCTGTCTGTGCTTCTGTGGTGATGGAGGCACTGAATGGTCCCTGGCAGCTTCTTAGGTGGGAGCTCTGCTGCAGATTTCAATGAAGCTGCAACCTGCTCCGTTGATGTTTCCACAAATGAGAGCTGTAGACTCGACAGCCACACCTGACGGTTGCTGCACAACCTGAGGGACCAACCTCAGAGCATGCACGTAGGTCTGATGTTCTCCAAACATCCTTCTTTACAGGCGAGTACCCATGAGTTCTGGATTCAATGATTCTGAAGCCATGCGCAGCCTTCTCCTCAGCCTCCCTTGGGAAGATGGTATGTGCTCACGCACTTCCCACTCCTCCAGCTCCCTTGTGCACTGTGACATCTGTTGCCACTTCCTCGCTAATACTATATACACCCTCCCAGGTGAAATTATCTAAGCTGGTGCTGGTGCTGGAGCTGGTGGGAGTGAAGAAGTAAGTGAGGCAGGGGCTGAGTTTGAGGGGATTGGGGCCGAGGAACAGAAAGCAGGACAGTTCTGCAGGAACTCATGAGCGGGCTTGAGTCTCACCTCAGCTTCTCCGTCTCCTTCATCATTGTCCTCCATCTTCATCATCATCATCATCATCATAGTTCATATGTAAGTAGTTGTGATTCTGTTCCTCCTCATCAACATCATGATCCACTTTAGCCACTTTCTCCTCCTGTTCCTGCTGTTGCTGTGGTAGATCTGCTGAAAAGGAGGATACAAGCTAAGAATGAGTGAATTTATCCCCTTGGAATTAAGAAGATAGAGAAGGGGTTGGAGGCTTGTGGCTGTGTGATGCTTCACCAGGATGCCATGGCGACAGTGTTAGTGTTCAGTTGTTAACCTGCCGCTGGTACTGTGTCCTTAATCACACCTTCTTCCACAGCAAGCGCAGAGTTTATCCTTATGAGATCCAAGGCCTTTTCCTTGTAGGGCATGATGTCTTTCAAGTTGAGGATGCCCCTTTTGGTGGCCTGGTTCTCATAGACATTGTCTATCATTTTCTCCTGCAAAAAGATTTGAGTAGATCAGGTGAAGGCTGCAATTGACGAGTATGTGTCAAGTGGCATGCGAGAGCTGAAGTAAGAGATGTGATAGTATCACCCTGTTAAAGTGGTGTTAGGGCTATGTATGCAAATAATTGCTGTGAAGAGAAATAGGTAGCCATACTGTAAGATCCTGAATTAATGTCCCCCGTAAAGAGTTCATTGTGAAGAGTTAGTTGTACAGCTGTTACTTTTATAGGGTGAAGAGTGTATTGGTGGCTAGGGTGCCCAAGAAAGAAAAGTGAGAGGGGCTAATGTGTTACTTTGTCAATCTTGATAAGGTCATTGAACTTTTTGTGACACTGGTTTTTAAATTGTCAGAAAGCTTGTCCGACATAAAGTTCTGGATGAGCAAAAATGTTCTCCAATTAAATATTGGGAAGACTGAAGCCATTGTTTTCGGTCCCCGCCACAAACTCTGTTCCCTAGACACTGACTCCATCCCTCTCCCTAACATCTGTCTGAGGCTGACCCACACTGTTCACAACCTTGATGTTGTGGCAGAACCACTGAATGAATCTGGCTAACTGTATATAATTCTCTTTAACAATGTTCTAACACCAGCCTAAACCTGTGCCATTGTGTTAGGCATTACTGCGTTTTGTATATAGAGTTTGCATGTACAGGGCGTGGCCCCTTTAAGAGCGCGGGAAAACGCAGGCAAATGCGATGACGTCACGTCGCAAACCACGGGACTGCCCAGTCAGTCATCGTGGCATCTCCTTTGAGTAAAGACCTGTTTGATTGTTCTCTTGTGTCGATCTCCGTTATTCGTAGGAATTCGTTAATTCCTACAGTGTCATATTTGACCCTGAAATGTGCTGCTGACCACATATCCGCAGCATAACAAAGACCGCCTACTTCCACCTCCGTAACATCACCTGTCTCTGCCCTTGCCTCAGCTCATCCGTTGCTGAAACCCTTATCCATGCCTTTGTTACCTCTTGACTTGACTATTCCAATGCACTCCTGGCTAGCCGCCCACATTCCACCCTACGTAAACTTGAGGTCATCCAAAACTCGGCTGCCCATGTCCTAACTCGCACCAAGTCCCGTTCGCCCATCACCCCTGTGCTCGCTGACCTACATTGGCTCCCGGTTAAGCGACGCCTCGATTTCAAAATTCTCACCCTTGTTTTCAAATCCCACCATGGCCTCGCCCCTCCCTATCTCCATAATCTCCTTCAGCCTCACAACCCCCCAGATACCTGCGCTCCTCTAATTCTGCCCTCTTGAGCATCCCTGATTATAATCACGCAACCCTTGATAGCCATGCCTTCTGTTGCCTAGGCCCTAAGCTCTGGAATTCCCTGCCTAAACCGGTCCACCTTGCTACCTCTCTTTCCTCCTTTAAGACGCTCCTTAAAACTTACCTCTTTGACCAAGCTTTTGGTCACCTACCCAAATTTATCCTTATGTGGATCGGTATTACATTTTTTGTCTTAAAATACTCCCATGCAGCACCTTGGGACATTTTACGATGTTAAAGGCGCTATATAAATACAAGTTGTTGTTGTTGTGGTGGTGGTTTGCTGTTCAGAGAGTGAGCAAATCAGCACTCCGCACCAGTGCCACCTCCCTCCATGTGGTGCAAGAAGCCTTTTTAGCAGGTTTCCTGCCACAGACACCAGCACTCTGTCTCACCTGTGTTTTATTTTATCAACAGGGTTTGCAAATTAGACTCTTAAATTATGAAATTGTCTTCTCTGGCTCTGATACATGCCCCGGTACCTTCTTTAGCTGCCTCTGTCAGATTGGAAAGTCTTGTAAAGTGGCACAAAAAGAGTTAAAAGATATCGGTCTAGAAATTCACTAGCCTTAGCGCCGCTTTTGAGGTGCTAGAGGGACTAGCACCAGAGTTATGGCCAGTTGAAAAATTCCCTGGGGCCCTAAAGCGGCGTTGCACCGGTAGCGCTGCGCCGGCACTGATGACGTCATCGGTGTGCGCAGCGTCCCGGTTGCCATGCCGACGGGCCCCAGCGCCGAAATTCAGTTGCGGCCGCCTCGCCCGTGGCAGCCGCAACTAAGACTCTGGCAACCGAGTCTTACACAAGTTAGCGCCGGCGCATTAAGGTCGCGCGGCGGCCGGCCGCCTGCCCGCACCTCCCTCCCCGGACTCCTCCACCCCCCCCCCGTGGAACAGATGCGTCTGGCCTGCAAGCCCGGCACTTGTCCGAGGTGCCGGGCTCATTTTTGAAAAAATCAAACGGCCAGCGATCGGGTGAAGGCAGCGCCTCCTTAACGGGAGGAGGAGGCCTGCACTTCCCCAGCCTGCCGCACCGCATCGGGTGCCGCAGCGCCGGATTAGCGCCGCAATTCGGCACTCAGCGCCCATTGGGAGGCACTCACGCCCGCCAGTAGCGCCGGCAGCCGTCTGGGCGCGGCGCTACTGAATTTTTGGCGCGCGCAAGGTAATTAGCGCCGGCGCTAAATTTCCGGCGCTAAAGCCCTGGCGCAGCGTCAACTCAATTTCTAGGCCATCCAGTCAACTTATTGAGCCAAGCATTGTTCCTGACTTAAAAAGAGAAAATGCTGGAAAAAACCAACAGGTCAGGCAGCAGGTGTGGAGAGAGAAACAGAGTTAACGTTTCAAATTGATGACCTTTCATCAGACTGGAAAAGGTTAGAGATGTACCAGTTTTTTGGCAAGTACAAAGGCAGCGAAAGGGGGGTGGAGGGGAGAAAAGAACAAAAGGGAAGATCTGTGACAGGGTGGAAGGCAGGAGTGATAAAATGACAAAAGGGATGATGATGCAAGCAACAAGAGATGGTAATGGGGCAAGTAAAGAAATAAAAGAGGAGCTGTAAATGGCAACAGCAGAACCATTACTAGCAGCAGCTGTATGGAAAAATGGGAGTGGTGGTTATGATCTGAGATTGCTGAACTCAGTGTTGAGTTCAGAAGTTAAACCCCTTTCTTTGACCAAGCTTTTGGTCACCCTGCCTAAAATCTCCTTTATTGGCTCAGCATCCATTTTTCTCTGATTACATCTCTATGAAGCATCGTCAGGCATTGTTCTACATTAAAGGCACTATATAAATGCAAGTTTTTGTTGATACAGTAAAGACAGAAATAATAGCTAATATCCTGCTAGCCAGCACTAGCACCAGCACAAGTTGGCCTATTAAATTCCCATGAATGAAGCCTCCAATTTCCTGTGCTGCGGGTAAAAAATAAACTTTGGACTACTATTATAAAATGGTTCCCCTACTCCTCAAAAGAGATGTGGTTCAGTCACTGTAAAGATAGCTGAGTAAAATCAATGACTTGGAGTGGCCACATCAGCAATAAGAGGACACAGAAATCATATTAAAACATGGACAGGTTGTCCTCTGTGGGCAATACAATGGATGCAGGTTTCCACTTTAAATCATGTTAGTGCTTTTGCTTTGAGATCATGGCTCAGGTATGTGGTCAACTTGCAACTGAAAATCTCGCACCTCAGACTTGGCCAATATGAATAGCCTTGTCCTGAAGAGTTGCTGCATTCAAAACGAGGAGACTGGCAGCCATGTTCCAGATTTGCCTGTAGTCCCCTTGGATTTATAGCAAACTAGCTGAAGTGCCCGGCGGTGCCGAGGGTCTTTTGAGGGCATGTTGTTGTTGGAAGAGAGAGAGAGAGCGACTGGGGGGAAGAGAGAGAGTGACTGGGGGGAAGAGAGAGAGCGACTGGGGGGAAGAGAGAGAGCGACTGGGGGGGAAGAGAGAAAGTGACTGGGGGGGAAGAGAGAGAGCGAGAGACTGGGGGGAAGAGAGAGAGCGACTGGGGGGAAGAGAGAGAGCGACGGGGGAAGAGAGAGAGCGACTGGGGGGAAGAGAGAGAGCGACTGGGGGGGAAGAGAGAGAGCGACGGGGGGAAGAGAGAGAGCGACTGGGGGGAAGAGAGAGAGCGACGGGGAAGGGTGGGGGGAAGGGGGGAAGGGTGGGAAGGGGGAAAGGGGAGGGGGAAGGGGAGGGGGGAAAGGGGAGGGGGGAGGGGAGGTGGGGGGAGGGGAGGGGGGAAAGGGTAGGGGAGGGGGGAGAGGGGAGGGGGAAAGGGGAGGGGAGGGGGGAAGGGGGGAGGGGGGAGAGGGAGCGGGGGGGAGGGGAGGGGGAGAGGGAGCGGGGGGAGGGAGCGGAGGGGAGGGGGAGAGGAGGGGGAGGTGGGGGAAGGAGGGGGGGAGAAAGGGAGGGGGGAGCCAGCAGACCCTCTTCCCTCTGCCGGCGATGGCTCCGCTGAGCTCTGTGCCGCCCCATGCACTGACATGCCGAGCGCAGCGCCCCAGTCAGCCCGAGCCCCGCCCTCTCGAGGCCGGGCCTGAGGCGGCTTGAGACGGCCGATTGCGGCTGGCCGGGCCCAGTTGCCTTGGTAACCCTCCTCCCCTCTCCGCCTCCCGATCTCCGGGACCGGGCCTGGGCCTGGGCCTGAGCGGCTTGAGACGGCCGATTGCGGCTGGCGAGCCCGGTTGCCGGGGTAACCCTCTCCGCTCCCCCTCCCCGCCCCTCCCGAGCCCCCCCCCCGCCCGCTAACCTGCTCGCTTCCCTCTGGCCGCGCTCTGTGTGGAGGTGCACGTGCGCCGTGCAGCGCAAGCGTGAATTTAGCGCGAGGAGCTTGCAGTGAGCCCAGCCAGCCTTTACCAAGATGGCTGGCCGCTGGTTCGGAATCGGGCCCAGCGGGGGTGGGGGGGGTGAGGGGTGGGAGGAGCTTGCCACAAAACAATTGCCTAGGGTCCAGCATGGCTGGCAACAGATGCCCAGGCTTCGAGGCCTACCTGCAAAAACGGGGAAAGGTAGGAAAATTAATGAGATTAGATAAAAGATTTAGAAAGTAATTAACTTTTTTTAAAAACAATATGGGCTAGATTTTCAGTTGCTTGCGCCAGCAGTTAGCGCCTTAAGAGAAGTGATTTTTGGGCGCTATGCGTGTAGCGCCCGGGCGCAACGCAGTTTGCGCCTCGCCCCAAATTAAGTTGCCCGTTAGCGCCGGCGCAAAGTTTAGCGGCCGCCTGGATGCGCGCGCAGAAAATGACGTCACATCCTCGTGCAACGCCCTTTGGCCACCCCGAATCCAAACTTCAGTCGGACCGCCCCATTGTGCGGCTGGCGTCCAGAGCGTTTGTAAAATGGAACGCAACACACCCTGGGGAGCGCAAATTAAAGGGCACTCCTCATGCACTATAAAAGGCAGTCTGCATGTGTCTGGAAGGGTCCAGTATGTTGTTGTGAACGGTGTATTTATGTTTTCCTCCTCCTCCTCCTCCTCCTCCTCCTCCTCCTCCTCCTCTTCTTCATCATCATCATCCCCAGACTCTGCCTTTGAAAAAAACACATGCACCCTTCCCCTTTAAGAGCTCACTGGCACCAGAGTGTCTGCCATGCGCTGCGCCCGAGCTCGGGTGTTGCGCTCTGCATCGCCGGCTTAGCGCCTAAAGATAGTAGTGGAACGCCTCTTTTAGCGCTCCACCAACCTCTTAGGGCGAAGCCACTGAATTTCCGGCAACGGGGCGCTACTTTGGGGCGGGCGCTAACTTCGGGTGGGCGCTAAGGTTAGCGCCCCAAAACTGTCTATACTGAAAATCTAGCCCTATGTGTTTTAAAAGCAACTTTTTTTTTAAAGACGCAGCAAGTGGGAAAAAGAAATGAAAAGTTTGGAATCAAAATGGCGGCCACTCACTGAACTGTAGGATTGGTCAATCATCACGTCACTCAACTGTAGGATGGCCCGCCCACACACACAATGAACCCGCCCCCACTTGATGCAAATGAGCGGATAATGAGAGGAATTTTGAACGTTTTTTGGATACCGCCGGCACAATTTTTGTCCGACCGTCAGCACAATTTTTGTCCGAGCAAAAAGTAAATATACCTACAAGAGTCCGCTAATGATGAGCTTTCTTTTGATATAAAATATGTGTAGGCATGCTCTATAACTTTTGATTGTATAGCCGGACAGAGAGACAGACAGAGAGACAGACAGAGAGACAGACAGAGAGACAGACAGAGAGACAGACAGACAGACATATCCTTTTATATATATAGATGGGATTTTGTTTTGTTGGCAAGATACCATAAATAAGGTAAAATCACAAAGATTTGAACTGGTTGCAGTTGAGAAGGGCAGTATTGCCTTTTCCTCCCCTCCCCTTGCCCATGAACTTCCAGGCAAAATATTTTGCTCCCATGAAGCTACTTTAACTGTATTTTTTTATTAGCCTGTAGGAAGGTTCATTGGCTTATAGTGACAGAATGCCTGAATTTTCCACTGAATTATTGCCTGATTTGAGGCAGTAAATGGAGTAAAATGGGTTCTTTAAGACTACCACCTCAAATCCACTGCCTTTTGACCAGTTGCCTCAGGTGAATATGGTCAAGAGGACGTGGCTATATGCTCTTACCCATTCCTCCCAACATCCAGCCCAAATAATTACTGGGATGACATAAGTGCCATTTGGAGCAGCAGAAAGGTATCACTGAGGTGGACATAACATTGAATGGGCCATTTTGTTCGCTGCTACTAAAGGTTGATATTAATTTGCCTGCATATTGCTCTCTTACTAAAGTCAGGACTTTTGCTGCAAGTTTCACTCGGCTCAGATCCAAGTACTGCTTTGCTTTGGGGCATGGATTTCTCAATGGGAATACCACTATTTATGTGCCATGGAGAGGAGAAGGATGAGGATATGGAAGAGGCGAGAATGGTGGCTCTTAGAGTTGGGCATCATTCTTCTCTACATGCTCATACCCACTTACTAGAGTGTACAGACCAGGAAGATCTTACTTTGACTTTGCTGGCCATCCATGCCTCAGAAAGCTGCGCTTCACACAATGGTTATTGGGAAAGGACTTGCATTTGCATAGTGCCTTTCATAGCCTCAGGATGCCCCAAAGCACTTTACAGCCAATGAAGGAACTCCAAGGCACCCGCTAGAAGAGGTTGTTTAGCTGCACACACAGTAACATTCCCTCCTGCAGAAATAGTTGCTGAGTGTAATAGCATTTCAATACTTTGAGAACGCATATAAAGCTGACACTTCCTATGATTAGCATTTCCAAAGGCTTAGTGATTGTATTCTCAACTCTCAAGTCAGAAGGTCATGGGCTCAAGCCCCACTCCAGAGACTTGAGCATATAGGGGGTGAATTTCCATGGAGGTTCTCCCGCTCATCCATTGTAATTTCGACGGAAGTGCTGTGGAAATTCAGGAGAAATGGCAGACAAATGGGAGAACCCCCACAGAAATTCACCCCAATAAGCTAGGCTGCCACGTCCATGCAGTACTGATGGAGTCCTGCACAGTTGTTGCCGTCTTTTGGGTGAGACATTAAACTGAGGCCCTGTTTCCCTTTCAGGTGGGCATAAGAGATCTCATAGCAAGATTTGAAGAACAGGGAAGTTCTCCCTTGACCAACATTTAATCCTCAACCAGTACCAATAAAACAGATGATCTGATCATTTATCTCATTGTTTGTGGAACTTTACTGTACACAAATTGGCTGCCACATTTACCTACATAACAAAAGTGATACACTTCAAACCTACTTCATTGTGTATGATCATGGGTTATTACTGGTGTTTTGAGGATCACATTCCATAATTCTGTCCATTCTTTTTCTGTGAAAAATGAATACCCGTGGCTTGCTCATAATATATAAGGAGTTGCTATTCTCTAACATCAGGACAGTTGGTTTATGTGACTATAAACCAGTGACCTCATCTATAACCTAAATTATGCAGTTTTCAAGTTTATAAATAAAATTCCAGTTCACTAACAAAGTTTCAATAGCACTGTGAACTCACAGGTTCTGCTCCAAAGATGAAAAACATTTGAGCAACAACAACAACAACTTATATTTATATAGCACCTTTAATGTAATAAAAGATCCCATGGCGCTTAACAACGTACAGAGACAGAGCTACAGCAGTGTCTACAGTAATTAGAATATCTAAATCGGCAAGGCAAAATGTAATAGATAGGAGACAGAGAACTGAAAAAGATTACCATACATAGCAGTTGTGCTAAATGGGTGTCATTGACCATGAATAAACTTTCATACTTTTTGAACTTCATTATCAAATATAAGAATGAAATTGAGAGAACAAGGTTGAAACAGTTCAATGCTATAACAACCTTTTAAAACACAAGGGACTAGAAATTCATTATAGCCCAGGAATGGTTGGTGTAATTAGAAAAGTTGCAGAATTAGCGCCAGGCACTAACGCAAAATTCGTGCTCACTGCTCAAAAAAATGATTGGAGTACTAAATCAAGTCTTAAAGCCCAAGTCATTCGCGTTACACTCAAAGGGTGGACCAATATCAGGTGCCGTCTAATCACAAGTCATGATTGCCACAGGCTTTTTTCAGTACTTAAAGGGCAGGTTCATTGATGCTGCAGAAGCTCATCCTCAGCATTGCTGGCTGTGCAGCTGCCTCAGCAAGCAGAAGCAGAACAAGGAGAAAGAGCTGGAGGACTGAAGCAGCTGTACTCATGGCAGATCTACGGCCCAGGGAGAGAGCCTGCAGATACTGTGATCAACCATTGGAGGCAATGGTGTTCGCTGTGGAGAGACGGAGGGCGGTGCTCTACCCAGCAAGTGGCAGGAGGCCCTTGCCGCAAGTCTTCCGCACCATGTGGAGGGAGGTAACGCAGTATGTCTCGGGCAGCGCTGTGGTCCCCAGGACCCACACATGGTGCAGGAAGAACTTTAACGACCTCACTCGGGTGGTCAGGGTGAGTGAATGCTTCAAAAAATGGTAAATACCACCATTTGAACCTCAGTCTGCGCACACTGCCCAAAGCACCACACCCCCAGCACTCACCCACCATCAATCTCTATCCACCAACACTCACACCCACATCTCACACCTTGCACACAATGACAGCTATTCAACTATGACAGGCACATCACCCAAACACATTGCTCCACACTCACTCACACACTTTCCTTTCTCTTACAGGCCAAGGCGGCTTATAACAGGAGGGAGCAGGAGCACACAGGCAGGGGCCAAGCCGACACCCAACCACTGTCTGTGCTGGAGAATCGAGTGCTGTAGATTACTGGGAGCCAGGTGATGGTTGCCATGGCCACCGGCGACGTTAATCCCCTTGGGGACAACAATGGTATGTTCATCCCTACTCCTTCTCGCATCCCACTTCCCCTTCACCCCACAAGCTTTTCGCACTTTCTAGCTAATCATGCTGTATGCATGCCTTTCTCCCTTCCTGCCCCCCTCCCCTCACTTTAACCCGACTTGTGCCTTTATACGTTCAGATAATGAGCAAGCACCTGAGCAGCCTGTCCCTGAGGCACCATAGAGAGCGAGGCGGGAGAAGAGGAGGAGGAAGAACTCACCACGTCACTGCATGTCTCACCCGCAGACACCACCTCAGATACTGGCACTATGCGTTCTTTAATGGCTAGTATAGTAGCGGGATCTGCTCAGGGTGAGGCACCGGTGACGAGTGGGCTGCAGCAAGGCATGGGAGGAAAGGGTAGCTCGAGGGCCAGCTCCCCGGAGGGCGAGTTCGCGCGAGTTCTGCTGCACAGGACTCAGATGAGGACCTCGATGGGGAGGCCTTTAGAACAAGGGTGATGGGCATGTACACGGAGATGATAGGTGCAATGGCAAGGGTGCCTGAGAGCCTCTCAGCAATGGTAAGGAGCGTAGAGGAGTCCATCTCCAACATTGCACAGAGCTATCCGCACACCATTGGGCCCATCATTTCCAGTCTGCAAAGGATGGTAGACTCCCAAAGAGACCGTGGCAACCCAGACATGATGCCGCATGTGATGGGCGATCTGGCAGCTTCCATTGCAGCACAGGCAGAAGCGACGCAACGTCTTAGTGCTATAATGCAGTCTATGCTTGGTGACATCCAATCTCAGACTGGTCTAATGCAGTCTCAGCTTGATGCCACGCAAGCTCTGACTGCTGCCATCATGGCTGGGTCTACCACCATTGACCGGGGCTTTCACGGTGTTGAAGCAGGCCAGCAATATGTGCTGCAACAGATTGCTAGGGATGCTGAGATGCTGCCCCGGGAGTGTGGCAGTAGGTCAGTGAAGCAGGAACCTGCTGTTCTCTCTCAGGATGACAGCATTCCTGCTCCCACCACTGCCATTCCACCATTGCCGTTGTCGCTGCCTGTCATTCAGCCAGCCCAGACTGCTGCCGCCCATGCTGAGGTGGTGCAGTCTGTTGCCAGGCCTTCCAGGTCCAGAGCTGGTCAAGGGCATCCTGCAAGGCCATCTGAAGTCTCCTGCACGGACACTCAGCAGTCTGCCGCCAGCTGTACTGCAGCCACTGGGCCAACACTTCATAGGAGCACTAGAGTAGGCAAAGGCACAGTAATGAGAGGCACTAAGGGATTGCACAAGGGTGAATAGATAATATTTTTGTTGTAAATATGTGTTCACTGATATTTGATAAATTTATTACTTCAGTTTGGATTCTTTTGTGGTGTGTCTCATTTCAGCTTTGCGCTGTGATAAGGCCTGCGACAGTGATAAGGTCGCACACCAACTGCACATTAAGTGAGTGGTAGCCTTTGCAGTTACAGAAGATCTCATGATTGTTATGTGGTGCCCGCAAAGCCACATGGGTGCAGTCAATGACGCCCTGCACCCTGGGGAATCCCACTATCCAGGGATGGAATGATGGGGACGTGGTGAGCAACGGGGATCTGGGGTTTAATTCATTCGAACTGCAGTCTGATGAGGTGATCACGGACTGCCCTTCCGGAAAGCCAATTGAGTGACTGCCTCCTCCCTCGCATCTCTTCCTCCTCCTTCTCCTCATCCTCCTCATCTTCCTCTTCCTCCTCATCCTCCTCCTCCTCCTCTCCCTCCTGAGGTGGTCCCGCAATCCCCGGTGGCAAGGGCTGGGCCCTCATGATGGCCAAGTTGTGCAGCATGCAGCAGACCACCACGAAATGAGACACTCACTCTGCCGAGTACTGGATGGCTCCTCCCGAGCAGTCAAGGCAGTGGAACTGTTCTTCAGCACCCCAACGGTCTGCTCGATGATATTCCTGGTGGCAACATGGCTCTGATTTTATGAGTGTTGGGCAGGAATGTTGGGGTTGTGGAGGGGAGTCATGAGCCAGGTGGAGAGCAGATACCTTGTCTCCGACCAGCCATCTGCAACCTTGATGTGGTGGCTGGAAGAGTGCTGTCACACCAGTTTGGCACAGGATGAAGGCATCATGGCTGCTGCCAGGGTAGCAAGCATTGACATTGCGGATTCACTGTCTGTGGTCACACACCAACTGCACATTAAGTGAGTGGTAGCCTTTGCAGTTATGGAAGATTTCAGGATTGTTATGCGGTGCCCGCAAAGCCACATGGTGCAGTCAATGACGCCCTGCACCCTGGGGAATCCCACTATCCAGGCAAAGCCACATGTACGCTCGTCCTGCTTCTCTCTGGTGATAGGGCAAGAAATGTAATCCCTTCTACTGTAGAGAGCCTCTGTGACCTCCCGAATGCAGCGATGGATGGCGAACTGCAAGATGTTAGCTATACCTCCTGTTGCAGACTGGAAGGATCCACTGGTGAAGAAATTCAGGGTGACGGTGACTTTGACTGCCACTGAGAGAGCCGTGGTCGTCCTGCTCTGTGGCTAGAGGTCTGGTTGGAGGAGGTGGCAGAGTTCTGTGACCACCTCCTTGGTGAAGCGGAGCCTTCTAATACACTGCCCCTCGCTTAATTGGAGGTAGGAGAAATGCTCTCGGAATACCCTCGGAGGATAAGGCCTCCTGTTGAGAGCCCTGATAGCCCTCCTCCTCCCTCTGGGCACATGTTCCAGTCTTTCTCGCTGCCTTCGCTCCCTCCGCCATAGATCCTGGAGGGCGAGGTCGACTGCCAGTACAGCCCCCATTAATGTAACTAAGGGTAGCAGTTTTATTTTTTTAAGAATAAATGTAGCTACTTTTTAGTTGCCACAACACTTCTGATGCAAAAGAACCTTTGTGGTAAACCACGTTCACTATCGTATCACTGTTAGTAGTTAGCACTGTTCACCACTGTTCGTTATAACTGTATCACTGACCACTATTGTATCACGGTACGAGGTCGCCTCTTGCCACACTGCTATACCTGGGATGACCACCGCCGACTCCGCCTTGGCTCCACCCACCAGGCCAGGTATAAAGGTGAGCGACTGACTGGTATTCCTCCTGCTTGGATCGGATCACCCACGAGAGTGGGCTCTGTTATTTAGTCAATAAAAACCTTTAGTCACCTTCGTAACTCTTCGCCTTTTATTGGAGGAATTGATAGGTATATCAATTTTATTGACTAAATTTAATGATGTCCGACAACGAGTCACAACCGGCGGAGGAGCCACCAGCGCAGCTCCCAGGAGCACAGCCACACCAGCCAGCTTGGCTGCGAGCCCTCAGACCGCCGTACCTGGACCTGAACCCACGAGCAGCAAACTCAGCCGCAGACTTTAAACACTGGCTGGTCTGCTTCGAATCATACCTGAGAGAATCCAGCGTCCCTCAGGCATCCAAACTAAGTGTCCTGCAGGCGCAACTGAGCCCGAGAGTATACACTCTCATCGAGGACATGACTACCTACGAGACCGCCATCAACCTGCTGAAACAGAAGTACCGGACCCCGGTAAACTACATGTACGCTAGGCACCTCCTAAGATCACGGCCGCAACAGCCAGGAGAATCAGTAGCCGAATTCTCACAGGCGCTATATGCACTCGCCAGGAACTGTGACTTTAAATCGGTGTCGGCAGCCGAAAATACTGAAGATAATATCCGCGACGCATTCCTGAAAGGCCTACGGTCCGAGTACTCACGGCAAAGACTGCTGGAAGCTAAAGACCTCAGCATGGAAAAAGCTGAAGCCCTCGCTATCTCCCTGGAAGTGGCCCACCAAGATCAGGAAGCATTCACCAGGTACTGCTCGCGACCCTGGGACTCGGGCCCGACCCCTACCACAGCACCCTTCCCAGCGCCGCCCCCGGGACCTACCTCTGCGTCGGCGTCCCGGACCCGACCGGCCCCGCCACCCCCGGCACCGGCCCCGACATCGGGCATCCGCGATCGGGCCGCCGGCTGTTTTTTTTGTGGCCAGGAGAAGCACCCGAGGTCGCGCTGCCCAGCCAAGAACTCCACATGCAGAACCTGCCTGAAGAAAGGCCACTTCTCCAAGGCCTGCAGGAGCGGATCCTCAGAGGCCAGCAGTGCCGCATGCGAACTATGGGGGCGGCCATCTTCGTTTAGGGCAACTGAGGCCAGCATCCCCACACATGAGTCATGGGGGTGGCCATCTTTGTTTAGGGCAACTGAGGCCAGCATCCCCACACATGAGTCATGGGGGCGGCCATCTTTGATTAAGGCAACCGACCCCAATAGTGCCTCATGTGAGCTACGGGGGCAGCCATCTTCTCCGTCATTTTGCCCTACCTCGTGGGAGACGCCATTTTACTCACCACGCCCGACCGCCTCGCCCGCAGATGACAACGACTCGCTCAGCTACACACTAGCTTCCGTCACCCTGGACCAAGCCCGCCCGCACCATCTGTCCAAGTCGATGATGGACATCAAAGTGAACGGCCACGCCACGACCTGCCTGTTCGACAGCGGAAGCACGGAGAGCTTCATCCACCCAGACACGGTGAGCCACTACTCCCTCTCTGTCCTACCAACGCGCAGCCGAATCTCGATGGCATCGAGGTCCCACGCCACGGACATCAGCGGCTACTGTGTCGTGACCCTGTCGGTTAAGGGCACGGAGTATAAAAACTTTAAACTCCTCGTCCTCCCCCATCTCTGCGCTGCCGTCCTACTAGGGCTGGACTTCCAATCCCACCTCCAAAGCGTAACCCTAGCATACGGTGGACCCCTCCCCCCACTCACAGTCAACAACCAGCAAATGTTAAACCGCCCACCGCGTAACACCTGCAGCCTCTCCACCCTCAAGGTCCCGCCACCCTCTCTGTTTGCTAACCTTACCCCTGACTGCAAACCCGTCGCTACCAAGAGCAGGCGGTATAGCGCCGGGGACAGAGCCTTCATTAGCTCTGAGGTGCGGCGCCTCCTGAAAGAGGGCATTATCGAGGGGAGCAGCAGCCCCTGGCGTGCCCAGGTCGTAGTCGTAAAGACCGGCGATAAAAACCGCCTGGTCATCGACTACAGCCAGACCATAAACAGATATACCCAGCTGGACGCATACCCCCTCCCCCGCATATCTGACATGGTCAATCAGATTGCACAGTATAAAGTATTCTCGACCATCGACCTGAAGTCGGCCTACCACCAACTCCCTATCCACCCTGAGGACCGCCAGTATACCGCCTTCGAGGCGAATGGGCGCCTATACCACTTCCTTAGGGTCCCCTTCGGTGTCACTAATGGGGTCTCGGTCTTCCAAAGGGAGATGGACCAGATGGTTGACCAGAACGAACTGCAGGCTACATTCCCCTACCTAGATAACGTCACTATCTGCGGCCGCGACCGGCAGGAACATGACGCGAATCTGGAGAAATTCCTCCGTACGGCCCAACGGCTGAACCTCACCTACAATAAGGAGAAATGCGTGTTTAACACCACACGCCTTGCCATCCTCGGCTGCGTAGTGGAGAACGGAATCATCGGCCCCGACCCAGAAAGAATGCGCCCCCTCATGGAGCTACCCCTCCCCCACTGCCCTAAAGCACTTAGGAGAACCCTGGGGCTTTTCGCCTACTATGCCCAATGGGTACCCAATTACGCGGACAAAGCCAGACCCCTCCTGAAAGCCACTTCCTTCCCCCTCACGGAGGAGGCGTGCGCGGCCTTCTCCCTCATTAAGGGAGACATAGCCAAGGCCACGATGCACGCAGTGGACGAGTCCATCCCCTTCCAGGTGGAGAGCGACGCATCCGACTTCGCCTTAGCCGCCACCCTAAACCAGGAGGGGAGGCCAGTGGCCTTCTTCTCAAGGACCCTACAGGGCCCCGAGATCCGACATTCGTCGGTCGAGAAAGAGGCCCAGGCGATCGTGGAGGCAGTACGGCGCTGGAGGCACTACCTGGCAGGCAAACGATTTACCCTCCTCACCGACCAGCGTTCGGTGGCTTTCATGTTTAATAACAAGCTGAAGGGCAAAATCAAGAATGACAAGATTTTGAGATGGAGAATCGAGCTCTCCACCTACGATTATGAGATCTTGTACCGGCCAGGCAAGCTGAACGAATCCCCTGATGCCCTTTCACGAATGACATGCGCCAGCGCGCATATCGATAGGCTTCAGACCCTCCACGACCAGCTCTGCCACCCCGGAGTCACCAGACTCTACCATTTCATTAAGGCCCGCAACCTGACCTACTCCATCGAGGAGGTCAGGACCATGACCAGGAACTGCCAGACCTGTGCGGAGTGCAAACCGCACTTCTATAGGCCGGACCGAGCAAGCCTGATCAAGGCCACCCGCCCCTTCGAGCGCCTGAGCATCGACTTTAAGGGGCCCCTCCCGTCCTCTGACCGTAATGTGTACTTCCTCAACATCGTTGATGAGTACTCCCGTTTCCCCTTTGCCTTCCCCTGCCCCGACATGACCAGTAGCACGGTCATCAAGTGCCTGAATGCCCTCTTCGCCTTGTTCGGGTTCCCGAACTATATACACAGCGACCGGGGCTCCTCCTTCATGAGCGAGGAACTCCGGCAATTCCTCCTAGAGAGAGGTATTGCAGCAAGCAGGACCACCAGCTACAACCCCAGAGGTAACGGTCAGGTGGAAAGAGAGAACGCGACGGTATGGAAGGCCGTCCTCTTAGCCTTAAAGTCTAAGGGCCTCCCAACCTCCCGCTGGCAAGAAGTCCTCCCGACAGCGCTGCACTCCATCCGGTCATTACTTTGCACGGCCACTAACACCACCCCCCATGAACGAATGTTCGTTTTCCCCAGGAAGTCGACTACGGGAACCACTCTACCAACCTGGCTGACCGCCCCGGGGCCGGTCTGGCTGCGGAAACACGTGAGGGCCCATAAAACGGACCCCCTGGTCGAGAGGGTGAACCTCCTGCACGCCAACCCCCAGTACGCCTACGTGGCGTACCCAGACGGGCGGGAGGACACTGTCTCCCTACGAGACCTCGCACCCTCAGCCGATCCGGAAACACCGCCACCACCCCCCCCAACCCCAGCCCAGGTAGACGGCATGCCGGAACCCCACGAGCCCTCGCCGACCACGCAAACACCAGCATCAACACCGGATAAGGCACCAGCACCGGATAAGGCAACACCACCGCTGCGGCGATCGGAGAGGCTTACGAAGCCTCCGGACAGACTGACCTACCAGAATTGGTAGTACACTTCACCCCGCCGGACTTAATTCTAAACAAGGGGTGAATGTGGTAAACCACGTTCACTATCGTATCACTGTTAGTAGTTAGCACTGTTCACCACTGTTCGTTATAACTGTATCACTGACCACTATTGTATCACGGTACGAGGTCGCCTCTTGCCACACTGCTATACCTGGGATGACCACCGCCGACTCCGCCTTGGCTCCACCCACCAGGCCAGGTATAAAGGTGAGCGACTGACTGGTATTCCTCCTGCTTGGATCGGATCACCCACGAGAGTGGGCTCTGTTATTTAGTCAATAAAAACCTTTAGTCACCTTCGTAACTCTTCGCCTTTTATTGGAGGAATTGATAGGTATATCAACCTTGAAATTACTGAATGAAACTGTTGGACTATGTGAAACTGACAAGAAACCACTGAAACTCCACTAACCTGACAGCTGCGACTCATTACTGATGATCCCTTTGAATAACGTCCCTGGAACTGGCTTCCTGGTGCTTCACGCCAGCTCTCCCTGTCACTGTTTACTCCAGGCGCTAAGGTAGGTGGCAACAATCAGTTTCGCACATCGGGCAGTGAACGATGCACACTCACTCACATCACCTGGCATTGAGGCTCCCCGCGATAACTTACTGGTGGCGCTGCGGGGGAGCGGGATTTGGCATGCAGCACTGGATTCGCCTTGCCCCGGTGATAATGCTCTAGTGCCATGTTAGCGCCATCTGCTGGCATTGATGGGAGGTGCTAAGATACCGAATTTTTCCCCCTAAGAAGCATATATTCTTATACATAATGGTCTAGAGTTTCCGCTCAATTGCACCGACAATCCGGCTGAAATCGGCCAAACCAGCACAAAAGATCACAGAATTTTGAACGCAAGTTACATCAAACGTAAATCAGGTTTCCGTAATCTTTAACACTGGTTTAAAAAACATCGCACTGGATCAGTGATTTAAAATCAGGTTACTCACAGGTTTTGGACTAGACAATCTTATTATAATTGCTTATTTTTTGTGATAAACCCATTTTCAGCTGTATTAATAAAACTGCACCAGGTAAGCACTCTTAAATATATCAATGAATATTTTTTAATGCAAGGAAAATAAATGGAACAATTACATTCTATTACGCTGCCCGATTGCGCTGGTTCATGGAAGAGTTTAAGTTTGTGATTATGCAAATGAGTTCCAGCGGAAACTTGAACTGTAACTTCACTTCGGAAAAGCAGTGCAATTTCAAGCGCAATTTGCGCCCAGTTTGCTGATTGCGTCCAAAGCGGAAACTCTACCCCAGAATGTATAATTATGACATTTTTAAATGCTAATTTTTATCTCTTTTTGATTTAATTTTTTTAAGTTACCACCCCTCCCCACGCAGTACTCTGCCCATTCCTTGGCAAAAGACAAGTGACCTGCTCCTTGTGTTATATCTTATGCTGCTGTTGAGCCAGCTCCCAACAGCTCAGCAACTGAGGCCCAGGATGATTCACCCATTGTTTTTTTTCCTCCCTTTCCTTTGAAGAAGTGCTTGACCTGTACTTCAAGCCTCCTTCTCATTAGGACACAAGAACATAAGAAACAGGAGCTGGAGTAGGCCAATCAGCCCCTCGAGCCTGCTCCTGTGAGGACTGGAACTTGGTGAACCCAACTGCAGTAAGGCAAACTGAGGCAGAGGTTAGGTTGCAAAAACAAAGATAGACTTTACTTGAAATAAACAAAATAACAACAGCACAGATACAGGCTAGCAGGCCGGCAAGAGGTATCACAAGGCAGTGAAACTCAAGACTGAGCAATGAACATAAACTGAGCACCACTTAAATAGTAGGCATATAACAATGCACAGGTGAGTACAATTAGGAATAAAGAAGGACACAATTAAGAGTTCATGGTGCCCTCTGGTGGCGAGGCGAGGCAGAATCTGGGTCATTCCTGACAGGACCCCCACCCCCTAGGAACGGCCCCTGATGTTCCCCCAGAAGGTCCATGGCAACGACGAAGAAAGTTCTGCACTTGGGTCCAGAACCTACCTCGCCCGGACAGCACAGCCCCGTATCTACACGGCCCCGTGACTCCCAACCCTGACAGCTCCACCATTCAATAAGATCATGGCTGATCCAATCATAAACATAAGAACATAAGAAATAGGAGCAGGAGTAGGCCAATCGGCCCCTCGAGCCTGCTCCACCATTCAATAAGATCATGGCTGATCTGATCCTAACCTCAAATCTTCTATCACTCTCCATCCACCCGAACCCATGTGATCTCCCGGGAGAGGCGAAAAACCAGATAAAAAACCCAATGGCCAATTTGGGAGAAAAAAATCTGGGAAATTCCTCTCCGACCCATCTAGGCGATCAAAACTCGTCCAGGAGATCACTCTGTCCCTATATTTTCTACAGTACTTACCTTCTGTAAAGGCGATCTCCACCCCAGCCAGGAACAGGAATAAAACCATCTCCTGAAATCTAACACAGAATTAGAACACAGTAGGAGCAGAACCAGGCTACACGGCCCCTGGGCCCACTCCACTACCCACAGGGCCATGACCATTCCGAACCAAGACTCATGTCCAATTTCCTGCCCGCTCCCCGTAACCCTTAATTCCCTTTACTTCTAGGAAACTATCTATTTCTGTTTTAAATTTATTTAATGATGTAGATTCCACAGCTTTCTGGGGCAGCAAATTCCACAAACCTACCACCCTCTGAGTGAAGAAGTTTCTCCTCATCTCAGTTTTGAAAGAGCAGCCCCTTATTCTAAGATTATGCCCCCTAGTTCTAGTTTCACCCATCATTGGGAACATCCTCACCACATCCACCCGATCACGCCCCTTCACAATCTTATATGTTTCAATAAGATCGCCTCTCCTTCTTCTGAACTCCAATGAGTAGAGTCCCAATCTACTCAACCTCTCCTCATATGACCACCCCCTCATCCCTGGGATTAACCGAGTGAACATTCTTTGTACTGACTCGAGAGCAAGTATGTATTTTCTTAAGTATGGACACCAAAACTGTATGCAGTATTCCAGGTGCGGTCTCACCAATACCTTGTACAACTGCAGCAATACCTCCCTGTTTTTATATTCTATCCCCCTAGCAATAAAAGCCAACATTCCATTGGCCTTCTTGATCACTTGCTGCACCTGCATACTAACTTTTTGAGTTTCGTGCACCAGGACCCCCAGATCCCTTTGTACTACAGTACTTTCCAGTTTCTTGCCATTAAGATAATAACTTGCTCTATGATTTTTCCTGCCAAAGTGCATAACCTCACACTTTCCAGTATTGTATTCCATCTGCCAAATCTCTGCCCACTTACTTAGCCTGTCTATGTCCCTTTGCAGGTTTTTTATGTCCTCCTCACTCACTACTTTCCATCCCATCTTTGTATCATCTGCAAACTTTGATATGTTACACTCGGTCCCCTCCTCCAAATCGTTAATATAGATTGTAAAGAGTTGGGGACCCAGCACTGACCCCTGCGGAACACCACTAGTTACTGGTTGCCAGTCTGAGAACGAACCATTTATCCCAACTCTCTGCTTTCTGTTAGATAGCCAATCCTCCACCCACACCAGAATATTACCCCCAATCCCGTGATTTTTTATCTTGAGCAATAATCTTTTGTGTGGCACCTTGTCAAATGCCTTTTGGAAGTCTAAATACACTACGTCCACTGGTTCCCCTTTATCCACCCTGTATGTTACTTCCTCAAAGAACTCAAGCAAATTTGTCAAACATGACTTCCCCTTCATGAAACCATGCTGAGTTTGTCCTATTAAATTATGTTTATCCAAATGTCCCGTTACTGTCTCCTTAATAATGGACTCTAACATTTTACCAACCACAGATGTTAGGCTAACAGGTCTATAGTTTCCAGCCTTCTGCCTACTACCCTTTTTAAATAAGGGTGTTACATTAGCAGTTTTCCAATCTGCCGGGACCTTTGCTGAGTCCAGGGAGTTTTGGAAAATTATTACCAATGCATCCACAATCCCTACCGCCACTTCCCTCAAGACCCTAGGATGCAAGCCATCAGGTCCAGGGGATTTATCCGCCTTGAGTCCCATTATTTTACCAAGTACCACTTCCTTAGTGATTTTAATCGTATTTAGCTCCTCCCCCCTAGAGCCCCCTGTTTGTCCAGTGTTGGGATATTCTTAGTGTCCTCTACCGTAAACATAGAAACATAAAAGATAGGAGCAGGAGTAGGCCATTCGGCCCTTCGGGCCTGCTCCGCCATTCAACGAGATCATGGCTGATCATCCAAACCCTAGCACCCGGTCCCTACACCGACAGCCATCCCACCCAAGCCCTATCCCCGTAACCCCGTAACCCCACGTATTTAATCCCCCCTAACACTAAGGGCCAATTTTTATCATGGCCAATCAGCGTTTTTGCCATCTCCATGTTTCCCACCATTAATTTCCCGGTCTCATCCTCTAAGGGACCAACATTTACTTTAGCCACCCTTTTTCTTTTTATATAACTATAGAAACTTTTGCTGTCTGTTTTTATATTTTTTGCTAATTTACTTTCATAATCTATCTTCCCTTTCTTAATCAATCTTTTAGTTATTTTTTGCTGTCTTTTAAAGACTTCCCAATCTTCTATCCTCCCACTAGATTTGGCTACCTTATATGCCCTTGTTTTTAGTCGGATACTATCCTCAATTACTTTACTTAGTCACGGATGGCTATCTTTTCTTTTACACCCTTTTTTCCTCAGTGGAATATTTTTTTTTTGGAAGTTGTAAAATAACTCCTTAAATGTACACCACTGATCATGTACCGTCTTACCCTTTAATCTATTTTCCCAGTCCACTCTAATCAATTCCGCTCTCATACCTTCACAGTCTCCTTTATTCAAGCTCAGCACGCTTGTTTGAGACCCAACCTTCTCACCCTCTAATTGAATATGGAATTCAACCATGTTATGGTCACTCATTCCAAGGGGATCCTTTACTAGGACATTTTTAATGAATCCTGTCTCATTACACAGGACCAAATCTAAGGTTGCTTGCCCCCTGGTTGGTTCAGTTACATACTGCTCAAGAAACCCATCCCTAATACACTCAATGAACTCATCCTCAAGGCTGCTCTGCCCAATTTGATTTGTCCAGTTAATATGATAATTAAAATCCCCCATAATTATAGCTGTTCCCTTATTACAAGCCTCAACTATTTCCTGATTAATACTCCGTCCAACAGAGTTGCAACTGTTCGGAGGCCTATAGAATATGCCCACTAGTGTTTTTTTCCCCTTATTATTCCTTATCTCCACCCAAACTGTTTCACTATCCTGCTCCTTTGACCCAATATCATTTCTCTGTATTATAATGATTCCTTCCTTTATTAACATAGCCACCCCACCTCCCCTCCCTTCCTGCCTGTCCTTCCTGATTGTTAAATAACCTGGTATGTTTAATTCCCAGTCATGGTCACCCTGCAGCCATGTTTCTGTAATGGCCACAAGATCATACCCATATGTCGTTATTTGTGCCGTTAACTCATTCATTTTGTTACGAATGCTACGTGCATTCAGATAAAGAACTTTCAAATATGTTTTGTAACACTTAGTTCCTGTTTTTTCCCCTGTTAGTACTTTACTTTTTACTCCATACCATCTGTCCCTTCCTGACACGTTCTGTTTTTTAATTCCCCCACTGCTACCTAAGTCTATGACCTTCTCCGTTGTCATTTCTATTATTTGCTCTCTAGAAACCTCCCCCCCCACTAATTAGTTTAAAGCCCTCTCTACAGCCCTAGTTATATGATTCGCCAGGACTCTAGTCCCAGCACTGGCCAAGTGGAGTCCGTCCCAACGGAACAGCTCCCTTCTGTCCCAGTACTCGTGCCAGTGTCCCAAGAAGCAAAACCCATTTCTCCCACACCAGTCTTTGAGCCACGCATTTAACTCTTTAATTTTATTTATCCTAGTCAAATTCGCTCGTGGCTCAGGTAATAACCCAGAGATTATTACCCTTGAGGTTCTGTTTTTTAATTTGACCCCTAGCTGCTCATACTCCTTTAACAGACCGTCTTCCTTGTCCTATCTACGTCGTTTGTACCAACATGGCCCACGACAATTGGATCCTCCCCCTCCCACTCCAAGTTTCTTTCCAGCCCAGAAGAGATGTCCTTAACCCTGGCACCGGGCAGCCAACACAGCCTTCGGGACTCCCGCTCTTGACTGCAGAGAACCCTATCTATCCCCCTAATGATACTATCCCCTACCACTACAACATTTCTTTTTACTCCCTCCACTTGAATGGCCCCCTGTACCATGCTGCTGTGGCCAGGTTGCTCATCCTCCCTGCAGTCCCTGCTCCCGCCCTCACAGGGAGTAAGAACCTCAATCCTGCTTGACAAGAGCAAGGGCTGCGTTTCCTTCAACACTACATCCTGGATCCCTGTACCTTCCTCACTCGTAGTCACACCGTCCTGCCCCTGACCACGGACTACATCTGCAGTAATTAATTTCATAGGTGTGACCACCTCCTGAAACATAGAGTTCAGGAACTTCTCCCCCTCCCTGATGTGTCGCAGTGTCTGAAGCTCGGTCTCAAGCTCGTTAACATGGAGCTTGAGCTCCTCTTGCAGCAAACACTTATCGCAAATGTAATCACCGTGAGCCTCAATGGGGTCCACCAGCTCCCACATTTCACAACAGTGACACATCACCTGTTCACCCATATCTATGTAATTAATTACATTTATTATTATTAGTTATGAAGACCCTCTGCCCCGATATAGATGATACCACTATTCAATCCTGGCCTCAACTCCACTTTCCCGCTCTCTCCCCATACCCCTTGACTCCCTTGTAGTTCAAATGTCTGTCAATCTCTGTCTTGAATATATTCAATGACTCCGCCTCCACAGCTCTCTGGGGCAGAGAATTCCAAAGATTCACGACCCTCTGAGAGAAGAAATTCCTCCTCATCTCCGTCCCAAATGGGCAACCCCTTATTCTGAAACTATGCCCCCTAGTTCTAGATACCCTCACTAGGGGAAACATCCTCTCAGCATCCACCCTGTCAATCTCCCTCAGAATCTTATATGTTTCAATAAAATCACCTCTCATTCTTCTAAACTCCAATGAGTATAGGCCCAACCTACGCAACCTTTCATCATACGTCAACCCCTTCATCCCAGGAATCAACCTAGCGAACCTTCTCTGCACTGCCTCCAATTCAAGTATATCCGTCCTTAAATATGGAGACCAAAACTGTAAGAACATAAGAAATAGGAGCAGGAGTAGGCCATTCGGCCCTTCGAGCCTGCTCCGCCATTCAATGAGATCATGGCTGATCTTCTGCCTCAACTCCATTCACCAGCCCTATCGCCATATCCCTTGATGCCCTTACTGGTCAGAAATCTATCGACTTCTGTTTTGAATATACCCAATGACTGAGCCTCCACAGCCCTCTGGGGTAGAGAATTCCAAAGCTTCACCACCCTCTGTGTGAAGAAATTTCTTCTCATCTCAGTCCTGAATGGCCTACCCTTTATCCTGAGGCTGTGGCCCCTGGTTCTAGACTCCCCAGCCAAGGGAAACATTCTCCCAGCATCCACCCTATCAAACCCTGTAATAATTTTGTATGCTTCAATGAGATCCCCTCTCATTCATCTGAATTCAAGAGAATACAGACCGAGTTTACTCAACCTCTTTTCTTACGACAGTCCCGCCATCCCAGGAATCAATCTCGTGAACCTTTGTTGCACTCCCTCTATGGCAAGTATATCCTTCCTTAGGTAAGGAGACCAAAATTGTACACAGTGCTCCAGGTGTGGTCTCACCAAGGCCCTATATAATTGGAGTAAGACTTCTTTATTCGTGTAACGAAGGCCAGCATACCATTGCCTTCCTAATGGCTTGCTGCACCTGCACATTCACTTTCAGTGACTCATGTACAAGGACACCCAGGTCCCTTTGAGCATCTGCATTCCCCAATCTTTCAACATTTAGGAAATACACTGCCTTTCTGTTTTTTCTACCAAAGTGGATAACTTCACATTTATCCATATTATATTCCATCTGCCATGTTCTCGCCTACTTACTAAGCCTGTCAAGATCCCCTTGAGTACGCAGTACTCCAGGTGCGGTCTCACCAGCGCCCTGTAAAGTTGCATCAAAACTTCCCTACTTTTATACTCCATACCCCTTGCAATAAAGGCCAACATTCCATTAGCCTTCCTAATTACTTGCTGTACCTGCATGTTAACTTTTTGTGTTTCATGTACTAGGACCCCCAGATCCCTTTGTACCGCAGCATTTTGTAGTCTCACTCTATTTAAATAATAATTTGCTTTTTCATTCTTCTTTCCAAAGTGGATAACCACACATTTTCCCACATTATACTCCATCTGCCAAATGTTTGCCCACTCACTTAACCTATCTATATCCCATTGCAGACTCTTTGGCCTAGAAATTCATTAAGGCGCTGCCAGCTTTGCGGCCTGTTACCGCCTAAAGAGGGCTTCTGCGCCAAAAATGAGTTTGCGCTGATATTCAGCGCAGCGGTATTGGTGGCAGTAGCCGTTAGCGCTGCGCCGGCACCGATGACATCATCGGTGTGCGCAGTGCCCCGGTTCCGCCCCGAAACCGGCCCGATCCCCATATTTAGTAGCGGCCGCCTCCTCCGAAGTGGCCGCAAACAGCGACCAGAAAACGGGGCCGTGCTGTAGCCTTAGTGGGGCGCTTTAAAGGGGAAGGTGCAGCCGGCCGCTTTTTCGGCGGCCGCCTGCCCGCACCTCCTTCCCCGGCCTCCTCCACCCCCCCCCCCGCGGCATTGCCGGCTGCTTTCCGCAAACCCGGCACTTCTCCGTGGTGCCGGGCTCATTTGCCGGCACTCTCCAGCGGCGATCTCCCCGTTGCAGGCAGCTCCCCCTTAAGAGAAGGAGGAGGCCTGCAGTACCGCAGCCTGCCGCTCCGCAGCGGCTGGCGCAGCGGCACCAAGAGCGCTGAAATTCAGTGTCAGCGCCCCAAGCGGAGGCGGACACACCCTGGTATAGCGCCCAGTTCTGAATTGGGGCGCAAACACTGAATATCTGACGATCGCTAATGTCTCCCCGCCCAGCGCTAACGTTTGGGCGCGAGCGAGCTGGCCGCCCCAAAGTGAATTTCTAGGCCTTTGTGTCCTCCTCACAACTTGCTAACCCATCTATCTTTGTATCATCCATGGTACAACACTTCATTGTACTATTATCTTTCATGGCCAGACTACCTCAGTTTTTTGAACTTTTAAGCAGTAATTCTGACTAGTGCTCAGGTTTACCAAGGATGCGATGAGCTTGTAAGAGTGCTGGTAAATAAACAAGTGATTTTTGCTTTAACATTGAAATGTGACAAAAGCAAATAAAGTGAGGGTGTATCACAAGGCAGGTAGTACAAGGCAATTTATTTGAAACATTAGACAGGATTTTCTACTGACTTGTATATTTATATATGCTATAATTGAATATGAATATGATTGACATGGTGTACATAACCAGTAGATTGTCCACACAAAATATCCTGAAAAAATTGGACGTTTTAACAGTTCTACTTAGCTGTCCAGAAACGTCAATTATTAATGAGAAGATACTAAGACATTTTATGATTATTCATGATAATGTCTCATCGCAAAGCATTTGCAATGCTTCCCGTACATCCATGATAAAATGTTTTCATGCATTAATTACCAGCTTTTTTGCTTTTTTACCTAGACACTAATTAAATGCTTACAGCCTAAAACTTTAAATAAAATAATATAAACCTTCAAACAGACAAATGATCCAATTTTTGGTTACATGAATTCGCTGGCAGTGATTACTGATGCTCATTTCTAATTTGCATACAACATAAAACTACTGTGGATAATGCACTTAAGGCAGCATAGTTTTTTTTTTAACTGTTTAAATTAAATAAGTGATGCAGTGATTCATTACAATGTTTCTATTCTCCGGTAAGGATTTTAGATGTAAAAATTATTCAGGAATTTGCTGGCAAGAACAGATAAAAAATAAAATGGACTTGATGGTCTTTATCTCATAATGCTTCCAAAACTGATTTCATCTAAAATATTAGTGATATTCTTTTGCCAAAAGTTTCTTCATTCAATAATCTATATGCATTTAAATGCATTATGTCATGTATATTGAACCCATGCAACAGATAGAGATCTCCTTTCTAAATTCTGGATTTGTATGTTTTTTTCTTGAAGAGCATTTGGTTAAATGTACTTAATGACGTGAATACAGTATTAAGATGATTTGTTATCTCACTCCAGTGTGTATTTCATATTTGTAACAAATATGATTGCACCAGTATTATGTTTTATGTATGTATATTTGGGAGGGGGGGGGAAGAAAAGAGACTAAACATCAGGTGATTGTGGCATGAGTATGATTTTTAATTCACTATTTTGCTTCATTCTCGAGCTACTGCAGCGCTGGACTATAAGATTAGTATGAAACTCTGAGACAAGTACCGGTTTCCTAGCAAGTTGTCATGTGTAAAAGTCATGTCAGAGCTCTTAAATAATGGCATTGATTTACAACCATCATTGTGCAGGCTGTGCTGGATTTGACCTTTTGCCCTTCTGCCTACTGAGGTCCCAGTGGTGGGCTTTAAATATAAAAGTGAGCGCAGGCAAAGATGAAAGGGTAATAAAGTGAAAAATGAAAGAGGCTGTTCACACCTGTAACAAAGTGCTTTTTATTGCCTAATGTACTTACTCTGTGGTCTGCCCGTTATTCATTCATGATATCTGACTAAAACAGAAAGAAAAATAAATGTCCTGCATGTGAACATTCAGTTTTAATAGGACATGTCACAAATTATAACAAAGCTGATTATTGCATGCTTTTTTGTGCTTATACAGCACAGGTTAATAGGACTGGAGAAATGAACTAAATCTTTGCAGCTTATGAAAACTTTATGAATTCCTGACTAATTGGCCGGAATTTTCTGGCATCTGTGCGGGGCACAATTGGAAGCGGGTTGGAAGGGAAGTTCGAAATAACTTGGAGCGGGTTGGTAACCCACCGTCATCCCGCCCCCATGCTCCTTTCCCTCGGGCCATTTGCCAGCGTGGCAACGACCTGAATGGCAGAGGCGGTCGAGCTAATTCAGATGATTATGAGGTACTTCTCAGACCCTTAAGCGTGTTTTTAACCCTACCTTTCAAATTTCCCTGGATGACCATGGGAATCACACAGCTCAGGAACCACGTCTGTGAACCTGAGGCGGAAGTTGAGTGGCCATTGATCCAGCTCATTAGTGCACAGCATGAAAAGTACAATAAAAACTCCCACCTGACAGCTGGTCACTTTCCTAAAGCAGATGCTGTTGCTGAGTGCATTGTCAGCACAGATTCAGCTTTCTAGAGGTTGCAAGCCTTTTCAGCAAAGTTGGGATCCACTGTTACCTCATTGGTAGAACCTATCACACCATTGACAGATTGCTTCTGTCATCTCTACTTGACCTGCCATCTGTTACATCAGAATGGTTGCCATTTATATACTGTCTCACCTTGATCCTCAGAATCGGACCACGATGAGCCCCAACACCAGCAGCACCAGGCACACCAGCAGCACCAACAACAATACCACCAATCTTCTTCTCACCAACCTGATGCTCCACAGGACAGAGGGCATCAGCACAGGGCTGCACCGCGTAGGTGGCAATATGCCCAACACAGGGTATACAGGCAGAGGATCAGCTTCCTCAACATGATGGAGCAGCAGTGCCAAAGGAGGTTCAGGCTATTGTGCCAGGTCGTCGCAGACATTTGCAGATTGCTGGAGCAAGACCTGCAGCCCAGAGGAGCGGGTGGACACACCTTAACAGTGGCTGTCAAAGTCACCAGCGCCCTCAACTTCTTCGCCTCAGGCTCCTTCCAGGGATCTGCAACAGACATTTGTGGCATCTCGCAGTCGGCCACCCACAGATGCATCACACAGGTCACCGATGCCCTCTTTGACAATTCAGCCAATTATATCAACTTTGCCACTGACGAAGCCAGTGTTACTGAGCGGGCACTTGGCTTTGATGCTCTGGCTGGCTTCCCACGTTTGCAGGGCACCATCAACTGCACACCTGTGGCCATCAGGGCACCCTATCATCACCCAGGAGTCTTTGCCAACTGCAAGGGCTTCCACTCCCTCAATGTGCAGCTCGTCTGCAACCGTAGGAAGATCATCATGCATGTTTGCTCCAAATTCCCCGGCAGCTGTCATGACTCTTTCGTCCTGCGCCAGTCCACCCTCCCTCAGCTCTTTGCTCCTCCAAATAGACTTTCAGACTGGCTGCTTGGAGACATGGGCTATCCACTGAAGACATGGCTCATGATATCCTTGAGGAGGCCAAATACTGAAGCCGAGGAGGGATATAATGAAAGCCACATTTTGACCAGATGTGTCATAGAGCAGACAATAGGCATGCTGAAAATGCACTTCAGATGCCTTGACAGGTCTGGAGGAGCCCTTCCGTACACACCAATCAGGGTCTCCAGAATCTTTGTTGTCTGCTGCACCCTGCACAATGTAGCGCAGCAGCGAGGATTAGCACTGCATAAGGAGCAAGGCTCTGAGCACACAGCCTCTTCAGAGGAGGAGGAGCAGGAAGAGGAGCATCAGCTGGAAGATGAGGAGGAGCAGGAGGAACTTGCGGTCCAGATCCCACTAGCACCTGAGCACATTGCTGCCCGATAGGCCAGGGATGGCCTCATCATGGCCAGATTTACTTAACTTCAGGCAATACACCCATATGGCTGCCACATGCTGTGCCAGGCTCCCTACACCCCACAGCAACACCATAAAGCATCCCTGCAATGACCATCCCATTCCTTTCACACTGACCACCATTGCTGGAGGTAACGTTATGTCTCACCATTTACTCCAACTCACTAAGTCACTTCCAAAGTTGCAGATAGAATTGGCCATGACCGGAGAGTGGTGAAAATAATAATTTTTATCTGTGACATCAGATTAATGGAAACATCACACAGACAGTTATTAAAGCACCCAACTGGCTACCCTTGTGCATCTACTTGTGTTTCATCTTTCTCTTACATGTGCTTCTATGAGGTGCAACCCTGTGGCTTCAGCAGAGGTAAAGGCAGCCTGCTCACTTCCCTGCTGCAACTGCATAGGCACGTTTGGCGGACGTCCTCTGGGTCGCGGAGCCTGTGGTGTCCCCGCTCCTCCTGTAACTGTGCAGGGGCATACTTGGCCATCGTGATCACAGGGGGCATGTGGGGCTCTGACTGAGGGGTAGGCAATGGGGAGAAGTGTGAGCACTTTGAGAGGAGCCCCACTTCCATGTCCCTTCTCACCGTCATCCCTTTCATGGACCACCTGCACTTCCCTGCTAGCAAGGAGCTGGAGAGCACCTTGCTGCACAGCAGTGGGGCCATGCCAACCCAAGTCTACATTTACATCCTCTTAGAGAGGAGTTCTATGAGCATCTGCCATCTATTCTCCATAGATAGCCATCTATTCTCCCTAGATGGTCATCTATTCTCCATAGATTCCATATGCTCCAACGATTGGCACATTAGCTGCTCCATGCAGATGGCCATCCTTTCCATGGAAGAACATACAGTCACCATCGCCTGTGACACGGTGGAGCTCATGTTGGTGATGGACTCCTCCATTCTCTGCACATTTGCAGACATCGCGGTCACAAAACCTGTCAGAACCTCCTGCACTTCTTGCTGCACTTCCAGGATTGACCTTTTCTGGATGGCCCCCGAGGCTCAGTGTCTGCATTCAGCTGAGCAGAGCTGGAAGAATCCTGCGCCCTCTGGCGAGGAGTCTCCACTGCTGTCCCTGCCTCCACCATCTGCTCTTGCTCACTTGTGACTTGTGACACACCAGGTGATAACACTACTCTATCTCGCGTGGGACCCACTGAGGCGTGCATATCTGCGCTGGTGCTGGGTGCGCTTATGTCTGGTGACTGGTGCACACTCAGAGGCTGGAGGCTCCTCTGAGGAGTCGTCTTCCTCTTCCTCCTGGACAGTGGAGGGTGGGCTCTTGATTGACCTGTGGGAGAGTAAAGAGATGATTTAGAAATGTCATATCAAGAATGTGTAATGATACCATTATGCACATGATGAACATTCACTGGCTGCCGACATCAGTCCCCATATGAGTGTATGCCATGTAGTTGTATGAGATGTCAGCGGGGGGGGAATTTTGGGGGTATCAGTGGGCGTGATTGGTGGCGGGTTGGGTGGGAAAATGTTTTTTTGACAGTGGGTCGGGACCCTGCTGTAAACACGCTGCCACACACCTTTCCCAAATGTTGGGTCTGTCGGCGCTGAGCAGACCCGACACACAGCGGCGAGGAAGGCAATTCAGGTCATTATAACTTTGTTAACAGAGGATTAAGAAATATTTTGAGCTCACCTTCAAAGTTTACCAGGTTGTCCACGGAGTCTATGCTGCTCGGGGATCATGTCAGGTAAGCAGGGCAGGAGCTGATTGACCATGGAATCATCTCATTACTTGACAGCTGCAAATGTGCTATAAAAGCTCCCATCTCACAGCTGTTCACTTTCCAAGCTCAGAAGCTGTTGCTTACTGCATTTGAAAGACAGATTGAGCTTTCTGCAGGTTGCAAGTGATTGGAGTAAACTTTCTATCCAGTGTGGCCTCATTGGAACAACCTCTCCCACCATTGACAGATTACATCTGTCATCTCAAGTTCACATGCCATCTATTACATCAGCATCAGTGCCCTTGAAACTATCACACCTTGGTCCTCAGAATCCCACCATGATCAGCCCCAACACCAGCATCACCAGGCACACCAGCAGCACTAACAACAACAGCAACCTTCTCTGCAAACAAATGGTGCTGCACAGGACACAGGGCATCAGCACCCAACCACATTGCTGCCTGGGAGGCCAGGGATGGCCTCACCATGGCCAGATTTACTTCACTTGATGCTGTACACCCTGGCTGCCACATGATGCGCCAGTTTGGCACCACCCCACACCAACACCAGAAAGCATCCCTACAATGCCCAAACCATTCCTTTCACACTCATCACCATTGCGGGGGTACTGTTATGTCTCACCATACACTGCAACTCACTAAGCCACTTCCAAAAGTGCACACAGATCTGTCCAAGAACGCAAAGTGTTGAAAATAAAGGTTTCAATGTTTGACAGCACATTAAAAGAAACCTCACATAAACATTGGCTAAAACACACAAGTGCCTACCCTTGTGTATTGTTAGTTGGTTTGATTGGAGTAGGATGAGGGTGAGTGTGAGGGGTGGCTAGTGAGATGGGGAAGTGATAATATAGATAGAGAGGGATGGGTGGAGGTGCAAGGTAAGTTGGTGTGAGTAAAGATGTGCAGGAGTAGGGTAGGGAAGGCAGAGTAATGGGGATGTGGTGAGTGGCACAGCAGGATGAGGTTGAGTGTGGCTTGGCAGTAACGTTTCGTGATCTACTAAGATCATTGAAAGGTTTACACTACTGCAGCCTGGTCCTCCTGACGACATCCCTGCTTGTGTCCTCCCGTGCAATGTGCAGCTAGGCTGCTTAGGTCTCCTGGGAAGGTCTCTTCCACCTATTGGAAGGGAAGAGAACCTCCCTGCACACTGTGACTCCCTCCATAAGCATATGGAGGGAGTCATGGGAGAGTCTGGGTGCAGCCGTGCACCTCTGTGCAGTGCTTGTCAGTGTTCGCAGCACCTCAGTGCTGTAGAACACTGACAGCACAACTGTCAAAATCAATTTGCGCATGGCCCCTTTAAGGAAACCGGCTGATGACGCATCATCAAGTGACGTCATCAGACCCGCTTCCTTCAATTGGCCGGCAAACACGCTGGGCGGGCTTAAGAAGCCAATCAGGGGAAAATCATTTTGGACAGCAGGCTGGATCCGGCAGTGAGGTCAGGACCCACACCGACATCACCCGCCATGGACCCGCCGAGGTTGGTAAAATCCAGCCCCAGGTTTCTGAGATGTTCCCTTCTCTCCATCTCCCACCTGCAGCTACACTGCGATTCCTGAGACTTACAGGGTGACCCCCTTTGCTGCATGTAAGGTGGCGAATGATGGAGGGCCACCTCCGGTTTCTCCCTCTCCCTCTTATTGTGGGCTCTCTTCTCCTGCAAGGAGGGAAAGAGGAGAAGTTTGAGTGAGAGTGATGGAATGAGTGTAAGGAATGGATGGATAACATCTTTAGACGGTGAATATGATGGAGTGGGGTGCCAATGCCAAATGGCCTCCTTGTGTGTTGTCAGTTGGTATGATTGCAATAGGATGAGGGTGAGTGTGAGGGGTGGTTAGTCAGCTGGGAATGTGATTATGTAGATAGAGAGAGAGGGATGGGTGGAGGTGCAAGGTATGTTGGTGTGATTAATGATGTGCAGGAGCAGGCTTGGGAAGGCAGAGTGATGGGGATATGATAAGAGGCACAGCAGGATGAAGTTGAGTGTGGCTTTGCACTCACCTTTCCTGATCTAATGAAATCATTGAAGCATTTCCGGCACTGCACCCAGGTCCTCCTCACCACACCCCTGCTGTTGACCTCCTCTGCAATCTCCAACCAGGCTCCTTTGGTCTGCTGGGGAGGTCTATATGGAGGGAGTAATCGGAAAACCTGGGTGCAGCCCTCTGCATCTGTGCAGTCATGTTTCCAAGTGTTTGGAACAATCAAAACCTCCAGTGCAGAGACTGCACACTCCTAGATGAACCTTCAAATGCAATGTGGCCATGGCCCCTTTAAATATCCTGGCTGAAAACGCGTCATCGATGACATCATCAGACCCGCACCATTTAATTGGGCCGGGCAACGTGCAGGGTGACCTTATTAGGCGCTATTAACGGAATGTCAATCTCAGGAGCGGAATGGAATGAGGAGTGGGGTCACAACCCACCATGGCGCCCGCCTGCACCCGACCTGCCCAGGTACAGAAAATTCCGGCCACTAATTTTACATTTGATATGTAAGTAAAGTTGGTTCTTTATAGGACATCCTTTGCCCCAACATTGGTGGCTGTGCTTTCAGCCATCCCTTCCTTTCTCTGCCTACCTGCCTCCCTCTTCTTGTTTAAGACCCTTCTTAAAACCTGCTTCTTTGAACAAGTATTTAGTCACCCCTCCTACTATCTCTTTCAACATCCATTTTTGTCTGATTATGGCTGTGTGAAGCATCTTGGAATGATTTTCTACTTTAAAAGTACTATTTCAATGCAAGCTGTTGTGTCCTAAGAAGGATATTTTAACCAATTCTGTATTTATTGTTTTTCAGCATCGTACTCTCTGTACTTTGCTGTGTCTCACTGCTTCTTTGTATTATTCAGCCATAAATAAATTTCATATTAGTTTTAGCCTGTACGAATGGTATTTCAAAAAACAGAATATGGTCAAAATCCCGCTTGACCTCCTACTATGTAGAATAATAGAGGGGTAATTGTTAATCATGGGCACACAGATATATGGCATTGCTTTGGTTTGTGCATGGCATCCACCAGGTCTATTGAATGCTTTCTGCAACTACTGGATACCATAGATGCACTTTGTATGGTCTATTCACCCTTCTATCCAATATTCCTTGCTTCATTCACCACATTATTTTTATTTTTGAAAACTGTGTTTCCCTATAATTATATTCATTTTTATTGACCCCGGTTTCCTGCCAATTCCTGCAAACAAGTTGTGTTCAAACACAGAGCACTCCCAATGCATATTAAAACTTAAGATACTGTTGTCTCTGACACTAACTACCCTCCTGCCTAAGAATAGTCCCTGAAGCCATTCGGCAGCATCTGGGATCCAGCTGCTTCAGTCTCTATCATGTTCGTGCAAGGTTCTGACTACATTTCAAATTCAAGCAGTCCAGGCTCATGGGGGGAAGTTGCATCTCCCAAAAACTGGTGGGTTTGGGCCAGGTAGGATGTTAAAAATCTCAAACCTGAACACAACCTGCCGCAAACCCAGTTTTAACAGAGGCAGGACAGGTGGTGGGCATGCAACCCACTCCCAGGAGGCGGGTCACTCATTTAAATATTATAATGAGGCTGCGTGCCTCAGATTTAATCTCCATTTAAAATTTAACCCTGGCAGCCACTAAAGGGAGGTGAGGACTGCTGGATCCAGCAGGTAAGTGCTTCTGTTTCCCACCCACAGCGATCGGAGCCCCCCTCCCCCCCAAAGCCACAATCTCCCACCTCCTTTGCGATCTTTACAATCACTCCATCCCTCCTTCGCGCTCCCTGGCTGCAGCCTCTGATCTCCCCCTGACTCTTCCGATCTCCGCCCTGACCTTTCCAATCAGTCCCCTGACCCTTCCGATCTCCACCCCGACCCTTCCGATTCCCCCCCGACCATTCCGATCTCCACCCCGACCTTCCGATCTCCACCCTGACCCTTCCGATTCCCCCCCAACCCTTCCGATCTCCCCCCGACCCTTCCGATCTCCCCCCCGACCCTTCCGATCTCCCCCCGACACTTCCGATCTCCCCCCGACCCTTCCGATCTCCCCCCGACCCTTCCGATCTCCACCCGACTCTTCCGATTCCCCCCCGACCCTTCCGATTCCCCCCCGACCCTTCCGATCTCTCCCCCTGACCCTTCCGATTCCCCCCCGACCCTTCCGATCTCTCCCCCCCGACTCTTCCGATTCCCCCCGACCCTTCCGATCTCCACCCGACTCTTCCGATTCCCCCCGACCCTTCCGATTCCCCCCCGACCCTTCCGATCTCTCCCCCCGACCCTTCCGATTCCCCCCCGACCCTTCCGATCTCTCCCCCCCGACTCTTCCGATTCCCCCCGACCCTTCCGATCTCCCCCCCGACCCTTCCGATCTCTCCCCCCGACCCTTCCGATTCCCCCCCGACCCTTCCGATTCCCCCCCGACCCTTCCGATTCCCCCCCGACCCTTCTGATCTCCCCCCGACCCTTCCGATTCCCCCCGACCCTTCCGATCTCTCCCCCCGACCCTTCCGATTCCCCCCGACCCTTCCGATTCCCCCCCGACCCTTCCGATTCCCCCCCGACCCTTCCGATCTCCATCCCAACCCTTCTGATTCCCCCCCCGATCCTTCCGATCTCCATCCCGACCTTCCGATCTCCACCCCGACCCTTCCGATTCCCCCCCGACCCTTCCGATCTCCCCCCGACCCTTCCGATCTCCCCCCGACCCTTCCGATCTCCACCCGACCCTTCCGATTCCCCCCCGACCCTTCCGATCTCCCCCCCGACCCTTCCGATCTCCCCCCCGACCCTTCCGATCTCTCCCCCCCGGCCCTTCCGATCTCCCCCCCGACCCTTCCGATCTCCCCCCGACCCTTCCGATCTCCACCCGACCCTTCCGATCTCCACCCAACCCTTCCGATTCCCCCCCGACCCTTCCGATCTCTCCCCCTCGACCCTTCTGATCTCCCCTCCGACCCTTCCGATCTCCCCCCCGACCCTTCCGATCTCCCCCCGACCCTTCCGATCTCCCCCCGACCCTCCGATTTCCCCCGACCCTTTCGATCTCCCCCCCGACCCTTCTGATCTCCCACGACCCTTCCGATTTCCCCCTCCCGACCCTTCCGATCTCCCCCTGTAATGATCAACAACATGTCATTCTATAGTGGACACTAGGTGGAGCCGTAGAGCTGTGTAGAGCTGTATATAGCTGTATGTATAAGACTACACTACCCAGCTGTATGTATATTAAGACTACATTACCCATGAGGCACTAGGCTACCCACAAGGCAGCAGTCAAGATGGATGCCTCTACAGATACTGTACCTAGTCCACATGTGCTCAATAAAAGTGTCTAGCAAAAGCTAGCTGTGTTCGTAATAAGAATGTCTATTTATTAATGAACATAAGATGGTACCAGGATACCAAGAGTTGTAAATATCTGCTAAAAAATTGTGAAAAGCGACATGGAGAATTTGAAGCCACCAGAGTGTTTGAAACTCACAGGAAATGTCAACTACAATTGGTGGATTTTTAAACAACAATTCGAACTCTACATTGCTGCCAGCGGATTCGGTACGAAGCCAGACGCAAGAAAAATAGCGTTGCTGCTTACGGTTGCAGGCCCAAAGGCGATAGAGGTATTTAATACATTTGTATTTAATCCAGAGGAGAACAGAGAAAAATTAAAAGATGTGCTAAAAAAATTTGATGCACATTGCTCTCCCAAAAAGAATGAGACCTATGAAAGATACATCTTCCGTTCTCGGACACAGCAACAAAATGAGACTTTTGATAGCTTTATAACTGATCTGAAACTGAAAGCACAGGCATGTAATTTCTCTGAGCTGAAATCATCCATGGTTCGTGACCAGATTGTGTTTAGTATTCATGATAAAAAAGTCAGGGAACGTCTGTTGAGAGAAACCGAACTAAATTTGGAAAATGCAGTGAAAATATGCCAAGCCAGCGAGCTAGCTTGAAAGCACGTGAAGACTTTCAGTGAAATCAATAATGATGCGATTGTAATGAGTGATAATGCTGCTGTCGGTGCTGTGTCCTATAAGGGGAAGAAACGTGGGCAGAACAGAAATGAAAAGCAATCGGAGGATGAAATTTTTAATTGTAAACGCTGTGGTTACAAACACCAGTTAAGACAATGCCCAGCATTTGGAAAAATGTGCACAAAGTGTAATGGAAAGAATCACTTTGCCAAACAATGCTTTTCAAAAGTAAAAGCAACGAAAGGGTAACGAGTTAATGTGATTGAGGACACTGATTTAAGTGATACATTTTTTGTAGGAGTGGTGTCATGTGACAATATCAAAAAGGATACAGAAAATGAGCAGCCCTCAGAAATGGACAATGCTGAACATAAAGTTAATGCAGTAAAAGAGGACAAATGGATGATCCCACTGCAGGTAAATGGAGCATTAGTTACCTTGAAACTAGACACTGGGGCAAAAGCAAACTTAATCAATATGAGTGACATTAACAATATGAAAGAAAAGCCCAAAATACAGAAAACGTCAGTGCTACTGAAGGACTATAATGGACAGAAAATAGATAGCTTAGGTGTATGCACACTTAAAGTGACAGTCAAAGACAAAGTGCATCATCTCATGTTTTCTGTTGTGGCTGAAAGACTTGATTCGATACTAGGTGACAAAGCTTGTGAAGACTTAGAACTGGTCAAGAGAGTCTACCGTATAAACTATGCCATAAGCAGACCAGATGACTCAGGTGATGAAGCAGAGAGCCCATCAAGGATGAAAAGGCCAAAGGGTATCCATGTCTTCAAAAAGCTTAGTTTCTCCAAGAAGAAAGAAAAAGACTTTAAGGTCAAAGAGAAGCCAAAGGAAGAAAAGCACAAAGAGGAAAAACACAAGGAGAAAAAGTCCAAAGATATAACCGCAGCAGATGTTGTTAAGCAGTGGAAAGAGAAAAAGAAAAAGAAGAAGCCTGCACCAGAGCAGGAAGCAGTTCAGGTGGATACTCCTTCTTCCCTCAGGCCAATCATTGGTGTTCCATTAGCCGAGGCTGCTGAGAGGACTATGCTGTATGATGGGATCCAGCTGCCAGCAGTTTTTCGAGAGTGCATAGACTACATTGAAAGTTATGGCATGAAGAGTGAGGGAAACACTGAAACCCTCTCCAAGCAAAGATCGCAAGGAGACCTCGATCTATACAAGAGCAGATCGATGACAATGCCGCAACTGCATCTTGTCATTCACCGCCAGAACAATCTCATGAAGACACATCAGACTTACCCGTGTTGAGAAGATCCACACGTGAAGTAAAAAAGCCTGATAGACTTAATCATTGAGTAAAATGTAAAGCTTTGAAAATGTGTTGACTGTTTTGAAAATGTTTATGTTTATAGAGCACTAACAAAAGTGTTACTGATATTATCTTTATTGTTTTCTTGAAAGTTGATTGATATTGATTTTGTTAAACCTCAAAGAAAGGGGGATGTAATGATCAATAACATGTCATTCTATAGTGGACACTAGGTGGAGCCGTAGAGCTGTGTAGAGCTGTATATAGCTGTATGTATAAGACTACACTACCCAGCTGTATGTATATTAAGACTACATTACCCATGAGGCACTAGGCTACCTACAAGGCAGCAGTCAAGATGGATGCCTCTACAGATACTGTACCTAGTCCACATGTGCTCAATAAAAGTGTCTAGCAAAAGCTAGCTGTGTTCATAATAAGAATGTCTATTTATTAATGAACATAAGACCCCCGACACTTCCGATCTCCCCCTGAACCTTCCGATCTCCCACCCGACCCTTCCAATCTCCCCCCAACCCTTCCGATCTCCCCGACCCTTCCGATTCCCCCTGACCCTTCCGATCTCCCCCTCCCAGCCCTCCCGATCTCCCCCCGACCCTTCCGATCTCCCCCCGACCCTTCCGATCTCCCCCTCACGACCCTTCTGATCTCCCCCCCGACCCTCCCTATCTCCCCCTCCCGACCCTTCCTATCTCCCCCCGACCCTTCCAATCTCCCCCTCATGACCCTTCTGATCTCCCCCCGACCCTTCCTATCTCCCCCTCCCGACCCTTCCTATCTCCCCCGACCCTTCCGATCTCCCCCTCCCGACCCTTCCGAGCTCCCCCCGACCCTTCCGATCTCCCCCCCGACCCTTCCAATCTCCCCCCGACCCTTCCGATCTCCCCCCGACCCTTCCGATTCCCCCCCGACTCTTCCGATGCCCCCCCCAACCATTCTGATCTCCAGAGCCCAGATATTTCATCTTGGGTAGGGAGCATAAATCATCAGAGGAGTTTCCGAGATCATTCACACATGGTGTTGACTCTATTGGCAGAGGCCTGAGAGTAGTTACTTTGTTCCCTCTCTAGAAAGATGCTGCAGAGACACATACCCTGAAAAAGTGGCAGGAAATCGGAACGGCATCCTGTCGCTCTGATTGGAGACCAAAGAAGAAAGCATTTTTTTAAATTGCAGAAAATCTATTGGGGATGGTAGTCTCATGGTTATGGTACTAGACAAGCAAACCAAAGCCTGTGAGTTCAAGTCCCACCATTGCAAATTGTTGAATTCAATAAATCTAGTAATTTTTGGGCTAGCATCAAAAAATTACCATGAAAGCTTCTGGATTATTGGAAAGACCTAACTGGTTCATTACTGTCCTTCGTGCATGAGATCCTGCCACCCCTACCTGGTCTGGCCTATATATGACTGCAGTTCCACCCTGATGATAGACATGATGGGGAGAATTTGGGCGTAGGGATCACGGTATGCATTGCGTTGTAGGCAGCACATTAAATTGGTGCTGTTTGCTTCTTTAAATGATTGCTATGTGCAGCCAGTGCTCCCTATGCTGTTCTTTAGCTGCACACATCAGCAGGGGGCCCGATATCACAATTGGCTAGTGCTACTTAAAGACAGCCTGCTCCTCTTAAAGGGAAGGTGCGTTTTGGCTGCAAGAAGTGGTGGGATTCGGGGCTGTGATACTTTAAGCAATTGCTAAACATGCAAGAGAGCGATCACCAAGGTTTTCAGACAATGTACTGGAGGTCTTGGAAGAGGTGGAGAGAAGGACAGAGATCCTGTATCCGCAGGGGAGCAGGAGGCCCTCTAGACATATGCTCAGGAGGCAGTGGGAAAAAGTAACAGCGGAGGTCAATGCCAGGACTGTTGCTCCAAGAACATGGATGTAGTGCAGGAAGTAGTTTAATGATCTGTGAAGGTGAGTGTGTTCATCTTCAAATGGCATATCCTACCAACTGCACCACTGGCCTCATCCACTGCTCAATTCACTACACCCTCATCACCATTGACCAATAATCCCTATCAATCAGTATTCAACCCTTCAATTCATATGCTTCACCTCATGCTCACACACTTAGCACTGTTGCAAGCCTTAGACCCACAAATCACAGCTTGCACACACTGGCAGCTATTCAACCATGACAACCACATCACTCAAACATATTGCAGGACACTCACTGACACTCTTCCCTCTTTCTTGCAGGAGAAGGTGGTGCATAACAGCAGGCAGCAGCAAAGAACTGGAGGAGAACAAGCGTGCCTGCATGTTTTAACCCCCAGTGCTGGCCATCATGGGAAGGGGCATCGCTGAGGCCGTGGTCACTGGCGGGGCTGGAGGGATTGATGATGAGGATATCTGCATACCTAATCCTCCTTCTCTCAACCCTCTTCTCCCTCATCACGCAATCGCTTCTGACTCACAAGCTGCAGATGGTGTAAGCACGCACATCTTACTTTATCCTCTCCCCTCACCACAACCCAATCCTTGTCCCTATTACATTTCAGACACCCAAGAACAGGAACCTTCCCAGTCAGTGGAGGAACAGGAAGAAGACTGTGAAGATGAAGGGGCTCCATTAATCGATCTCACAGTTGCAGTCACCAGCTCACAGACTAATACTGCACATATTTCAGAGGCTAGGATAGAGGAGGGATCTGCACGTGGTGAGACACCGGGCATAAGTGCACAGGAGCCAGAGCTGGGGAAAAGGATAGCACAGGTGCCAGCTCACCAGAGGGCAAGGTCGCACACTAGTTCTGCTGCAGAGGTGTCTGATGAGGACTTCAATGGGCCAGGCTATAGAAGAAGGCATAGCCAAATGCTTGGTGTACTGAAAAGTCTCCCAGAAAGCCTGCGTTCAATGTCAAGGAGCATGGAGGAGTCTGGCACCAACTTGGCACAGGGCTTTGCACAGAGCTTGGAGCCCATCCTTTCCAACATGGAATGGGTGCTCACCTCCATCAGTACATATGTGGGACCCACCATGATGCAGCGTCTGTTGGCCGATTTCACAGCTTCCATTGCAGCACAAGCAGTTTCCATCAACGGTCTGAGTGCTGCAGTGGAAGCTCAGACAGTTGCCCTCATGGTCTGGATACCATGGTTCAAAGGGGCTGTCGGCGTCCCAGCAGTCCATCAATCTGTTCTCCAACAGATCAGTAGGATTGCTGAGGTACCGCCCAGGAGAGAGCCAGTGGCTCCATGGAGCATGAACCTGCTGTCCTTTCTCAGGATGACAGCATTCCTGCTCCCACCCCCTGCCACTCTGCTAGTGCCCTTATTATTGCCTTTCGGCCAGCAGGCCCAGACTATTGTAGCCTAGGCCAAGATGATGCAACCTGA